>NC_137791.1:42393765-42566265 GCF_963383645.1 Muscardinus avellanarius | reverse complement strand
TCCTCTTCCTCCTCCTCCTCCTCTTCTCCTCCTCTTCCTTCTTTTCCTTCCTCCTCTCCCTTCTTTGCCTTCCTCCTCCTCCTCTTCCTTCTTCGCCTTCCTCCTCCTCCTCTTCCTTCGTCTCCTCCTCCTCTTCCTCTGCCTCCTCCTTTTTTCTCCTCCTCCTCCTTCTTTCTTTCTTTCTTTCTTTCTTTCTTTCTTTCTTTCTTTCTCTTCTTCTTCTTCTTCTTCTTCTTCTTCTTCTTCTTCTTCTTCCTCCCTCTTCCTCCTCTTCCTCCCCCTCCTCCTCCTCCTCCTCCTCCTCCTCTTCCCCCTCCTCCTCCTTCTTTTTCTTGTGGTACTGAGGATTGAACTAGGGGCATTCTACCTCTGAGCTATACCTGCAGCCCTGTTTTTTTTTTTTTTAAACAGGGTCTCCCTAAGTTGCAGGGTGCCTCACGAGGTTGCTGAAGCTGGCTGCAAGCCTTTAATCCTCCTGTCTTAGTATCCCAAGTACCCTCCTGTCTTAGTATCCCAAGTACTAGTATTACAAGCATGCACCACCATGCTTGGTGTTTCTTTTCAGCTGCAGCCAAGGGAATATATTCACTTGGCATCCTGGCTGGGTGATTTAGAAACTTGTGCAGAGAAGAATATACTTGTCCTTTTATGTTGATTCTCTGCAACTGCTAGTTCAACAGGAATTATCTCCTTCTCTTCCTCCTCCTCCTCCTCCTCCTCCTCCTCCTCCTCCTGTTGTTGTTGTTGTTGTTGTTGTTGTTGAGGTTCTTCTGTGCAGGGGAACCTCACTCTGAGCCTGCAGGGCTCAGACGTAGTCAGCTATGAAATTACTAAAATGTTATTTATTTAAAATTTTATTCCTTAATATATACTTGAGTTATTATTATTATTATTATTATTATTATTATTATTATTATATCCAGGGGCATTCTACCTCTAAGCTACATTCGCAGCCCTATTTTATTTTTTATTTTGAAACAAGGCCTCACTAAATTGCTGAGGGCCTTGCTAAGTTACTGAGGCTGTCCTTGAACCTATGATCCTCCTGCTTTAGCCTCTCATATACTGGGATTGCAGGCATCTGCCATCATGGTCCAGCTGCATTCTTTATTTATTTATTTATTTATTTATTTATTTATTTATTTATTTATTTTGGCGGGTTTGGGAATGGAACCCAAGGGCATTCAACCTCTGAGCTACACCCCCTTCTCTATTTTTTATTCTTTATTTTGAAACAGGGTCTCACTAATTTGTGGAGGGCCTCACTAAGTAATTGAGGCTGTCTGCCAACTGCGATCCACTGGTCTCAGCCTCCCGAATGCTGGGATTACAAATGTATGCCACCACACCCGGCTTGCATCCGGTCTTGATAAATAAATATATCCATGTATATATTGGGAGCACATGCTCAAAATTTTTAGCAACTATCACTACAGTAAATTCATCTACAAAGTATGTTTTTATCTCAGCTGTGCCTTTGTCTTTGTACATGTTATATGTGGGTTTTTTGTTTCTTTTAATCCTTTCCTTGGTTATTGTAAAAAAGAAACAATTATTTGTTGTGTGTATCAGTGTGTGTACCTGTGAGCTTTGACTTTTTTCTCTAACAGGAGTACAATGAAGCCATTTTAGGTAGACAGTCATTAGAAAACAAGGAGCAATGCCGGGTGTGGTGACACATACTTATAATCCCCACACTTGGGAGGCTGAGACAGGAGGATTGCACAGGTTCAAACAGCCTCAGCTAATTAGTGAGACTTAGCAACTTAGTGAGACCCTGTTTCAAAATAAAGTATAAAATAGGTCTGGGAGTATAGCCCGGAGGTAGAAAGCTCCTGGGTTCCACCTCTAGTACTACAAAAAAAAAAAAAAAAAAAAAAATCCAAACTGCCACCTGTTGAAGGCCTGCTGACTCCAGCACAGAGCCACACAGCTTTACCTCAGATTTCTTTGTCACTTTGCTTTTTCTTTTTTCATTTTTACTCTGCAAACAAAGGAAAAAAGATGATCCATTATGACAAAAGTGAGAAAATCCACCACTTTGCCTTTTGGGGGAAATTAGGAGAAAGTTCATCTTTTCCTGGCACATAGCTGTGTGACCCTGGGTAAGCGGCGCTTACCTTTCTCCCTCCCTCCCTCCCTCTCTCCCTCCCTTCCTTCCTTCCTTCCTTTCTTCCTTTTGTTTTGCATGTGCAAGGCAAGTACTCTACCACTGACCTATATCCCCAGCCCTCTATTTTTAATTTTGAAACAAGGTCTCTCTATATTGCCCAGTCTGGCCTTGAATTTGCTTTTCCACTGCCTCAGCTTCCCGAGTCTCTGGCTTAGATGTGTGTACAGTGGTGGGTTTCCTGTTTCCTTTTTTATATAATATGGAAAATAAAAATCACGTTTTCACAGAGTTACTGTGAGGATCAAATGAAAAGAATATTGAATAAAGCACAAATAGATATTTAAGATCCTTATCTAACGCCGGGCATGGTTGTGTACACCTGTCATCTCAGTACTTGGGAGGCTGAGACAGGAGGATCTCAGATTCGAGGACAACTTTAGCAACTTAGTGAGATACTCAGTATCTTTGCAAGTATCTGTTTCAAAAAAAAAATAAATAAAATAAAAAGGACTGGGGTGTAGCTTGAAGACAGAATACCCTGGATTCAATCCCTAGTATCAAAAGCTAAAAAGACCCGGTGTAAGTTCTTCTGTGATGATTCTGGTAGACTGCACTTAGCCCAGTTTCCCTTCTTTCTTTCATTCTAGTCCTTTGCTGTGCTGCACCCTGGGGACAGGGTGTATTTCCCTAGCCACTGACACTGGGCCTGACACAAGAGAGGCTTGGAAAATATTTGAGCAACTGGGTTTGTCCTTGTGTTTTTCTGCCATCACTGTGAGAAGAACATGGCCAGGCCAGCACAAGCAGTAAAGAAAAACCATCCAGCTGAGACCACCCTTGGGCTTTACCCCGCCAACTATGCAGGGTAAATCTGCATGCTGCTCAGATTCCTGGTGGTTTTATTATCACAGGATTAGCCAACTGGTTCAAAGATGATGTCCATGGAAAATACTGAGGAAAAAAATGAGAATGTTTCAAAAACAGTAAATGATGTAAAACTCTGTCTTTCTTCCTGAAGTGAAGGAGCTACTTAGATTCCAAGAGTTAGCAGCACTCAGAACCCTTTCCCCTGGAAGAGCTGTAGGCCCTGAGGTCGCAGTTCCTCCTATCATGGTCTCACTCATTTTTTTTTTTTTCTCATCTTGGACCTTCCCATCCATCTTTTATTTTACTTTTTAAATTTTGTGGTACTGGGGATTGAACCCAGAGGCATTCTATGTCTGAACTACAGCCCCAGCCCTTTTTTATTTTGAAAACAGGGTCTCACCAAGTTGCTGAGGCTGGCCACAGCCCTGCAATCCTCCTGTCTCAGCCTCCCAAGTTACTGGGATTGTAGGCATGCACCACCACGCCAGTCCATCTTGCACCAGACCTGGGAATAGCAATGCTTTTGGTAGAGAACCACACTCATACACCCTCACAACTTCCTACCCAGCAACCTGTCTAGTCAGATTGAAAAATACAGACAGAATGTCTCATTATTAATACTTAATAATGAATTATTTCAATTCACATAAGAAATTTGAGGACTTCTGGGAAGATGGCGACGGAGAAAAGTGGGGCTTACGAACCCCCACAATATTTAGTTAAAAGATTATTATTTCCTCCACCAAATGTTTGTGGAAACCTTGTCAAAAATAACTTGACAATATATGGAAGAATTCATCTCTAGGTTTTTTTTTTTTAACTCCAATGGTTTATGTATCTGCCTTTATAACAGTACTACACTGTTTCAATTATTGTAGCTTTATATGGTTTGAAATCAGAAAATATACATCTTCTAGCTTTGTTCTTTTTCGAGATCGTTTTGGGTATCTAGAATCCATATTCCATATTAGGATAGACTTTTTTCTGAAAAATAAATAAATAAATGTATGATTGTTTCACCTAAAAAAGAAAAGAAAAATTACTCTCTGGTAAGAAAGAAAACAAAAAGAAATATTGAAATGTTATCTTTAAGTCATCAAAAGCTTGGTATCAGACAAATGAAACTGTTATGTGAGATTATCATTGTTAATTTTGGATAAATTGCTCTAATACTAGATGTTAACCACTAAGCCAAGCATGGGAAGGAGGGATGGGGAGGGAACGGGGTGAGGATATGGTAGGGGCTAATTGGGCGATGTGTGCATGTACATCTATAAAAGGTTTTTTTTTTATTCCATTATGATGTATGAATACAGTGCACCAATAAAAAAATTAAAAAGAGAAATTTGAAAGTTCTCTTACTGTTTTTATTGTCACTTAAAATACAAATAGTCCTCTTTTTCCAGGATCAGGATATTGTTGGGAATTATGAGAAGATGGCTACATGGTAGGGGCAGGTAGGATGAACTACTGTACGCAGTTCTCTAGTCTCTCTAAAGAACTGGAACTCTTAGTCAAGTGTGGTGGTGCACACCTGTAATCCCAGTACTTGAGAGGCTAAGACAGAAGGATCACAGATTAGGAGGCCAACCGCAGCAATTTAACAAACCCTCAGCAATTTAGGGATATCCTGTTTAAAAATAAAAAGGGTTTAGGGTGTAGCTGTAACATAGAATGCCTCTGGGTTCTGTCCCCAGTAACCCCCCCAGTCCCCAATTGGAAATATTGTTTTGGGACCAACTCCATTGTTTGTCTTAGAGAGTTAAAAAAATTAGCTTAGTTTCTTGGTCTTGTTTTTTTTTTTTTTTTTAATAAATGTGATCTAGCTGAACTTTTATTTTTTCTCATTTTAAACTGATCTTTTAAAAGAGGAAACAGAACTGTTTCAACAAATTCAAAGAGGTTCTAGGGAAAGTTATATCTTCTTCCTCCTCTTATCCTCTTACCTAGGAGGCCACCTTAGAGGCAACCCCTGACCAGCTCCATCTGACTGTGCAGAGCTCACTGCTGCATATATGAGCCTCTTAAACTTCCCAGCCCAGCCGGGCGTGGTGGCGCACGCTTGTAATCCCCGTGCTTGGGAGGCTGAGACAGGAGGATCGCATGGGTTTGAAGCCAGCCTCAGCTACTTAGTGAGGCTCTCAGCAACTTAGTGAGACCCTGTTTCCAAATAAAATATAAAAAAGGTCTGGGAGTATAGCCTGGAGGTAGAAAGCCTCTGGGTTTCACCCCCAGTACCACCAAAAAAACAAAACAAAACAAAACAAAACAAAACAAAACAAAAAAACTTCCCAGCCCTGCTCCCTAGTGCCAGAACAATCTGCAACCAGCCTCCAAAACAGCATTTAGATAGTTTCAATTTTTATTATAAATAATGCCATAATAAATTCCTTACATAATACTCATTATTTCCCACATAAGTGAAATACATAAATATATATAATAGTTACCTGGAAGTGAAATTACTGAACCAAAGGAATGAGCAATTTTTTTTTTTTTTTCAGTACTGGGGATGGAACCCAGGAGCATTCTAACTCGTTACTAGCTACACTCCCAGCCCTATTTTTTATTCTTTATTTTGAAACCAGGTCTCACTAAGTTGAGGAAGGCCTCACTAAGTAGCTGAGACTGTTCACGAACCATGATCCTCTTGTCTCAGCCTCCCAAGTTCTGGGATTACAAGTGTGCCCTAGTACGCCTAGCAGAATGAGCAATTTTAATACTAAAAAATGTTGCCTAATTTCTCTCTACAGAGATATTTTTTGTTAGCTTGTTTTTGTGATATTGGAGATTGAACTCAGTGCCTCACATATGCTAGGAAAGTGCTGTACCACTGGGCTACATCTCTAGCCCTTAAAAAAATGTGTGTGTGTGTGTGTGTGTGTGTGTGTGTGTGTGTGTGTGTGTGACTAGAGATTTAACTCAGGAGCATTGTATCTCTGAGCTATACCTCCAGCCCTTTCTTATTTTTTGTTTTGAAATACAGTTTCAATATATTGCTGAGAGTCTCACTACAGGTTTGCTGAAGCTGTCCTCAAACCTGCAATCCTCCTGGCTCAGCCCCTCAAGTACCGGGATAAAAGACATATGCTACCATACCTGGCTTAATTTTTTTTTTTTTTGAGTTAGGTTCTCACTAATCCCTGAGGCTGGCCTTGAACTTGGGATCCTCCTGTCTCAGAAAATAGACAATAAGATCATCAGCAGTTCTGTTACTCAGAGATACCTTCAGCAACACTCTTCAGCAACACTCCACAGGAGCTTTCTGTCATGTGTTTATGTGTATAAACCTATGTAATTGTGTATACGTATGTATATATATGTATGCATAATGTATTTTCTTTAACAAAAATAAAATTGTAGGAGGACTTTTTCTTTCAATAAATACAGATTTACATCATTTCAAGGCTATATAGCAATTTATTTGTCGATGTACAATCATTTAATACATTTCTGTCAATGAGCAGTTTATTTCCATTTGTTCTATGTTATAAATACTGCAGTGATGATATTTTGAAAGTTGCAACAAATGTAAACTATGTAATTCTGATTTCTTTTCAAATTTAAGTTATTATTATTATTATTATTATTATTATTATTATTATTATTAGCAGAACTGGGGATTGAACCCAGGGGCATTCTACCTCCAAGCTACATCACTAGTCATATTTTTTTTATTCTTTTTTTTTTTCTTTGGTGGTACTGGGGTTCCTGGAAGCCTTTCTACCTCCAGGCTACACTCCCATATGTATTTTTATATTTTTATTTGGAAACAGGGTCTCTTAAGCCAGCGCGGCTGGCTTTGAACCAGCGTGATCCTCCTGTCTCCACCTCCCAAGCACGGGGATTACAAGCGTGCGCCACCCCGCCTGGCTTATTATTTATTTTAAAATAGGGTTTCACTAAGTTGCAGAGAGCCTCACTTAAGTAACTAAGGCTGGCTGTGAACCTGTGATCCTCCTGTCTCAGCCTCCTACAAGTACTGGGACTACAACCGTGTGCCACCAGGCCTGGCTAAATTAAAATTTTTATTGGTATAGTGTACATAATCACAGGATTCATTGTGATGTATACATGTGCACTGTATAATTTGCTCTCTTTCGCTCTACTGTACCTGGCTTTCTCTCTCTCTCTCTCTCTCTCTCTCTCTCTCTCTCTCTCTCTCTCTCTCTCTCTCTCTCTTTTTTGCAGGTCTGGAGATGGAACCCAGGGGCATTTGATCTCCGAGCTGTACCCCCTGCCCTATTTTTTATTTTTTATTTTGAAACAGGTCTCACTGAGTTGCGGAGGGCCTCACTAAGTAGCTGAGGCTGTCCGCGAACCGCAATTCTCTGGTCTCAGCCTCCCAAATGCTGGGATTTCAAGCCACCATGCCCGTCTCCCTCCCTTCTTTTCTTGCCTGACCCCTTCCTCTAGCCTACTTGTTTCTCTTCCATTTCATGAGGTCTTTTTTATTTTCCTTTTCTCTTTAGCTTCCATATATGAAAGAAAACATATGGCCCTTGACTTCCGGAGTCCAACTAGTCTTCTTAATATAATGTTCTCTAGTTCCATGTAATTCTGACTGTAGTAGTTTTAGGTAGTTGCTTCTGTAAGCTGGCATCAAGACAAAATATTTTTGGAGTATTAAAACCTTTTGCCACAAAAGTTGGCAGTCATTAATTGGTATTTTAAATGTTTTCAACATTTTTAACCGTAATAAACAATCCTCCAATCTTGTTGCAACACACCATTTCAACCTGAACTTCTTACTAGCCCACAAAGCCATTGTTCCGGTCAGATGGAGGAGCTGGTACTTCGCTGCTTGCTGGCAGTAGAACTTGGTGCTTTTCTGCTTGGAAGGGCTGGGAAACATTACTTTTTCTCACCAAAGATCAAGACAAATCCAGAATTATAGGTTTAGTTCGAATTCCACTTGGTCCACACTCTCTGACCTCTCAGCACTGGGGATCTGTCCTCTTGCTAAAGTCCTTTGCCATCTGACATTTATGCCATTTTTGGCAATTAAATGTATGCAAATTATTCAACTTCTTTTACCTTTATGATGGTGTGAAAGCCATACACATTTGGGAGAAACTGGTACCTGGAATTTTGATCTTTTCTTGTGGTAGGATGGACTCTTGCAGTGTTGGGTGCAGAGAGTGAGCTGCAGCCCCAGAGCTGTGCATTCAGGAGGTGAAAGGCGCCTACAGTGAACTGTGTTGCCAGCATGTGGGGGTGCTGCATTTTGTGTCTTGGCATCCCACTGTGTCTTTAAAATGCCTACCAGCACAGTGCTCAGTACATTCCATATAAAGTATACTATATTCCTATAAAGTAGGCTTTATATGAGGTGGTTTTGCTCAGCTGCAGGCAGTATACTGTGTTTTAACCTAGGCTACACTGTAATGTTCAGTGTTCTAAGTGCATTTTCAATATGGATTGAAATACACTAAGTGCATGTATTTTTGCATCACTTTGAATCTATGATGTATAATTACATCGTACCAATACAAGTATTTAAAAATAAGTGCATTTTCATCTTACATTTTCAATGTATGATAGATTTATCAGGACTTAACTTCATCATAAGTAAGGATATTCCTTGAAAGGAGATCTGGGAAACTCATCCCTGTGTTTTTCAGAGTCTAATATTTGCGCCTTTCAGACCTATTTTTTTCAAATTTAATTTAATCTTATTATTCCCCAGGGATATATGTATATTACCTTTCTGCAACTTTTCTAAAAGGAAGCGGTCAGTCTTACTCCTTTCCTATTCCTTACTCTAGTTTACACATGGAAAGAGTGAGGCAAATGTTTACTGATTTAATATGACAGTAAATTATAGCCTTGTATTATTAGTAAAAATCTTGTTCAGTTCAATGTCTGTGCACTTATATAAGCATATGAAAGAACTATTTTCTTAAAACTCTTGTCAAGATATTAAAATACTTGTCACTATGTGATAGCATTCTTGCTGACTGAGCTGTGATATTTGAGTCAAAATAATCTTTTAAGATCTTTTATATATTTCTATAATCTTTAGAATATATACTTAAAATAGTTCACATAAAGATTGAATTACTTACGTTGCAGAAGCTGTAGAAGCACAAAAGTAGCAAAACAACACAAACAAGCTTCATGTTGGAAGCGTCTAGGGCTTGTGTTCTCTGCTGAAGACTCTTGCGTATCCCAGTCTTCTGAAATTTAATTTTTAACCTCTGAAAAAATATTTCAAGAGCAAGCTCCTAAAGAGCTCTGTACTTTTGAACTCTTAGAAAATGTGGCTAAAATCCAAAGAGTTTACCGTAACTGAAACCAAAATGGCCTTCCCAGTAAATGGCCGAGGGAAAAAACCAATAGGAACTGCTTCCTCCAGAAGAGATTGATTGCCCCACCTGTGACTGAACTGTGCTTCAATTGTGTGTGCCAGGGAAGGTAGAAAATTACTCTGGAAGTAAATTTCTTGATTTTTGGGGGCAAAATAAAATTAGAACAAGATGGTAAGAATGAAGTATATCATATTAGAAACTATGCTAAATACAGGAAATGTTCAAAAAGCCCAGTTCCTTTATTATATGTTGTCACCAAATTATATCCATTGAAAACAACATGTGCTTTTGAGTCAGAGTTTGGAGTCCAAGATGCTTATTAGGCATCAACACCTGTTGAAGGAAGGTGGGGAGAAGAGCAGCAAAGAATTTGAACTTCTATGTAGCTTCAAAAAACTCATGGCCTGTCCTCTGGGAGCACCAGAGCACGTGTGATCTGTCTGTGTCCTTGCAAATGGCAGAATGGCTGGAATGGGATAGCCTGCTTGGCAGTCACCTGGTGTGTGTATCCTGGGAAGGACATGCCCTTATTGGAGCAAACATTTTTTTGTTTTGTTTTGTTTTTCTTTACGGTGATGAGGATTAAACTGAGCCCCTTGAGCATGCTCGGCACTCTACCATTGAGCCACACCTGGCTCCAAGAGCAGCCTCTGACCACACTCTTCACAGCCAGGTAGTGAGATCTTCCTTGAAGGGGAACCTGGAAAACTCATCCCTGTTTATTTCAGAGTCTACTATTTGCACCTGTCGAATTTACTTTCCATATATATGTATACATATTTTGAATATATATTCATTCCAGGATTGGCTCTTTCAAAATTCCTTGTGGGCCTCTCTTTCTGAGAGAAAAATTAGAAGAGGGAGTTAGTGGGGAAAACTACAGCCCCTGGTCTTGCAGTTGACCTTGGGGCTAGTTGATACTCATTCTCCTCCCCCTCTCTAGCTGTTACAGATTCCCTTTGCTTTGGTCTCAGTGGCTTTCCTGATGGCATATTCCACAAGCTCTTCCAGGAGTGGTTATAGCCCCTGGTTACCATTTTCTTCTCAGGCCAAAGTTGCTGTTTCTTTTCCTGTCACAAGAGGCACCCTGGTAGATCATGTGGATTCCACACATATTACTCGTTGCCTCCACTGTAGTAACAACAGCCCTACTTCTGATGAAGGATCAGGGTCAGTTACTGCTGTCAAGACAGTGACTGCTCTTCGTTCCTGCTAATATGTAGACACAAGGAGCCCAGGGTGCATCAGACAGCAGCTTTAGCTTGTATTTGTTCAACAGAATTCTTGCTGTGCCCCCGATTAAACTTTGGTTCTTTGGGGGCCAGGACCTCTAAACCTGCAGAGTCTACAGTTGTAGAGACAGGAAGCACAGAGCCCCTAGTTGGTCACTAGGAGTGATGGTAAGGGTGATAATTCTTACCTCTATCTATGTTCCTAGACCCATTTATTCTTCCTATCGGGGTACAGTGCTACAGGAGTGTGTGTGTGTGTGTGTGTGTGTGTGTGTGTGTGTGTGTGTTACTAAGGATGGAACCCAGAGGCCTTATACCTCTGGGATATGCCCCCTAGACCTGTTTTATTTTTTATTTGGAAACAGGCTAAGTAGCTGAGGCTGGCTTCAAACTAGTGATCCTCCTGTCTCAAATACTGGGATTACAAGCAGGAAATTTTTGATTAATTACACATACTGTTTCATACAGAACAGCACTGTGTCCTCCCAGAAAACTGCTATGTGTGTGTGTTACTGGGGATTGAACCCAGAGGCATTCTACCTCTGAGCTAGGCCTCCAGCCATTTATAATCTTTGTTTTGAAACAGGGTTTCATTACATTGCCAGAGTCTTGCTACATTGTTGAGGCTGTTCTTGAGCCTAAGATTCTTCTCAGTCTTCCAAATACTGAGCTTACAGGCATATGCCACTACACCCAGTTACAATAACTGCTTTTAACTAGCAGCCCTGCTCTGCATTCAGCAGGACACTCTTGATGCTTTCAACTTCTTAGTGGTGTGGTTTGTGATATGTCCAGTGGATCACATGCTGATAGGCCCACCTTTTTTTTCCCCGGGTCTGGGGATGAAACTCAGGGGCATTCAACCTCTAAGATACACTCCCTGCTCTATTTTGTTCTTTATTTTGAGACAGAGTCTCACTAGGTTGCAAAGGGCCTAAGTAGCTGAGGCTGTCCGCAAACCGCAATCCTCCGGTCTCAGCCTCCCAAATTCTGGGATTACAAGTGTGTGCCACCACGCCCGGCTTAGGCCCACTTTTTTTTTTTTTTATCTCCTTCGCTGTCAAGTGGGTACCCTTGACAGGATGTCATATGGGATCCCCTCCTGGAAGATTAGGTACTCTGTGATTTTTTGGCTTATGGAATTAGCTGAAGTCCTGCAGGCAGGAAACGCACACTCATATCTCAAATATATGTCTTTTCCTGAGAGAATGTACCAGGGGCCACTCTAAGACTGATGGGATCAGGTGTAATTGATTTGCCACCAAATGACTAGTTGGTCCCCTTGTGAATTGTGCCATCTTGTGGCCACAGCATTGGTCTCCACCACTTGTCAGGTGGGGCATTGCTAATGGCACTAGCTGCATATGCCTTGGAGGGCCATGCTATTGGTTCATATGTCACCTCCATCTTTCTTTTTCTTTTTCTTTTTTTTTTTTGATACTGGAAACTGAATTTAGGGGCATTCTATCTCCAAGCCACAACTCCAGGCCTATTTATTTATTTATTTATTTATTTATTTAATTTTTTGTGGTACCAGGGCGGGGGTGGATCCCAGGGGCTTTCTAACTCTGGGCTATATTCCAGCCCTATTTTATAATTTATTTGGAAACAGGGTCTAACTAAGTTGCTGAGAGCCTCACTAAGTAGCTAAGCCTGGCTTAGAACCTGTGTGATCCTCCTGTCTCAGCCTCCCAAGCGCTGGGATTACAAACGTGCACCACAAGGCCCGGCTCCAGGACCTTTTATTTTTTAAAAAATTAAAAAGGTCTCACTAAGTTACTGAGTTTCTAAGTTGCTAAGGCTCTAAATTGTTGAGGCTGTCCTAGAACCTGTGATCCTCCTGTCTCAGCTCCCAAGTACTGGGATTACAGGCATGTGTCACCGCACCCAGTGGTCACCTCCATCTCTGACCCCAAGGTCACTCCATTCCTGTACCCATCATGCCAGTACTGGGGTGACTGATGACTGAGACTGTTTGGTAACAAAATAGCATTAAAAATTTACTGCCTTTTCTCAGGTAGAAACTGTCTGTGAGCATTAACACATGATACAAATATTTTTACATCTTTTATTTCATGCCCACTCTCATTTGTACATTCATATGTTTGTATACCATAAGTTTTTCTCCTTGATCTTCAAATAAGTTTTCATTCTTAAAAAAAAAAAAAAGATGGTCAGGCAATCACTCTATATGCCTGTGGTTCCATACATAGTCTGAACTCAATTCATTTCTCTTTCTATGTAAAGTGGATGATCAGGTGTGCCATCTGAAGATCTGCCCCTTAAGATATACTTAAAGCTGTCTTCATATTGGGAATAAATGCTACATCTTGGAGGAACCCAATGTTAAATGACACACTGTGAAACAGAGCAGTTGTAATTCTACCCCTGTGTGTATAATTTGAAGTATATTTACAAAATCTGAATTAAAAACACCTATCAAATTATTTTATATATAGGAATGTTAGGTGCTTCTAACATTCAGGAAGCTTGCACTTTAGTCCATACTGGAATTACTAATAATTCCACAGTAAAGTTTCCAGAGGCCTTTTAAAATTTCATTTACTATAAACCTCCGAAATAGGTACCTCCTTTTATTTTCAAAGAATTGGTAGTCTGTCAGATATCAAGGTAAGGTCTCAGAAGTTTTGGGTATAAAAGAGACCAACCACATTTTAATAAATGGAGGTCACTGGTTTATTAAAATTGTAGTGGGTGTGGGGAAGCTGATGTCAGATATCAAAGCAGCAGAACTTCTATGAGAGACTGGTGCTTAGCCTGTTGGTGCCCAAACACACACAAGATCAACGAATAAATAGATGTTACAAACGATTAATATGTGGTTTGGCTATTAGATAATATAGTTTCTTTAAACACACACTGCATTTCTTCTTTAACTGATGAAACCATAGGAAAAATGAACACAGTTCAGCCCACAAGGCACAGATCGAAAGACTGGGGAGAAACAAGGCTCTAGAGAACGCACATAAACTTCCTCGGCTGGCACAGGTTCTGACAGGCCAGCCCCAACCCGGGACGGACCGCGGCTTGAACCCTCAGCGCAGCTGGCGAGGAACTGCTGAGCCGGGCTGGGAGCTTTCCGCAGCCTGAGAGCCATGGGAGCCCGTGGGCGCCAGCCACTGGCACCTCCCGCCGCCGGGACGGAACGACGCGATCTCCTAGGGCAACGCTGCGGCGGCACTTCCGCCGACGTCACGACGCAACGTGCACCGGAACGTCACTTCCGTCGTGCCTCTGGCAGTTCGTCTTCACTGTTGTAAGCTAGGGCTTGAAGTTAGGTATTGTAGCTTCTTTTCCGGCGCCGATGGCTGCTTTAGAAAGCAGTCGGGATGGCTGGACCTGCTGGTGACTGACCCTTTTGCGAGCCTGCGGTTTGACGCTCTAGGCTTTTTTTAAGGACAGCGCGGTACGGTGGCCGAGGAGGCTCCGGGACGGCGGAAGTGCCCCGCGCGGCGGGTGTGTGCGCCGGCGCCTGGAGGTGCACGTGGCGCCGGTGGGTGCTCACGCGAGCTGCGGGGTCTGAGGACGCGGCCGGGCTGCGGGAGGAGGGAGGGATGCTGCCGGAGGACCCCGCTGCCCGCCGGCCAGGTGCCGACCCGGGGCGCCGAGGCTGCCGCGTCCGTCCGCGCTCTCGGCGGCGGGGAGGTAACTCCTCACTTTCCGGGTTCGTCGCTGGCGGCGTGGGCGAAGTGGCAGGGCTGCGGTATTACTGTCCCCTCTGGGTTCTGAGCGAGGTTCGGGGTTATCGTTTTGTTTTCTTGCTTTTCTTCCCAACCAGGTAGGGGAGAGCATGTCTTTTCGAGGCGGAGGTCGTGGAGGCTTTAGTCGAGGAGGTGGAGGTGGCGGCTTCAGTCGTGGTGGCGGCAGCAACAACCACTTCCGAGGAGGCGGCGGCAACTTCCGAGGCGGCGGAGGCAGAGGGGGATTTGGACGAGGGGGTGGTCGCGGAGGCTTTAACAAAGGCCAGGACCAAGGACCCCCAGAACGTGTAGTCTGTAGGTCGTCTTCAAAGCTTAGCATACTTGAAATAGAGGGGTTGGGTTGTGGGTTTGTGTTGCTATAGCAGCAACTTTGACTGGTAGCTAGGTGCCAAGGATCTAGCAGCCCCATAGGAAGGCTGCACGTGGGTTTGGGAGGTGTGGAGCATGCTATAAACTGACTTATAATGTACTGTTGCATACAAGGAGGTCAAGCAAATCGAAGGTTACCGAAAGTGCATTATGGAGGAGGAACTGCTACGTGGGGAGAAAGGATAAGATTAATTAAGCAGTATTGAATGCTGATTCCATTATAACGATGATGAGGAAGCTGACACAGAGTTGAGTTTTTTATGGCTAGGATCATAAGTGAACAGTGTCCAATTAAGAATTGGTGGATCAGCCGGGCATGCTTGCACACGCTTGTAATCCTAACATTTGGGAGGCGGAGACGGGGATCGTTCTGGACAGCTTCAGCTACTTAGCAAGACCCTTGTGCAAATCATTGAGACCTCATTTCAAAAAAATAAAAAGACTAAAATATAAAACTGGGGGTGTAGCTCCGACATACAGTGCTTTGGCTCCATCCTCAGTACCAAAAAAATAAAAAAGGGTGGATCATTGTGCAGGATTGTTTGAAGGGGACAGAGGCTCAAGTGAAAGGTCCCCGCCCACAAGCAGTTCTAACAGTCCAGACAAAAGCATTGAGAGCCTGATTTAGAGTAGTGACAGTGAAGCCAGGTAGAACAGGAGTATTTCAGGTTCCAGGCCAGCCTCTGGAACTTAGTGAAACCCTTTGCAACTTAGCCAAACCCTCAGCAGCTTAGCAGACCCCATTTCAAAATAAACTAAAAGGCTGCAAATGTACCTTGCACCTGGTCCCCAGCCCTCACCCCTGCCAAAACAAAAACCAACAACAACAACAAAACACACACCCAACAACAATAGAATGGTGGGCAGTGAGAAAAAATGGTCTAGATGAAAGAACTTTCAAAAGAAGAAGTAAGTAGAACTTGACTAATACTAGGAATAAAAGGTTCCAGGATCTGAGCTTGGAAAGGGAAGGAGAATTAGTTCAGCAGTTATGTGATGAGAATTTTAGTTCAGGGTGATAGAAGCAAAGGCAGCTATTTTGGATTCCAGACTTCCCTGAAAAGATTGAGAATCTTTGGTAAAGAGATAGTGGGAATGGGTTCTAAGGAAGGGGAAAAGACAAGAACAAAGGCTGATTCTTATTTAGGGATTGGAGAAAAAGAAAAATCAAGAGAATGAATTATGGCATTTAGTGAAATTGTAATAGTTATGGTAAGATGACTGCTGCAGGTTCAGTGGTAACAATGTGCCAGGCACTATTCTCAGCATTTGACATTTGTTAATTCACTTAATCGTGTGTTAGATATAGATACAACCTATATGTTTTTATATACATAGTAAGTATAGATACAGGTTGTATGTTATTGGCCCTATATTAAAGAGAAGCAGGGAGAGGGTGGCTACCTCTCTATAGATTGCATATCTAGTATGTTGTGGTGATGGAGTGCCAGATCAGGAAGTTTGCCAATGATGACTGTGCTCTTCTGCCTTGGAAGAGGACAGATATGGTGAAATTCCTGGTAGCCAGAAGAAAGCTTCCAAAGAGGTTGGTCACTGTCCTTTGAAATAGTTCATATCTTAACATTTTTTTGTCCTGTTTCAGTATTAGGAGAATTCATGCATCCCTGTGAAGATGATATAGTTTGTAAATGTACCACAGATGAAAATAAGGTGCCTTATTTCAATGCTCCTGTTTATTTAGAAAACAAAGAACAAATTGGAAAGGTGGATGAAATATTTGGACAACTTAGAGATTTTGTATCCTTTTAATTGGGTGATTTAGTAATCTCAGTGAGAATTTACTATTTTTTTTTTTCCTTCAGAGGCAGTTAAAAATAAGCTAAATTAAACTTTCTGCTTCATTAAATGAGGCAGCATTGCCAGGTGTGTTGGTACATACCTGTAATACCATCTCCTTTAGAGGCTGAGGCAGGAGGATCAAAAGTTTAAGGCTACCCTGGGCAACTTAGCTAGACCCTTTCTCAAAGTAACATTTGAAAAAGGGCTGAGATTGTAGCTCAGTGGTAGAGTGGTTTCCTAGCACAGGTGAGACTGTAGGTTTAATCCCTAGTATATCAGGAATGAAGGAATGAAAGAAACAGCAAGAAAGGCAGCATTGCTACAGATTGGATCATAAGAAGAACCCAAAGTAAGAAGGTATTCATTCATATATATTGAAATAATTAGCCCTAGGAATGCCTTTCTTGTTGAAGAGTTCTGGGAATCATGGCCATTTGGGTAAGTGCCACAAGATTGAGTTGGTTGCTTTAGATATGATGGTGCAACTGAAATAGTTGGCAGAATCGGAAGGTCTGTCTAGTTTTTTAGAGAAAAGCTCATTTCCTCTTGGAAACAAATTTCTTATCTTTCCTATATGTACTTATATGTTTTAACCTTTTTTAAAAAGTGCTACATGAATCCAGAAGATATATCTTCTTAATTTCTTATTTGTTCCTTAATAAAATCAATAGTATTTTTCAGTTAAATTGTCAGAAAACATGAAGGCAGCTTCCTTTAAAAAACTACAGAAGGTAAGTGAAGCTTATATATAAGATCTGGTTTTATAAGGAGATAGCACACCTTAAGGAAGGCTCACTTGGAACGCTACTGAAGCTCTTAAGCTGGGATGCTCTATTATAAACTTAGAGCTCACTGATCTTTAAACGTATAGCCTTTTATTTATTTATTATTTATTTTGTGGGTCGGGATGGAAACCTAAGGGCATTCAACCTCCGAGCTTCACCCCCCTGCCCTTTTTTTTTTTTAATTCTTTATTTTGAAACAAGGTCTCACTAAGTTGCGGAGGGCTTTATGGGAATTGTGATCCTCCGGTCTCAACCTCCCAAATGCTGGGATTACAAGAGTGTGCCACCACGCCCGGCTAAGTATAGCCTTTTAGAAACTATTTCTTACTCATATTAGCAAAATCTTAACTGCTGGAGTATATTTCTTTAGTTTATTTAGAACTGTAACTGAAAAGCTTGCATGAGTAAGCCTTCTAAGTAAAATGTTTCATTGTAAAGCATATTGGGGAGAAGGTAGGTATTAAAGGATTTCACATGATGACATATACATGAAGGAAAAATAGGTTCCTCTGAGAATCTTTATAGTGAGACCAAATTTCATCTCTAGGCTTTCCCAAGGAAGTGGTGTCAAAGCAGAGATCTAAAAGTTGCCCAGGAATGATGCTCATTCTCATCCCCCTGCCCCCATGTGTGTGTGTGTGTGTGTGTGTGTGTGTGTGTGTGTGTGTGTGTGTGAGAGAGAGAGAGAGAGAGAGAGAGAGAGAGTGTGTGTGTGTGTGTGTGTGTGTGTGTGTGTGTGTATGTGGGGGTTAAGATGCTTCTTTAGGTCCTGTTCCTAGA
This sequence comes from Muscardinus avellanarius, assembly GCF_963383645.1. Taxonomy (NCBI): domain Eukaryota; kingdom Metazoa; phylum Chordata; class Mammalia; order Rodentia; family Gliridae; genus Muscardinus; species Muscardinus avellanarius. The sequence goes on along the minus strand of NC_137791.1, from coordinate 42,548,286 downwards.
AATGTGACTCAGATTCTCTTAAAACAGGGCCCAGGATTCAGCTTAGAAAAAGTAAAGCTCTTGGATAATTTTGATGTAGTTAGGCAAGCACGTGTGAACTACTGGGCTAGTCAAAGAGAAGGAAGTACATTTCCAGTAGAGAAAACAGTGTGTAAAAGCTGAGACAGCATGCCGGGAGGCTGAGACAGGAGGGTCGGGTTCACAGACAGCCTCACCTACTCAGTGAGGCCCTTTGCAACTTAGTGAGACCCTATTTCAAAATAAAGAATAAAAAATAAGACTGGGGGTGTAGCTCAGAGGTAGAATGCCCCTGGGTACCATCCCTAGTACCGCAAAAAAAGCTTTATTTACATAATTTCTTGACCCATCATACTTCTATTAAGCACTTGGCTTTTATTAAATTTCCAGTTTTATATAGATCCGTACAAACTGCTGCCACTGCAGAGGTTTTTACCTCGACCTCCAGGTGAGAAAGGACCTCCAAGAGGCGGTGGCCGGGGAGGTCGAGGAGGAGGAAGAGGAGGAGCAGGAGGCAGAGGTGGTGGTAGAGGTGGTAAGTTACTTTTATTGTAAAAGAAAATTTCTAATGAGATTTCATAGCCACAACTAATTCATATAGTACAATTTAATTTTCTGTGTAGGTAAACTACCTTTATATTATTTCTTTTAATAAAGCTGCTTTCAAATATTGACAGTTTGCTCATAGTAATAATGCTTTTGTTTTAACAACTTAGAGAAAAAAACCTAAGAAAGTATACTTCTGGGATTTTAACTCTTGGTTTATTCATGTTTGCTTGGGGTGTTTAAGTATAGTCATTCATTTAATGACAGGTTCTAAGAAATGAGGCAGTTTCATTGTATGACCATGTAGAGTGTGCTTATACAAAGGAATTTGGTGTAGGGCAGTCACTGAACATGGCTTCTTGATGGAGTTGAGAGACAGTAAGCATGAAATATGTGAGGGTAATACTCATGTGGCATGCTGTTCTACAGTAAAGTTGCTTCTATAAACAGGAATATGCTCTTAACAAAAAGCATAAACTAGTGATATTGTCTATAGTCATTGTCCATTATTACATACTGTATGTGGCTGTATATTCTGTACTTAAATATGACTGCAGTATGGTAGGTTTGTTTATACTATTATATCACAAACAGCTCAGTAGTGCATTGGTCTGTAGTGTTGTCACTAAGCAATAGAAGTTTTCCAGTTGTCTTAAAATTTTATGAGATTACTGTCATATACACAGTCCTTTGTTGACCAAAATGTTGTGTGCTGTACGACTATTTAAGATTATCTTAACTGAATTCTAATTTTTTCGTTAACCATCATTGTATATTGATTGCATGCTGAGAGGAGGATTTTTTGAAATAGGTGATGTCCATATTTTATGTATAAGGAAATAGTTTCACAAAAGTCCACTTACCATAATCAGTGGGCAGGCCCAGAATTAAGCCCATGTCTTCTGATGGCATGCCAGGAACTAACAGTCAGTACAGGTGCCCTTCTGCTTATATTTGGTAATATCTTAAGTTGAAAATTTGTTTAATATGCTAACCTGCTGAACGTCATAGTTGAGCAAAACAGTACACTCTAAAGTATCTGTTAAAATTTCAAGTCTCGCTGGGCATGGTGGCACACACTTGTAATCCCAGCGCTTGGGAGGTTGAGACAGGAGGATTGGGCAGGTTCAGAGCCAGCCTTAGCTACTTAGGCTCTCAGCAACTTCATGAGACCCTGTTTCCAAATAAAATATAAAATAGGTCTGGGAATATAGCCTCGAGGTAGAAAAGCCCCTGGGTTCCGCCCCCAGTAACCACACACACACACACACACACACACACACACACACACACACACACACACACAAAATTCAAGTCTCAAAAGCTGGGCTAGTGGTGCACGCTTGTAATCTCAGTACTTGGGAGGCTGAGACAGGAGGATAGCAGGTTCTCAGGCAGCCTCAGCTACTTAGTGAGGCCCTCTGCAACTTAGTGAAACTGTTTGAAAATAAAAAATAAAAAAATAGGGCTGGGAGTGTTGCTCAGAGGTAGAGTGCTCCTGGGTTCACTCTCCAGTACAGAAAAGAAAAAAATTCAAATCTCATTAGCATATGAGCATCACCTATTCCATATGCAGTTCAGTTAACCTTAAACATAATTATTAGAGTATCCCCAGAGCAAAATCACCCAAAACTGCCAAAGGACCTCCTTTGATCTTAGGGTAAAAACTGTTAGTCTAATCAAACTGTCCTTAGTTCAATTAAAATTATTTGCCATAAACAAAAGCTAAGGTAATCATACATTTGTAGAGCTAAATCATAATTTATTTATTTGTGGTACTGAGGATTGAACACAGGGTCTTTGTACTTCTGAGCAACACCCCCAGCCCTATTTTTTATTCTTTATTTTGAAAGAGGGTCTCACTAAGTTGTGGAGAGACTCACAAATAGCCGAGGCTGGGCAGTGATCTTGTCTCAGCCTCCCAAGTACTGGAATCCCAAGCATGTGCCACCATGCCTTGCTAAATCATACTTTAAAGTATCAAACTTTTTAAATTCATAATAGTAGGATACTTCTATAAAAAATAGTAACCTGCCCAATTAAGAAATTGCTATAGCCTCTCCATTTTTATCTTAAATTTTTTTCTAAGATAAAAAGATAATTCTGTTTGTTCATATTTATAGGAATCGTATTATCTTTTTAGGGGTTATCAGAGTTTGAGAGGCTACAGTTATTTAATAGATGTTTCCTTTTTTTAGGTGGATTTAGAGGTGGAAGAGGAGGTGGAGGTGGGGGCTTCAGAGGAGGAAGAGGGGGCGGTGGTTTCCGAGGTGAGTATGAGAAAATGTCTTTTATGACTAAAATTTTTGAATTGACATTGTCTCCCAGTTTTTTTCTGTCAGTAGGTATGTAGAATATTGTGGGTTTCATTGCCATAGCCAAATTTATGCCTTCATTTTATATCACTCTTTATTGCTTTTCTCTTTTAATTTTTGACCCGTTTTGCTATATTTTTAATTTGAAAAATAAAAATAAAGGTTTACTACAAGTGAGTTAAATTTGGCAAGGTACATATACTAAACATAATTAATCCTGAATATAAACTTAAAATTTAGGTAATTGTGTTAAAAACTCCTTTTCTATGCCCGTAACACTTTAATTTTCTCTTGATCAGGAAGAGGACATTAAATGTAACCGCTGACAGACTTCACCAGTTGGCTTCTGCTTAAATTGCACCATCTGTGGATTGGAAACATGTCTCCTGAGCGTCTTGAAGACGTGGCCTTTCTCTGATGACGGACCTGAAATGTCAGCGTTGTGCAAAGATGAGTGCAGCAGAACGGTCACTTTTGCTCTAAAAGAGCAGGGACAAGTCTTAATATTTTGTACAGTGCCTGGTTATCTGTAGGTGCTTAATAAATGGACATTTTCATTTGAAGCATATTTGAATTTTTTAAATAAAATGTTTTATTCCTTTAAGTTATTTGAGTGTACTTATTGAATCAAACCTAGTTTTTGAAATTCAAAGGGAAAACTAGAGCTTAAACTCAGTGGATTGCAGGTAGAGGGATTAAAAGGATTTTCTTACATATATTACTGATACTCCAGAAAGACAGGCTACTTGGAGCAATACTTGGAGATTGTGATGTAATGCTCCTCAATTTGTACATATTACAACATTAGTATGCCTGTGTACATGAGAACATTAGGATCTTTTATTGTATTTCTCTTGTGTTTTACAGTAAAGCAGTTTCTCTTAATTCTAGTTAATTTAAAAATTTTATTGTGCATAGTTAAATTATGAGCAAATGGGTTATTGAAAGGCTTACTAAATTTTTTTATTCCTTCCCTCCCCCCCTTTTTTAAAGGATTTTAAAGGCTCAAAAGTTTTAAGATATTATTCACCATAAATAATATTTGATTGCCAACCACATGCTCAGATTCCCAGATGGGGATGTTACAAATGCAGTTGGGTTTGGTCATCACTGCTAGTGTAATAGGAAATAACCATGATGGCAATACCGTGATGTCAGCTGGGCATGATGGTACATTCCTGTGATCCCAGTGCTGGGGAGGCTGAGGCAGGAGGATCACAGGTTTGAGACCAACCTCAGCAACTTACTGAGACCTGGTCTCAACAACAACAAAGGACTGGGGTAATAGCACAGAGATTGAACCTCTTCTCTCTTCTCTAACTCCCCCCCCCCTCTTTTGGTGGTACTGGGGTTCAACCCTTCCAACTCCCGGCTACACTCCCAGACCTATTTTTACACTTTTTTATTTGGAAACAGGGTCTCTTAAGTCAGCAAGGCTGGCTTCGAACCTGCGCGATCCTCCTGTCTCCGCCTCCCAAGCCCAGCGGAACATCTCTCTTTGTTGTTTCTCAGAAGGAAATATCCACATTGTTAAATTTTCTATCAAAAAAAATTAAATGCGCGACTGTAGCCCTCTAGTGGCTCTAGTCTATGCTTACACTGTTAACAGTGGTGCATCTTCACATTTTTCAGAAGTTTTATTGAAACTTGCTTGGTGACGCACAGTTGTAATCCTAGTACTTGGGAGGCTGAGACAGGAGGATCTCAGGTTCACAGCCAGCCTCAGTTACTTAGGCTCTCAGCAACTTAGTGAGACCCTATTTCCAAATAAAGACTAAAATATAATGCTAGGGGTGTAGCTCAGAGGTAAATGCCCCTTGGTTCAATCCCCAGTACCACGCAAAAAACCAGGTTTTTTTTTTTTTTTTTTTTTTTTTTTTTGGTGGTACTGGGGTTCCTGGAAGCCCTTCTACCTCTGGGCTACACTCCCAGACCTATTTTATTTGGAAACAGGGTCTCTTATGCCAGCGCGGCTGGCTTCGAACCTGCGCGATCCTCCTGTCTCTGCCTCCCAAGTGTGGGGATTACAAGCGTGCGCCACCATGCCTGGTTCAAAAAACAGTTTTTTAAAAATATTTATTTATTATTTATTTATTTATTGCAGTACTGGGATGGAACCCGGGGCATTCTACCTCTGAGCTACACCCCCCAGCCCTATTTTTTTTATTTTTTATTGTGAAACAGGGTCTCACTGAGTTGCAAAGGGCCTCACTAGCTGAAGCTGTCTGTGAACCATGATCCTCCTGTCTCAGCCTCCCAAATGCTGGGATTACAAGCATGTGTCAACATGCCTGGCAAAAAAAAAAAAATTTATTGATTTTAAGAAGTTTGCTGTCGAATCATTTTAATGTTACATGGCATAAAGAATATGGAAAAAAGGTAGAGAAACCTTGTCATTCTCAATCCATGCTCATAATAGATTGCAATTAATTTTTCACATTATAACATGACAACACAGACCATTAGAATTACTGTGTACTTTGCAAGATGAATGGATGATTGAACCTGGCTACTTGGCTGAAGGGGTTACCATCACCATGTACTGTTAATTACTTGTGTATATCAAAAGACAGGGTAAATTAACTGAGGAGATGGTGGAGTGGTAGGTCATGCCAGATCCAGGCTATTGGTACCTGCATGTAGCTTTTGATAAATTAGACTTGTTGACCTGAAATTTATAGTATGGCATTTTATGGGGAAACAAGTTGCATGATGTTTATATATGTTTGTGTGAGTGTGTGTGTATATACCAAAATATATGTGTGTGTGTGTGTGTGTGTGTGTGTGTGTGTGTGTGTGTGTATAACATTCTCATTTGGTTTGAAAAAAGGGAAAATCCTCATAAGAAAGGATATAACTAGACAATATTGGCACCTAATGGAGAGGAAATATTTTTAAATATGGGGAAAAACTACTCTATCTACTTAAATTAAGAAAAGGGAACTGAAGTGGAAAAATTCAATGAGTTGATAGAAAATAGCCTTCTTAATTTGGTTACAGAGGACCAAGGCTAGTTCTTAATTTCAGGCAGAAATCAGTGAAGTTAGCTCCTGCACTTTCTGATTTTGTTTAAATAGGATGTGTGTGCTTGATAATCTGCTTAAATATAATACTGATGCCCAAATGGGCTAAAATATGTGGTAATTGGTATTTCTCTTTTTGTTTTCCTAATAAGCTGTTCCCTTGCTCTGGGAATTAAAAAATCCTTTCCTCTGGCCCAGTTACATTTGTTTAGGGAGGGCCTCTATGAAAAGGCCCTTCTTTGAGGTCTCTAAGTGGAAATGATTGATTCTGAAAAACGTTTTCTCATGGGCCTTTACAACAGTTTATAATTATCGAAGGCTTGTTATGAAGCGGTCTCGATCGCTGCCCTCCACAATGCTAAGGAATAATTTAGGTAACAGTTCAGACTCTAAAAACGAAGAAGGCTCTGTCTTTTCACAGACTGAACACAACATTGTTGCAGCTTACTTGATTCTGGCAGGTATGGACTTCTCCACTAACAGGTATCTTGCTTTGGAATGGGTAAAGAAGAGCAGGGGGGTTTCAGCTTTAGGCTGAATCCTAAACATGGCTGGCTTGCTTCTGCAGCAATTGAAAGGTTTGTACTCTTCCTGGACTGCAAACTTCAGAGAAGAGGATGTAAGTGAAAGGATAAATAAAGCACTGTTAACAGTGACTTAATCCCAGGATATTTTGATAATAATGTGAGAGCAGTGGGGTGGGGTTACAGAAAGTATTCTATAAAATAGTTTTAAAATAAAAGTCAAGCCGGGTATGGTGGCGCACGCTTGTAATCCCAGCATTGGGGAGGTTGAGACAGGAGGATCCGGGTTTGCAGACAGCCTCAGCTACTACTTAGTGAGGCCCTTTGCAACTCAGTGAGACCCTGTTTCAAAATAAAGACTAAAAAATAGGGATGGGGGGTGTAGCTCGGAGGTAGAATGCTTCAGGGTTCCATCCCCAGTAGAGAAAAAAAAAAAAAAATCAACCATATGTTTAGTTATTACATTGCCAACTTTTTTTTGGGGGGAGGAGTTTGTGTCATAGCAAAAGGTATTTTTATAACACTAGTCTCTTACATAATTCTCATAGTTTTCTTCTTGGTGATGGAATCTAGTTAAAGATTTAAAAGTTCTGGAAAGAAAATGAGTCCTAAAAAGGGAAGGTAGAGTGTATGTGGTACTGGCATTGAAGACAGGCTTTGAACATTCAGCTTCTTCCAGATGCTGTATCAGAAAATTCTTGAGCTTCGGAATTCATCTTTTATTATCTTTGAAACTGTGAGCGTGTTCCTCCACCTTTTTTGTTCGTGTGTGTGTGTGTGTGTGTGTGTGTGTGTGTGTGTTGCTGGGAATTGAACCCAGGACCATTCTACCTTCAAGCTGCACCCCTAGCCTGATTTTTTATTTTTTATTTTTGAAACAGGGTCTCACTAAATTGCAGAGGGCCTCACTAAGTAGCTGAGGCTGTCCGTGAACCCAGATCCTCCTTGTCTCAGCCTCCCAAGTACTGGATTACAAGGGTGCACCATCATGCCTGGCTTCCTGCTACCGCATCTCTTACAGATCTTGAGAAAGCTTGATCAGGGGATCAAATACGTGTATTGTCCAACTTTCTGTCCTAGATCTTGTGTGTGTGTGTGTGTGTGTGTGTGTGTGTGTGTGTGTGTTACTAAGGGTGGAACCCAGGGGCTTTCTACCTACGAGCTATACTCCCAGACCTATATTATACTTTATTTGGAAACAGGGTCTCACTAAGTAGCTGAGGCTGGCTTCGAAACTGTGCGATCCTCCTGTCTCAGCCTCCCAAACGCTGGGATTACAAGCGTGTGCCACCACGCCCGGCTTCTGTCCTAGATCTTATTGAACATATTTTCTGTGTATTTTTTTCTTACTGGAGTTTGAACCAAGGGACATATTACCTCAGGCCTTATTTTGAAAGAGACTCTTGCTAAATTGCTGAGGCTGGCCTCAAACCTATGATCCTCCTGTCTCAGCATCCCAAGTACTAGTATTACAGGTATACACCACTGCACCAGACTTCCTGGTAATTTCTTTATATCCAACATCAGTCTCATAAAACTGCAGTCAATTGTGGTCCGGCTTTTATTTTTAAACAGGATCTTGCTACTTGCTGACTTCAAACCTGAGATCCTCCTGTCTCAGATTGCCAAGAATGGAATTGCAGTCAATGCACCACCACACCCAGGTGTGTCCAACTTTAACTCTTTAACTGAACTCAAAGATAGCTCCTCCTGCCCCAAATCTGGTCTTCCCCCGGTATATTTGTACCTTGACGAACACCACCATCTACTTAGGAGCAAGTACACACACACACACACACACACACACACACACACACACACACACACACACACAACACAGAGTCATCTTTGACGGTCCCCCTCCTCTCCCAATCCCCAAATTTGATAATCAATTCTACCATCTAGCTCTTGAACGTGTCTACCTATTACTGTCCCCACTCCCTCCTCATATAACGTAGTGTTCTCCACACAGTCCCTCAGCTACCACGATAGTGCCTTTCTGACTGCAGATCAGACGGCATCATTCCTGTCTAGGCCTCAGTGACGCCGTCTCCTCACAGCTCACATGTACTCGACCACCTTTTCTGTCTCTCCTTCTCACCTTTCATTTTACAATCACCCCTAATGAGTTATTTCATATCTTCAAGTTCACCACGCCTCCTTATACCCTGGACTGGGGACAGGGAGAGTGCTCAAGTGTATGAAATTAGTAAAATGTCTGAGCAATGGGAGTAAAAAGTTTGTAGATGCTAAGCCTAAATTAAAGATTAAATTAAAAACTAACTTGCCACACACACACACACACACACACACACACACACACACACACACACGATCTAGGACAGAAAGTTGGACAATACACGTATTTGCTAAGGCAGAGTTGAAAAAAAGATTCAGATTAAGAGGGCTGTGCCAGTGAGATTGGAGGAAAGCCACAGACACCAAGGGGAAATATTTCAAGAGCGGAATGATCCATGAGGAGTGCTGTTTAGAATGCAAACTGAAGAGCCGGGCGTGGTGGTGCACGCTTGTAATCCTCGTGCTTGGGAGGCTGAGACAGGAGGATCGCGCAGGTTCGAAGCCAGCCTCAGCTGGCTTAAGAGCCTGTTTCCAAAAATTAAAAAATAGGTCTGGGAGTGTAGCCCGGAGGTAGAAGGCCCCTGGGTTCTATCCCCAGTACCACCAAAGGGAAAAAAAAATGCAAACTGAGAGATGGTACTTAGCTGAGACCTAACTGAACTGACCCACTGTCTACTCATTATAAAACGTCTACACCTAGGGAAATAAAACATGCTTAAGACAGCTATAGACAGAATAGAGAAGAGAGCTAAATTGTTTACTTGGTACCTTAGACTCCCTCTAAAATAAAGTTATTTGGTAGGCAGGAATTTACTACGCTATGTTTTTATCTGGCTTTTTAAAGCAGTGGATTTATAGCCAGAAAAAGTCTTCATTAATTTTTTTGCAGTATTTCTTGTATGCATGCTAAAATATTAGATAACAAATACAGGGTCAAAGAATCATCAGATTTTCTCTTTTTGTTGGTTTTGTCTTGGTAGTGGTGGTACTGAGCTTGAATCCAGGACCTCACACATTCTAGGCAAGAGCTTTACAGCTGAGCTACTCTCTAGCAAATTTACTATCATTTTGTGTTAATTATGCTCACAAGAATAATATAAATTAAGCTTAATTATGAGTTGTAGTTGTGGTTCATTTGTTAAATAAATTTGTTATATGCCACGTACTCATCGAACATGGAATTCATTATGTGCCTGATATCTACATGAGAAGACTAATAAGATAAGAGATAATAAGGCATCATGATTAAGTATAATATAGGTAAGTACTTTGGGACTTCAGGGAGAAGAGTATTTAGCACTGTGGGTAGAAGATGACTTTGGGGCAGAATTGGGACTGGACTGGACTTTAAAGGAAAACCCAGTGGAAAGGAGTAGAATGTTTCCAACGGGAAAAATATGAATCAGGATTGACAACAAGCATGGTGCATTTGATAAATTACTGGAATGGAGGGCTTGTTTGGCAAGGGTGGAGCTTTACTCACAGTGACAACAAAGATGCCGAGTATTTGGTTGGGGTATTTGGATTTTTTTCCTACAGGCCACGGTGAATATCAGAGGTTTCTGAGGAGAAGAGCCATGGTTAATTCTAAGCTGTAGCAAGCCTATTCTGCCAGGGGTGTGTGGTGGAAAAAAAAGGACTGAAAGATTAGTGTTAACAGGATATTAAGATGAAAGTTTTGATTGAAGTGCCAAGATATAGTGAAGTTCTTACTTGGCTGACCCTTTTGTGTATAGGTGCTTGCAAATCTTCCCTGTTTCTTTTACAATAACTGGGGATTGCTTACCAAGTACTTTTCTTCATGGAAAATACCATTCTATTTGTTTGTTACATAATCTTCCATTAGTCCCTAGGAGTTGGATAATGGTTCTAGCCCCTCCTCCCCACTGAAATCTATTTCCATCCCACGCCATCATTAGACCTAGCATAGCCTGTTCGTGTCTTATGGAAAACATGCATTCCCTGCAGCTTAGAGTGATGGGGTGTGTCCATACAGTGCCTAAGGAGATGCGGCCTATGGCCTAAGGCAAAACTTTAAATAAAGTGATTCAGCAAAAAAGGGGCAAAGATGGCATCTCATCTGGAGGAAGCTAGGAAGGCGTGGTTTTCCCATTCATTATGGGTGGGGATACTGAGCGGTTTTTCCCTTTCTACCTTTAAAGGAGCTTCCTGCACACATGAATGGCTCATGTACTGGCCTGGGATTGGCTGTGAACTACGTGCTAGTGATCTTTATCCCGGATAGGCTAGGCTATTTCTCATGGGAATTCCCCTCGTGGCTTGGTGCTATAAATATGATTGTTTGGAGAGAAATAAATGAGATCTTGCTTGACTTGACTCCCGGCTCGTGGGTTTGTGTTCGAGTCGTCTCGCCAAGCCCCGCCAGCTGTCGGGCAGGATTCCCGACATTAGAGGATGTCGATCAGGTTGACATGCGCAATCTTTACTCAACAACATCTCTCGTTGTAAGTTAATACGCTCGCCCTCTGATCCATAAGCCGAGTCATCAATCGTCTCAATCCAGGCAACTCTGAGGCACTGAAAACATTAAGTTTTAGACTGTGAGGCTGAGCGTCAGATTCCAGGTTGTGGAAATTTGGCTAAGGTGAGAGGTCACCTCTGATCCCAGTGGACCAGAAAGCTGGCTCCACTTGCTGCTTGGACAGTCAAGTCATGCAGTGTGCATTGTTCTACAGGTGTGTGTGTGTGTGTGTGTGTGTGTGTGTGTGTGTGTGTGTGTGATAATGGGAATTCTATCTATGAGCATTCTACTTCTGAGCTATCCCCCCAACCCATTTTATTATTTTTTTAAAGTTTGGAAGCAGAGTCTTGCTAAGTTGTTGAGGGTCTCCCTAAATTGTGGAGGCTGGACTCAAACCTGTGATTCTCCTGTCTCAGTCTACCAAGTGCTGGAATTACACGTGTGAATCACCAAGTGTAGATGTTACTTTTTAAGGAACAGCAGAAACTCTTTAAATAAATGAACCTAAACCTGGCATGGTGGCACATGCCTGTAATCCCACTACTTGGGAGGCTGAGACAGGAGGATCACAGGTTCAAAGATAGCCTCAAAAACTTGGTGAGGCTTCTAGCAACTTAGTGAGGCCCTGTTTCCAAATAAGAGTCAAAATAGGAGCACTGGGAACTAGCCAGAGGGTAGATGGCCTGTGAGTTTCATTCCCAGTACCACACACACCCATATACAAACACAAACAAAGCAAACCCTACCATGCATTAGGGGGGCTTAAATATTTAATTTTGATCCTACTTTTTTTTATTTGCAGGTCTGGGGATGGAACCCAGGGGCATTCAACCTCCGAACGACAGCCCCTGCCCTGTTTTTTGTTCTGGGTCTCACTGAATTGCAGAGGGCCTCACTAAGTAGCTGAGGCTGTCTGCAAACTGCGATCCTCTGGTCTCAGCCTCCCAAATGCTGGGATTACAAGCATGCACCACCACGCCCAGCTTGATTCTACTTTTAAACATTAAAAAGTATATGACATTTTTGTATGTGTTCCCAGGTGTGATAAGTATTCTCAGCAACATAATAGTTCTGGGTATCTTCATTAAGTACAAGGAACTTCGGACGCCTACGAATGCCATTATTATTAACCTGGCCTTTACTGATATAGGGGTCAGCAGCATTGGCTACCCCATGTCTGCTGCTTCAGATCTGCACGGAAGTTGGAGATTTGGATATGCAGGCTGTCAGGTATTGGGGATCTTTGGGATCAAAGCAAAGTAGCTCCAAGACATGTAAATTTAAATGTTTTTTTTTTAAATCTCAAGAATTAAAATCAAGTAAGATATTGCAGAATAATAAATATGTAATAAATATGATGCTTTCATAGAAAACAGCTTCAGAAGTGACTGAGGACACATTCTTTAAGAAGAGAAGTAAAATCACTAATGACTGTTGGGTATTCAAAATTCTCTCAACCTGAAGGAAAACATAAAACAACTAACATTTAACTAGAGAAGAAGTGATAATATCCATATTCATATGTAAATTTGCCTGTTGCAAATTCAAAAGGAAATACTCTACTTTTATTTGAAACAAAATAGTGATAATCTTAATATCTAAGGAATGTAGTTGTATATCAGGTTGTTGTGTTTTTTACTATATATTTTATATTTTTATTTCTATTTTTGCCTTTATGGGAATTATTATTAAATATGTTCACTATTATTTTTACTGACAATGATATGAGTTAAAATTAATTTACACTAGGATAATCGGCAAATATGATTCTGGCCAATTTTTTTTCTGTGTGTGTGTGTGTGTGTGTGTGTGTGTGTGTGTGTGTGTGACTGGGGATGGAACCCAGGGGCGGGCATCCAATCCCTGAGCTCTATCCTCTGCCCTATTTTTTATTCTTAATTTTGAAACAGGATCTCACTGAGTTGCAGAGGGCCTAAGTAGCTGAGGCTGGCCAATTTTTAATTAATAGGTTTTTATAGATTCCTATTATAAGTGATGAGATTATAGAGGAAAAATTAGAGTAACAGAGAATACTAGAAGCCCATGTTTTGTCAAATCTTAATATTTTTAAACTATGCTTCAAGTTGTTTTTCTTTTTAAAGATATAAAAATTCAAAGATACTGTCAGAGGCCATTTCATACAGTCTCCAATACTATTTCATTCTCTCCATGAGTGTTTTTCTTATTGTACTTTTGCACACAAAAGTCAGATAATGTTTGAGTGTTTTAAATTTTGCACAAATGATATTGTATTGCTTGTATTATGCTATTCCTTTTCAATGCTAGTTATTCTGTTATGCTAGTTATTAGGTTAATCTATGTTAATGGGTGAGGCTGTAAGTTACTTATTTTAATTGCTATATAATATTCCATTGTATGAACATAGCCCAATGTACTTTTTCGTTTTTCTGTGACTAAACATTTGTTGCCAGTTATTTTCTTTAACAAACAAAGCTTCAATAAATATTCTTATACTTGTTTCTATCTGCAACATGTTTCTCTAGATTGTTGTTCGGGGAGGAAGGATTGGGTTGTAGAGAATGTCTATTTTTAACAGCTTGCTCTCCAAAATGTTCCAATTACAGTGATTTCATTTATTCCAATTATTTCAGTTTGATAACTCCACTTTCTCCCCAAATACTAGGGATTGCTAGACCACTTTCTCCCAAAATACTAGAGATTGCTAGACTTTTAAATTTTTATTATTTTTGCTGGGTGTGGTGGCACAAACTAGTAATCCCAGTATCTGGCAGGCTCACAGACAGATTCAGCAACGTAGCAAGACTCTGGCAATTTAATGAAATTCTGTTTCAAAACAAAATATAAAAAGTTATGGGGGGCCGGGCGTGGTGGCGCACGCTTGTAATCCCAGCATTCGGGAGGCTGAGACTGGAGGATCGCGGTTCACGGGCAGCCTCAGCTACTTAGTGAGGCCTTTCGCAACTTAATGAGACCCTGTTTCAAAATAAAGAATAAAAATATTGGGCAGGGGGTATAGCTCGGAGGTCAAATGCCTCTGGGTTCCATCCCCAGACCTGCCAAAAAAAAAAAAAAAAGAAAAAAAAGATATGGGGGTGTAGCCTGGAGGTAGAATGCTCTGGGTTCAATTCCCAGTACCAAGAAAAAAAATCATCATTTTTTGTATGAGCTGATATCATTTGTATCTTATTGAATACTTACTGTGGTTGGATTTCTCATGCCATCAACATTCATGTGTCACTGGGCTTGGATGAAAAGCCCATTAATCATTTGGCCAGTTTTTTTTTTTTTTTTTTTTTTTGAGTTTGCCTTTTACTCCTGTTGAAGTACCTCTTTTGAATACTAAGCTTTTGGTAATTTATATGCATTCTCACTGTAATTTATGGCTTGCTTTGCACTTTGTTTTTAGAATATGTTGTATAGAAGTTTCACCTTAAGTGTTAAAATTTAAAAAATTAATGAGATACTGAAACACTTTCATAAATTTTCTTTTGTGTGTGGTATTAGGGATTTAATACAGGCTCATTCTAACTCTGAGCTACACCCCAGCCCTATTTTATTATTTATTTTGAAACAAGGTGTCACTAAGTTTCTATGGGCCTTACTAAGTTGCTGAGGCTGGCTGTGAACCTGCAACCTTCCCATCTCAGTCTCCCAGGTACTGTAATTACAAGGGTGTGCCCCCGTGACTGACATGATCGCTATTATTAAACCAGTTACAATTTGATAACAGAAGATATATTTTAAAATAGCAAGATAAAAACCCTTAATATAATTTGAAATATATTTAATGATGAGTCAAAATTTTAAATGTTTCTCGGGAGGGTGTTTAGGATGGTGGATTCTTTCTGATTTTGGTTTTCAGATTTATGCTGGATTGAACATCTTTTTTGGAATGGCAAGCATTGGGTTGCTCACCGTGGTGGCTGTGGATCGGTACCTGACCATTTGCCGACCCGACATAGGTACAGCAGCACTTTCCTCAAAGAAGCCATTAATCACCCAGTGGCCACTTAACCTATGTGCTCTTCAAAATGTCAACATGAGCCAGAGTGATGGCAGTGATGGCACACGCCTGGAAGCTCAGTATTTGGGAGGCTGAGACAGGAGGATTCCAGATTCAAAGTCTGCCTCAGCAATGTAGCAAGGCCTTCAGAATATAGTGAGATAGGGCTGGGAGTGTAGCTTGGAGGTAGAATTTTCCTGGGTTCAATCCCTAGTAAGACACAGGAAAAAAAATAGTCAATATAATATTTTTATACAAAAGTTTTTTTTAATTTCTATGCAATTTTTATGAAAATTAATGACGAAAATAAATTTCCTATTTTGAACCTCTTTTCTGGTATAGTGCCTTCTAGTTGCATGTTTTGATACTAAGGAAATACAACAATGTTTTGTAATCAGAGTCAGTCCCATTTCTCTAGCAATCCTCGTTCAGGTTTCTGTGGCTTCCTTTTACTCGTACAATTCCTATTTCACAAGGCCGCCTGCAAGGTCCTGCAGGATCTGGCCCTGGTGGCCTCTGGGCCTTGGCGAGGCTGCTCTCACTTTGGGGCTTTTGTCTATGTTATTTTCCTTGGCCTCTAAAGTCCTCCCTACTTATCCTCTGGCTGATCCTTCTTGTCATTCAGGTTTCAGCTAATATGTCATTTTTTCCCACAATGTGCATCATGTGAATAGGCTTTGAGTGAGCTAAAGTACTCTGTAAAGAATCTTGATAGCAATTTTGAATCATTAAAGCAGAGTCTGATAATTCCAAATGATGCTACCTTTTTTTTTTTTTGCAGTACCGGGGATGGAACCCAGGGGCATTGTACCCCTGAGTTATACCCCCAACCCTATTTTTATTCTTTATTTTGAAACAGGGTCTTACTGAGTTGCAAAGTGCCTCACTAAGTAGCCAAGGCTGTCCGTGAGCCGTGAGCCTCCTGAATGTGATGATAATATTTAATGTGCTTGTTCATAGGAAGAAGAATGACCACCAACACTTATGTCGGCATGATCCTGGGGGCCTGGATCAATGGCCTGTTTTGGGCTTTGATGCCCATCGCAGGGTGGGCTAGTTATGCCCCCGATCCCACTGGGGCTACGTGTACCATCAATTGGAGGAAAAATGATGTGTAAGAGTCATGTTTACACATTACAGTTGAATGCCTCTGCAGGACATATTTTCTCTCCCTCTGGATTTAAGCTCCTTCGTTTCTACAAAATGTGGCCGGGTGCTTGCTTGGTAGTGATAATGTGATTCAAACAGGAGTCAGAATAGAAGGCTGAATTGTGCTTGTTGCAAGTAAAGGTTAGCCAGCTCTCTATGGCCCCCTCACGCTGTCACCCTTCCTCTGTCCTCTCTCAAGGCAGTTCTGGGGTACCAATCACCCTTCCAATATGTGCACATCCTAGAATTAAGACTGTGAGCAGGAAAGGGGTTAGTGAAGTTAGAGGGCAAGCAGCACCGGCCAAAGTCCAGGCTGCCTCCTTGTGATCTTCTCAAGATGGCTGGGTGTTGGAGAACATTCTGAGAGCTAGGCAGCAAAAGTGCAGTCACTTAGAGGCTTTGCCTGCAAATTAGTGATGCTCCTCTATATTTTCCAAGAAACTGAGGATCATTTAGTTTATTAAGAGAGATGAGAGATAATTTGGAAAAACAAATAGAAAATTTTCAAGTCTCACTATATCTACACCTAAAACTTTTTCTGTTGCATCAAAAAATAAATAATTTGGGCTTTCTTTATGGGCCAGATGATCTCTGTTGCAGTTATCAGCTCTGCCATCTGACTGCAAAAGCAGCTTTCTACAGTATGTAAATGAATGTAGCCGTGCTCCCATAAAACTTTCTGAACAAAGTTAGCTGGCTGGCTGGCACTGGCCTGTCTACAGGCCATACCTTAATAATCTCTGGTCTAAGTGAACTAAAAGTCAAACATAATTTCTAAAATTTTTAACAATAAAATGACTGTCGGTATTGCTTCTAATATTTATCTCCTCTTTCTCCTCCCCCCAGTTAGGGCATTAAAAGAGTAGTCATTATTGCCTCTTCTTATTTCCAGATCTTTTGTGTCTTACACGATGACAGTTATTGCGATAAATTTTATTGTGCCCTTGACAGTGATGTTTTACTGCTATTACCACATCGCTCGATCCATTAAACATCATGATACTAGTAATTGCACTGCGTACCTCAACAGAGATTGGTCCAATCAGGTAGATGTAACAAAGGTAAGAAGTCAAAATCCTTGAAAAGTTTTTACAAAAATCAAAAATCCTTTTTACAAAAATCCTTGAAAAGCTTTCACAAAAATCAGAATACTATAGTGATACATGCATGTGTATGTTTACAGCAGCACAACTCACAATGGCCAAGCTATGGAGCCAACGTAGGTGTCCATCAACAGATGAGTGGATAACGATAATGTGGTTTATACACACAGTAAAGTGTTACTTAGCCACGACAAGGAACACAATTATGTCATGTTCAGGAAGGTGTATAGAACTACAGAATATTATGCTACATGAGACCAGTCAGTCTCAGAAAGTCAAAGGTTGTATGTTTTCTCCCATTTCAGAAGCTAGAGAGAAAATAAGAAACAAAAAGGACTTTATATGAATAAGGAGAGAGACCAGTAGAATAGTGAAAGGACTGGGGGAGGAGGAAAGGAAAGCGGAGGAAGGAAACAGGTCAAATAATGTCGTGTCCGTTCATGGAGGAATCACATCCAACCTCCCTAACAGGTACAGGAGGGGTTGGTAGTGGGGGGAGCCCAGAGGGAAGCAAGTCAAGTGCTATGTGCCTGCATGTCTGCTTCACTTTCAGTATTGCTATGATGTGTAATTACAATGCACCAGTAAAAGTGTAAAAAAGAAAGAAACCTGGGGGGCTATATAAAATAATAAAACCTTCATGTGTTTTATAGTTTCAATTGAGCCGGGTGTGGTGGTGCACACTTGTAATCCCAGTACTTGGGAGGCTGAGACAGGAGGATCATGGTTCCTGGACAGTCTCAGCTACTTAGGCCCTTTACAACTTAGCGAGACCCTGTTTCACAATAAAAAATAAAAAATAGGTCTGGGGGTGAGGCTCGGAGGTAGAATGCCCCTGGGTTCAATCTCCAGTACTGCAAAAAAAAAAAAAAAAAGTTTCAATTAACTTGAAAACATGTTAGAAATCATAGATATATCAAAGTGTTCAATTAAAAAAATATACCATCTTAGTTTGGTATGTTGCTGCACCTCTGAAATCCCAGTACTTGGGAGGCTGAGACAGAAGGATCACAGATTGGAGACCAGCCTCAACAATTTAGCAAGACCCTCATCAACTTAGTGAGATGCTGTTTCAAAAATAAAATAATAAAAAGGCCGGAGGTGTTTCTTGGAGGCAGAACACCCCTGAGTTCAATCCCTACTTATATATAAGTATATACATACATTTATTTATATATAATTAAATAAATTTAATTATATATAATTATGTATATATAATTAAACACATAGTTAATTCAGGTAAAATGTGATGAGACCCAGTTAAATGGATTTTGTAAAAAAACTCTTCTCTAATATAATATGTCATACAAAAATCTCACAGTTGAGAGTCTTAGGGCCTGCCTGGCCTCCTTCCCTCACTCTGTCACTTCCCTGCTCCCTCTTCTGGTTTTCCATGTTCCAGGCTGTTAGGCTGTTTGTGCTGGTGGTCGTCGCTGGACTCCCTGTACAGGCGGCCAGGGTTCATTCCATACGGCTGGCCTGCCCACCCTCTGCTGCGCCTTTTTCTCCTCATCCTGTCAGTCAGTGTGTGCACAGTATCCCGTTGGGCGAAGGCTTTTTCTCTCCTCTCAGTCTGTCCAAACACATTACAGACCGGGCTCACTCTGTCCTCTTCTTGGCGCCATCCTTCCTGGTACCCTTGAGCCCTTACTCTTCTCTGCAGTGTATCCTTCTGAGACCGCTGCTCAGAAAGCATCCTTGTCCCCAGCTCTGCCGCATCACCAGTGGGCAGGCCTGTCACTGCTTTCCAGCCTCTTTTCTGGATTGTCGTTCCCGCCTTCTCTCCCTCCAAATCGGTGGACACAAGCTCTAGTGAATTCTGAGGTTACAAGGGAGATAAAATTTTTAAACTTGCCAGTTGTGGTGGTGCACCCTTGTAATCCTAGTACTTGGGAGGCTGAGACAGGAGGATTGTGGTTTGCAGACAGCCTCAACTACTTAGTGAGGCCCTCTGCAACTTAGTGAAAACTTTTTTCAAAATAAAGAATAAAAAAAAAAAAGGGCTCGGGGTGTGGCTCAGAGATAAAATGCCCTTGGGTTCCATTACCAGTATGGAAAAAAAAAAAGTCCTAATTTTCCTGTTTTATTTGGCTGATTGTTTACCTGGTCTAGAATCATGTGTACAAAAGTAACATTTAACAAATGTTTGTTTGTGGTATTGAGGATTGAACCCACGAGTATTCCATCTCAAAGCTACACCTCCAGGCTTTTTAATTTTAATTTTTATGTTTTTGAAACAGTCTTGCTAGGTTGCTGAGGGTTTCCTAAGTTGCTGGGGCTGGCGGCAAACCTGTGCTACTTCTGCCTCAACCTCCCAAGTACTGGGATTCCAGGTCCGCACCACCATGCCAGCTGACGTTCAATGAATTTTGAAGGCACTGCTCTACCTAGTCCACTGTTTTCTGTGTTGCTATCACAAGAGGCTGGTTTTCTACTTTCACACGATACACCTTGGTGTGGGTCTTTGCTCACCCTGTGCAGAGCACCTGCTGGGAGTACTCAGCGTGGAGACTCAGTCCTCCCCTACTGGGAGGCTTCTTGTGCTATTCCTCTGGCAATTCCTACCTCTCTGTTTTCTCTTTTCTCTTTTACTGGAAGTCCTTTTATTTAGATATTTAATTTTATTTTTATTTTCCTTAAGTAGATTCTCATAGGCTTGTTCTCTCTCTCTCTCTCTCTCTCTCTCTCTCTCTCTCTCTCTCTCTCTCTCTCTCTCTCTCTCTCTCTCATTTTTTTGCTTGTTTGTTTCTAGTTTCTGGAAGATTTCTTCAACCATATCCAGATATGTGTTGAGGTGATAATGAAGCACAAGTTTTGAATACAAAATTTAAGAGAGCAAATAAAAAATGTAGTAGTTTAATACAGTAATTAAAAAAATCAAAATTAGTGTACAAACTTTGTTGCACAAAATATAAAATTTTAAACAAAGACAATATTTGACCTTCTTCGCTCACCTCCCCCTAGCCCCAGTCTGGCAATATCATATCATTCAATATTTTAATTACATTTTAAAAATTTCTACTCTCACTTTTATAAATAGGACAAAACCATTTTTATAGATAAAAGTTATTTTATGCACTGTCTTGCTTTTTAATAGCCTCTTCTTGTTTTGTGGCTGTAGCTCATGTCCTGTGATGACTGACATTACGCATGTATTTACATCATTTGTGCTCAGTCCATTTCTTCGTGGTGCACTGAGTTCTGCCCTGCTTTGCTCTGCCCGTCAGTGTGTATCCTGTGTATCCTCAGTGTCTGGTGTCAGTACTGCCCCTTCACATTTGCGTGTGATGCTCTAAAAAGCTGACTGTAAGCTCAGAGGTGCCCACCCGCTGGGCTGTGTCTTGGGGGTTTCTGACTGTGTTTCCAGTTGTTTTATCCTGGGCTGGTCAGTTTCCAAGGAGACGGTGCTTTCACCTGGGTGGGAGGTATAAGCTCTCAGTGCCCGGTGCAGACGCCTTTGCTCTCAGTACAGTCAATAGCGTCAGCTGAGCCCAGGCTCCCTGACATCTGTGTTTTCCTCTATTACCTTCCTAATGCTGAGCTTCTGAGATTCTTCCAGAAAGAGGAAGTGGCAGTTGCTACGTGGAACTGGAGAGGGGATTTGGGAGTCTATTTTATTCTGTTGCAAATTTCACTCAGTTCTCTTGAGTTCCACGTGCCCCCCCCCCCCCCCCCCCGATTCAGAGCCATCCGGTACTTTCAGATCCTAGACTTCTATAGTCCTAGAGAATGAATCCATCTGTATCTAGAGTTTGTTAAATATTTTCTTATTTGGGCGTCGTGGCCCACGCTTGTAATCTCAGTACTTGGGAGGCTGAGACAGGAGGCTTGCAGGTGAGAGGACAGCTTAAGCAAGTAGTGAGACTCTCATCAACCTAGCAAGACCCTGTTTCAAAATAAGAAAAAATAAAAAATCAGGCTGGAGGTGTAGCTCAGAGGTAGAATTCTCCTGGGCTTAATCCCCGGTATCCCCCAAATAAACTTTTTTAATTTATTCTTTAATCATTGTCATGTTTGGTAAGTAATTAGTCACTTATCCAATGGCTATTGCTTCAAATTTAAAAATACCAAACTATCATTTAATCTCCGATTCTCTGTCCTTATGGGTTTATGCCTTTTTAAACCTCTTTTTCATCATTGTAGGAGCAAAGAGAAAGGAGCAATGTAAAAATTATCATTTTTTTTCATTTAAACAAGATGCAATGGAGCTATCTACAAACTTATCTGCACTGTATATAAAATATATTCAGCTTAAATGGCCTGAACTCAAGATAGAACTTTGTTTCAGATTGCATCTAGAAAGTTTTTTTAGATTATGTAAAATCACAATGTGAGATGCATTAGCTTTTCATGACTGTGACAAAGTGCTTAGGAGATTTCAACTTAAAAGAAGGATTTATTGTAGCTCAGTTTCAGAGGTTCCAGTCCCTCATCACTTGGCCCCATTGCTGTAGAAGAGGTTTGTGGGGCGTCCGAACATCATGGCCAAAAGCTCAGGGTAGAGCAGGGTCACTCACCTCACAGTGGCCAGGGGAGAGGAGAGGGGAGGGTGAAGGGGAGAGAGAGGGGAAAGGAGAGGAGAAGAGAGAGAGGAGGGAGGAGGAGGAGGGAGAGGGAGGAGGAAAAAAAGAGGGAGAGAGGGAGGTAAGAGGAAGAGGTAAGAGGGGGGAGAGAGGAGAAAGAGAAGGGGGAGAGGGAGATGGGGAGGGGAGAGAGGAAGAGAGTGAGTGAGCAAGAGGAAGCGCATTGCATGGTGCAGGCACTAGAAGTGTGTTCTTATCTTTCGTCAGAGCTAGCGTTTGTACTCTGCTAACACACCAAAGAAATATGGCATTCTTTAATTCTATGTACCATTCTTAAAAGTGATGTCATGTATTGACCAACATGCCTATTTTGTTGTCAATGACGACTTCAAGCCTCTAAACAAAAACAGTCAAAGCACCAGGCATGGTGGTGCAGCCTGTGACTCCAGTGCTTGGGAAGTGGAGACAGGAGAATGGCAGGTTCAAGGTCAGCATCTGGTAATTTAGTGACTGAGACACTGTTTCAAATAAAATAGTGCCGGGGGGTGTAGCTCAGAAGTATCCCTCCACTGGGTTCAATACCCAGTTAACACGTGCGTGCGCGCACACAACACACCCACAACACACACACACAGCAATAAGGGCAGAATCTCAGCTGTTTCTTTATGTCACAACAACATAAACTTACTAAATTCCAATCTTGATAGATTTGTATGATATTTTGGGTGGGTTAACTATGTAAATATTTTGTGTAGTTGTGCTTGGCAAATGTCCCTTTCTTTTTCAGATGTCTGTGATAATGATACTGATGTTTCTGGTGGCGTGGTCCCCCTACTCCATCGTGTGCTTATGGGCTTCTTTTGGTGACCCCAAGAAGATCCCGCCTTCAATGGCTATTATAGCTCCACTGTTTGCAAAATCGTCGACATTCTACAACCCCTGTATTTATGTGGTTGCTAATAAAAAGTACGTATAGAAAGAATGGTAAAAGTGTGGTGGATAAGCCAGGCATGGTGGTGCACATCTGGAATCCCAGCTACAGTCTCGGGCAGGAGGATTACAAGTGCAAGGCCAGGTGGGGTTATTTATTTATTTATTTATTTGGTGGTACTGGAGATGGAACCCAGAGGCTTTCTACCTCTGGGCTATACTCCCAGACCTATTTTATATTTTATTTAGAAACAGGGTCTCACTAAGTTGCTGAGAGCCTCACTAAGTAGCTGAGGCTGGCTTTGAACCTGTGCGCTCCTCCTGTCTCAGCCTCCCAAACGCGGGGATTACAAGCGTGCACCACCACCGCCTGGCTCAGGTTGGGTTATTTAGTCAGACCCTATCTCAAAATAAACATTTTTAAAAATTGTCTGGGAATATAGCTCAGTGGTTGAGTGTCCTGGGTTCAATTCCCAGCTAAACACACACACACACACACACACACACACACACACACACACACACACCAGTGAATAGTGTTTTAACTTCAGCCTAGTATAAAATTGTTTGGTTTATGTAACCAGTGCAGCATCTAAGACCTTAAATATCTAGAGTTCCAGTTTTGTGATACACTCTTCCCACACGGTGGCATAGATGATCTTGGGCAATACAACACTCATGTTCTATCAGCCAAGTATGCCCAGAAGCAAGCTTCATCTCAGAGGGCTCTGTGGCAGAAAAGCCTCTGATTGGTCAGCTTGGTTCTAATTTTTACCCCATTTCAAATACATGGTTTCTACTACCAGAAAATCAGCAAGTTAATGTTGAGCTCTCTTAGTGAGTAGCATGACCATATATTTATTAGAAGACATGGTCACATGCAAGAGAAATCCCATGCTAACATAAAGGGCTTCAGGGCTGGGTAGTCATTTAGGAATAAAGAATTATCTCCCCCTACCCGCCTTTTTTTTTTTTTTTTTTAACTCTCAGCAAAGAATTCCTTTCCTTACTCCTCATTAAAGTTTAGATTATTTTGTTTCCTGTTACTGCTGGAAGATTATTTGGCTAGAAAAATCTCAGCAGAGGTCAGGTAATTTGATCCTGGAGCCACAATGCTGCTTCTATAAACGCATGTAGTTCTGCGCATGCGTGGGAGAGTAGTTATAGCTGCAGGCATGGCAAAGAGCGCACGCATTTTAAGACCAAACAGACAACACGAGGAGAACAAAGAACAAGTTTAAACTCAGTCAGCAGGCAGTTCTTTTGGAAAGGTCATTCTCAAGGCCCCTTGCTCCCCATAGTCAACTGGCCTTTGCCCAGAGGAACAAATATAGGAAATACACATCCTTAGTTAAAAATGTAACTCATTACACTTGACATTTGAAGTGTCATTTTTTTATGAATGAAGACACAAAAATTTTTAATAAATACTAGCAATTTGCATCCAAAACTACATCAAGAAGATTGTGCACCATGACCAAATTGGGTTCAGGGTTGCAAGGCTGGTTCAACATACATAAGTCAATAAACACAATTAATTCGTCATAGGGAAAAGATAAACAACAGTGAAACCTGAAGTGTCCAGCAGACTTTTAAAACCTTCCTCGTCTGTGTGAAGTGTCATTTTATACATGCATCGTTATTTATTTTATTACGTCTTAAATGTTTACAATCAATGGTGCAAAATTGATCTTTAATTATACCATATATGGTACACGTTTATAGAGGTTTTTTAACAGTAGATGTTAGAATTGGAAGCAGAAATTTATTTGGAAATGACGATTGAGAGTAGTTGTACCTTAGCCATTTTTGAAAATACTTTAAAAGTTCCATGTCATTGATAGGATAATGCCATATTTCCTCCTTTTTATTGTAGGTTTCGGAGGGCAATGTTTGCCATGCTCAGATGTCAGGCTCACCAAGCAACGCCCGTGACAAGTATTTTACCAATGGATGTGTCTCAAAGCCCATTGGCTACTGGAAGGAGAATCTGAAATAAGAAAAGCACTACAATCCTCACTATCCAGCATTGTATTTGTGGTGTGCTTTTGGAATCTCTTAATTATGTTTTCTATATGGGCCCATATAGAACAAGTGCCAACATAGATTTTAGTCCTATAAGATTAAATTTGCATGTGCAGCTCACAGTTCTGTTCCTGCTGTAGCACACGTCTCTTTATTTCCTTGCATTTAAGCTTGTTGATCGTCTCCTTTGAAGAAGCTCCGGGGACTGAGGTCCTGTCTTTTTTTGTCCTTAATCGTGGCATCATCACACTGTATTAATGACTTGTTATTTGCCTGAGTCTTCCATTAGAACAAATTACTACTAAAGCCAGCCGTGGTGGTGCACACTTGTAATCCCAGTGCTTGGAAGGCTGAAACAGGAGGATCGCAGGTTCACAGCCAGCCTCAGCTACTTAGTGAGGCCCTCTGCAACTTAATAAGACCCTGTTTCAAAACAAAAAATAAAATAGGACTAGGATGTAGCTCGGAGGTACAATGCCCCTGGGTTTTACCCCCAGTATCACAAAACAACAATAAATAAATAAATTACTACTAATAATTTATAATCCTCACTAAATATTTACTGAAATGAGTTACTGATTTTCCCAGCCCAAAACATTTTTAATATTTTAAAAACTAAAAATCAGTCATTAACTTATGTTATTTAATAAAAACAAATGAATAAGTGCTGTTGCATTTAAATTATGTAGTCAATGCACATGCAGTAGCAATATAATCTCTGAGGTGTGTTATGTATTATGCAATTTTAATTACTATTTTTTCTATGTATGTGTTTTCATGTATTGCCACTAGAATTAAGTTAAATCAGAGTGGGAGTTTTTGTGTTTGTTCTTTGATGTATTCTTAGCACATAGGCCCATTTTGCTTGGAAGTCAATAAATATTTGTTTAATGTTTAATGAAATTGTTGAGTCATAAGCTTGTCATTTTAAATGAATATTAAGCATAGCACAACATACCGTTGTTTAAATAGTGGACATCTAAGTTGCTTCCAGTTTTTACTTTCATGGATGTGCAATTGGGAACATTTTTGTTCAAATATCTTATTTCTTTGGGAGAGGTTATACTATTTGAGTGTTTTTCCAGATGAGAATTATTGGATATAAATATAGAAATGATATTATTGCTGCTGGCTCTCTTCCTGGAAAGAGAGAACTGCTTTACACTGCATTGGCAGTGTATAGGTACACTTTTCATCCTTTGCCTCATATTTTGTCTAATAGTTCTATATTGTTATAGTTTTAAACTGTGGATTATATACTATAACTTAAATTTATTTTATTTTACGTTTCTTTAAGTGCTAATGAAGTAGTTTATTTTCACATATTTCTTCTTATTTCTATTTTTCTTTTTGTAAATTGTCTAATACCTCTTAGTACATAGAAAGCAAAACCTGGGTATTACATATATTACCCAGATTATATTATAACATGATATATTATAGTTTTCTATGTATACAGAATGATACATTGCAATAACAATCTCCTGGTTCTGCCAGGTATAGTGGCACGCACCCAGAATCCCAGCTATTGAGAAGGCTGAGGCAGGAGGGTCACGAATCCAAGGCCAGCCTGGAAAGCTTAGCGGGAGCCTGTCTAAGGTTAAACATTTGAAAGGGTGGGGGGTGTAGCTCAGTGGTAAAGGGGAGTGCTGCATGTGCAAGGATCTGGGTTCAATCCCCAAGTGGCAAAAACGACAAGAAGCCAGTCTCTTAGTTTTTCTCCCTATTTCCTGCCCTTTTTCACTGTAGTCAACACACTGACTTTGTAACTAATTTTTTTTTCAGTACTGGGGATGGAACCCAGGGGCATTCTACCTTTGAGACACACCCCAGCCCTATTTTTTAATTCTTTATTTTGAAACAGGGTCCCATTGAGTTGCAAAGGGCCTCCCTAAATAGCTGAGGCTGTCTGCGAACCATGAGCCTCCTGTCTCAGACTCCCGAATGCTGGGATTACAAGCGTGTGCCACCACCCTGGCCTGTAACTAATCTTTTAAAAAGCAAATTTCCCTTCTCCAAATATTCAGCTCAAAACATTTTTTTTTTTTTTCCGGTGGTGAGGCTGGGGATTGAACCCATGGGCATTCGACCCCTGGACTACAGCCTCAGCCTGGTTTTTTATTCTTTATTTTGAAACAGGGTGTCACTAAATTGAAGAGGGTCTCATTAAGTACCTCAGGCTGCCCATGAACCTGGATCCTTCTGTCTCAGCCTCCCAAGTACTGGGATTACAAGCATGGACTACCATTCCTGGCTCTGCTCAAAAACGTTTGACTGCCCAACAAGTAAATTTAAATCCCTCAACTGAGCCGGGCGTGGGGGCGCACGCTTGTAATCCCCGCCCTTGGGAGGCTGAGACAGGAGGATCGCACAGGTTCGAAGCCAGCCTCAGCTACTTAGTGAGGCTCTCAGCAACTTAGTGAGACCCTGTTTCCAAATAAAATAGAAAATAGGTCTGGGAGTATAGCCCGGAGGTAGAAAAGCCCCTGGGTTCCACCCCCAGTACCATAAAAAAAAAAAATCCCTCAGCTGGATTTTTTTTTTTTTTTTCGGCACTGGAGATGGAACCCAGGGGCATTCTACCTCCAAGTTACACCCCCAGCCCTATTTTTTATTCTTTATTTTGAAACAGGATCTCATTGAGCTGCTAAGGGCCTCACTAAGAGTAGCTGAAGCAGTCTGCAAACCGCAATCCTCCCGTCTCAGCTTCCCAAATGCTGGGATTACAAGTGTGTGTCACCACGCCTGGCTTCCTTAGCTGGATTTTCAAGACCCCCCCCCCCGCCCATTTTTCTTTTTGCAGGTCTGGGAATGGAACCCAGGGACATTTGACCTCTAAGCTACACTCCCTGCCCTATTTTTTTATTCTTTATTTGGAAGTAGGGTCTCACTAAGTTGCGGAGGGCCTCACTAAGTAGTTGAGGCTATTGGTGAACCATAATCCTCCAGTCTCAACCTCCCAAATGCTGGGATTGCATGTGCCACCACGCTCGACTTTAACATGGTCCCAAAGGGACCTTTCAGCTTTTTGTCTATCTAATGGGCAAGTTAAAATGGTTAGTGTACCCAGAGAGCTCTGAATGCTTTGTGCTCCTCAATCGTCCTGTCCCATATGGTTGATCCATTTACAGAGGTAGATAGTGAAGGTCTGAAGTCACACAGCTGCTATTAAGTGGATGGGGTAGCATTTGTTATAATATCTGGAAAATGGATTCTGAGCTCCAGTTTGTGATGCTTTGAACTAATTTCCAGCAAGAAGCAAAGGGTTAACTTTGCCTTCATCATAAAGGACTCCAACAGTGCTAATATTTATGAACTACCTTAATCAATTAACTTGTTTATATAACAAGATTAGGAACATCTGGCTTTAGTTACATAGTTCCCACTAGCCTCTTATTTTACTAATTTGATATTTTATATTTAAACAGATTTCTATGCTCAATTTGGTATGTCTTACTTCGATGTAGTCTTTCCATAATATCCATAAGATTAGTAATTTAAAAATTATTTGGTCACTTGGCGATCAGAGCTCTACCTGTCCCCCACTATTATGCCAAAAACCTCGGAGCCACAGCTACTCCTACATTTTGAAGGGGCAGAACCCCTTCCCACACTGTAACTGTGAGGTTGTTCCTAAGTCCTTCCTCTTCTTCATTCTGCCACATCTAGTCAAGCACCTCTCTCTCCCTGCTGCTTCCTGAAACTTCATTATCCTATGAACAGCACAGCCAAAGCTTACAGCCCCATGGTTGTTCTCCTGGATCATAATCACAGCATCTACCGGAGACTCCTCCTCCCTCTTGCTTGCTCTAAACCATTCCTCCATTCAGAGTTCATGAAATTCTACCTAATATGCTGATCTGATGTGCCACTCCCAGGCCTAGCCTTGCTGCTTCTGTGGCCCCTGCAGGTGGACTTAGTCTCTTCCAGGGGAACCTAACCCTTCTCCATGACCCCATCATGTCTTGGCTCTCTAGCTTTATATCTCTCCCTCTTTTTTAAACTTCCTGCCTCAGATTCTCAGGCCTGAGCAACAGAAAGTGCTTGTAGTTCTCTGAAGACAGTGTGCTGTTTCTTGCTTCTCACCTGTTAAACGTTTGGATTTACAGTGTCTCCCAGGCCTCATGAGCTGGAGGCAGCCACATTGGAGGTGCTTGTTGCTGGGGAGGGGGTTCTGGGGGTGCGGTCAAGGGCAGTGTGTTTCCAGGCTGGCTGCTGCCACCGCCTGCTCTCTTCTCTTTCCTGCTGCCATGAACCGACACAAGCTCTCATCCATTTCCCTTTCTACTCCTCACCATCATGCCCTAAGGACCGATAGCACTGGCTCCTGCTTAGCCAGCATAATATATACATATATGGATCAAAATCTCCAGATACATAAGCAAATAAATCTTTCTTCCTCTAAGTTGTGCATGTCAGGTATTTGGTGAAAACACTGAGGAAACACCTCCCCCTGTTCCTGCAGTTACCTCTGTTTGCAGTGCCTTTTCCTGATCTCTTAACACACTGATGTGCATCCTGTAGGAGGCAGCTCGGGTACCACCCTCAGTAGGAAGTCTTGCCTGGAAGACACTGGCTGGGTGTGATGGGCGCTTGGCTTCTGCATCACTCTGCCGTTTTCTATCATGTGGGTTCCCTGGGTACCGTGATCCTGTTTCCTTACCTTTGTACTCCTGATACTTAGTTCAGTGCTTGAAACAATAAATATTTGATGAGACAAATTAATTGTGCAGAATCTGAGAAGCTTCAGTGTTTTAACTGAGTCAAGTTTTTCAGACTCTATTGTTTCTACGAGTTTATTAATTTTTAATAATATTTCTATCATAGTCTTGTTTTTATAGAATTGATTTTCTTTTTTCAAAGTTTTTTATTTAAAGATGAGGGATAGAATCATATAATATGAAGATTAAATTCTTGATTGTACCTGTGGATTTTTCATTTTTTGTGTGTGGAAATAGTTTTTAAATTATATTAAAATTGTATTTTCTTCTGGAGCCTAATATTGATAAAATTTGATCTTTAAATATAGTTCTGATGCCCCAAATTTGGGAAACTAGCTTGGAATAAAATTTATTTTTTTCTCTTTTTTGTGGTACTGGAGACTGAACCTAGTGATGTTTCACCACTGAGCTACAGCCCCAGTTCTTTTAATTTTTTTATTTTTAGACAGAGTCTAAGTTGCCAAGTCTGGCCTCAAACTTGTGATCCTCTCATCTCAGCCTCCTGAGTCACTGGGATTACAGGCATGTGTACTATTTAAAATATACTCTTGCTGCCGGGTGTGGTGGCGCTTGTAATCCCAGTACTTGGAAGGCTGAGACAGGAGGATCGCGGTTCTTGGGCAGCCTTAGCTACTTAATGAGGCCCTCCGCAATTTACTGAGACCTTGTTTCAAAAAATAATGAATACGCTGGGCATGGTGGCGCATGCTTGTAATCCCAGTTTTTGGGAGGCTGAGACAGGAGAATCACACAGGTTCGAAGCCAGCCTCAGCTACTGAGTGAGGCTCTCAGCAACTTAGTGAGACCCTGTTTCCAAATAAAGTATAAAAAATAGGTCTGGGATATGTAATAGTCTGGAGGAAGAAAACCCCCTGAGTTCTACCCCCAGTACCACAAAAAACAAAAACAAAAAACAAAAATAAAGAATAAAAAATATGACTGGGGGTGTAGCTCAGAGGTAGAATTCCTCTGGGTTCTATCCCCAGTACCGATAAAAAAAATCTTGTTCATAAATAACAACATTAAAAATAAACACACTGGGATAAACCTTATCCACACTGGAATGATCTGGAAGAGTCTCAGGTCACATGCCCACAAGAATAGTAGTCCTGATACATCAGAGGTGGACTGAAGAGCTTTTCCTAAGACATCTATGATCTGGACCTGGTTTACATTGCTTTTGGAAATAACCAGTATGTTGTAACTTTGATAATTTTATTCTAAATCATTTTTATGCTATGTGCTTTTATCTTTAAAACTAAAGTTTGAAAAACAATATTATGCATGCTGGTCAAAAGCAAATGCAAAAAATAAATTTATAATGCACATGTAAATAAACAACAGAATTTTCTATCTCCTTCCAAGACATTGCATTCCTGTAAAAATTCTTTTCTTTCTTTTTTTTTTTTTAGTGGATTGGGGTTAGCACTCAGAGTCTCTCATATGCTAGGCAAATGCTCTACAGCTGAGCTATATCTCCAGACCAACACTGAATTAAAAAAAAAGGTATATAGATATATTTATTTTATTTATTTTTATTTTTTAATACATTTTTATTGATGCATTGTAATCATACATCTCAATGGGATAAAAAACTTGTGGAAATATACATGCACACATCACCCAATCAGCCCCTACCCAATCTCTAACCCCCTCCCTCCCCCTCCCTCCTACCCAGGCTTGGCTTCCTGATTGACTCTGATATGTTTAAGTACATCATGTGCTTTAGAGAGTTTCCCTCATCCTTCCTCTTATCCCCTCGGATATGTCAGCGTCACTGCTCCTGTATAGGGTCCCTTCTTCCTCTAGAGCTCTTCCTGTTACCCATTTCTCCCTAATATTTTGCACATTAAGAAAAGCATCTGATTTCTTTAAAATAAGGTATATTTTTAAGATGTAGTGACAGCTATATTGATAGGAAAAGAACTGAATAGGCATTTCCTTGCAAATCTAGATATGGGCAACAGTTGAAATCGTCTTGACTAGTCTGATTTTTATTTTCTTCAGAATGTAGCCCTTTGCTGAAACCGTAGTGAAAGGCCGGGTCGGTTGCTCCCCTTCAAGACACACTTGAAGGTTAAGTAACCACAGATCTCGGCTAATCCCACGTAATCTGCTGCTCCCACATGGCTGCGTGCAGTCCCAGCACACCGGTTTCTGGATGCTTAGGGTTTGGTTTTTGCCTTTTGTCCAAATAGTCTCTGAAAGGAGCCATGCTTCTTCTTGTGCATCTGTGCGTCGCGCTTAGCTTTTGGGGAGGAGTGAGCTGCTCGTGCCCTTCCCAGTGCACCTGTGAAAACCACGGCAGGAACGATGGCTCCGGATCCAGGTACGCGCCTCTCTAGCTGCTAAGTGTTCTAACTCTTCCAGCAGAAAGGACCCAAACGAAAAAGCAAATGGTTTGATTATCAGAAATCAGAGAAGATTCAAAGATTCAAAAACAAGATACACTTGTTTTTGTGTTCAATTGATCACCCACTGTATTCTTATTTTTGTTTAAGAACAGTATAACTCTTAAAAGTCTCACAAATTATCTGAAATTCCATAACACACTTTGTGCTACTAAAATAGTCATTATACTCATAGTCAAAACGTGTGCCTTTGAGGCGGTGGAGCCATTTAACTGTGTATAGGTGGCTTAGGCCTTGATAATAGAGAGGGTTGAGAGGGAAGGGCTGTGCGCGCTGTGTCCACATCATTTGCTGTCAGGATTTCCCATTTTATCTGAGGATTATTCGTGCTAACGACTGCTTAGAAGGGAGAAAGATCCTAAGAGTAAAGTCAGACTCATAATTAGAATTTTTCATTTTAACTAATGAAATTTACACAGTAAAGACTTGAAAAATACTGTCCATTGCAGACTATGGGGCCTCACAGGAGTGATTTAAGCTCTCAGTTGCTTTAATATCCACCTGTGTAGTAAGAAAAGTAACTTGTTTATAATGAGAGGGAGCACTTTTAGAAAGCAGAACTGTTATTGGTTAAACACATTAGACCCCCCCTTTTTTCTTTTTTGAAAAGGATACTTAATAACAAAATCAGATTACTTGTGACTTGGTTGAAGTAAATAATCCAAAGTTTTTTAAAGTAATTTGTTAAAAGGATAACACGACTTTAATCAAATAATCACTAAAACATATTTGTGAGTAGTTTGTCTTGCTATTAAATAAGCTATACTTAATCAATTCTTGGTATCTTTTTGAAAGTCACTGGGTGGTTAAAGACAATGAGAAAAACACAAGTTAAACACCTCTTTGCCCAGGGATGTGCAGTAGTTAATGACAGGCTGGGGTACTTTTTGTTGTTTCATTGGTGCATTATAACTATAGGCGATAGTTGGATTTGTTGTTACAGATTTGAACATCACATAACATACTTTGGTCAAATGATTCCCCAGCACCTCCCCTTTCCCTTCTCCCTCCCTCCCCCTGGTTCCCTTCCTCTACTCTACTGGTCTCCTTGATGTTTTCATGAGACCCTCCTCCCATTTATTTATTTTTTTGTCTCTACTTTCTACATATGAGAGAAAACATATAAGCCTTGATTTTCTGAGTCTGCAGGCCAGGATACTTTCAAGAAAACGGGTTCAGAAATGGTTCCTTCACCATGTGGTCCCATTACTAATGGATTTTACAAAAATCATAGAATATTATGACTGGCAAGAGCTCTAGAGGTAGTCTAGTTTGATCCCTTTTCCTCTTTCTCCTTCCTTCCTTCCTTCCTTCCTTCCTTCCTTCCTTCCTGTACTGGGAATTGAACACAGAGTCATTCTACCTCAGAGCTATATCCCCAGCCCTATTTTATTTTTATTTTGAAACATGGTTTCACTAGGTTGATGAGCGTCTTACTACTTGCTGAGGGTGTCCTCAAACCTGTGATCCTCCTGTCTCAGCCTCCCAAGTACTGGGATTACAAGTGTGCTTTTGTTATTTCAAAGTGAAGAAAATAAACTGCAGAGATGAGGCGACCTGTTCTGGGCCAGAGTTATGTTGATGTGATGACTGAGCTGCCAATCTAGGCTTCTTTTTATTATGGCCTGCTGAAGGGCTTACTTAATGAGGAAAAACTATTATCTTCTGGTATAAAGTAGCACTGAAGTTTGTGATATAAAATAGAGATGAATTTATGATCTCAGTACTTGGGAGGCTGAGACAGGGGACCGCAGGTTTGACACCAGCTGCAGCAATTTAGTGAGGCCCTTAGCAACTTAGTAAGACTCTTTCAAAATGGGAGTATAGCTCAGAGGCAAAACAGCTCTGGGTTCCATCCGCAGTCACACACACACACACACACACACAGAGAGAGAGAGAGAGAGAGAGAGAGAGAGAGAGAGAGAGAGAGAGAGAGAGAGAGAGAGGAGAGAGAGAGAGAGAGAGAGAGAGAGAGAGAGAGAGAAAAGAAGTCCAGTGGTCTGTAAAGTCTTCCCCTAAAGTTAGAGAGGTGATGATGCTGTCAGGACTTGGCTACTTTGGGCTGCTGACCTCTGTTTATATTATGTGCTGGCTTTTAAAATAAACTGATTTAAAGCTGGGCATGGTGATGCATGCATGCCTGCCTGTAATCACAATACTTGGGAGGCTGAGACAGGAGGATCATGGGTTCAAGGCCAGCCTCAGCAGTTTAGCAAGATCCTGTTTCAAAATAACAACTAAAAAGGGTAGGGGGTATATCTCAAAGTAGAATGCCCCTGGATTCAATCCACAGTACCAAAATAACAACAACAACAACAATAAAAAACTGATTTAATGTGATGTGTTTTACTGAGTGGCCATTTTATTGTTATGATTTGCTAAATGTATAATGTGTCCTAATTTAGATGACATTTGCCAAACTGTTCATTTGTTCACTTTCGGCAATTCAGATGAATATTATGGGACATAAACAGGTATTTTCTTCAGGCTAAAAAGAATCCAAATTCTGATTTCTCACAATATAAAACCACACCTGGGACAGGCATGTTTTTCTATGTATGTTTCACTTGTGCTGACAAACGAGATCACAATGCGACTTGTTCAAGGTCATTTAAGTTAGTGAAGGCCAAAGAAATTCAGTTTATGGCATATTCCCTAGGTTGACAGCAATGCACAGATCATGTTTTTAAAACAGAGTTTAACTTGAAACATTTAGTTTCACCTTGCCCCTCCTTCTCCAAAAAAGCAAGCCCCTTAAAAAGAATCAATTTATGCTCTCCACAGGAAATTCTCTTTTTCCAGTACTGGGATGGAACCCAAGAGCATTCTACCTTTGAGCTACACCCAAGCCCTATTTTTTATTTTTTATTTTGAAACATGATCTCACTGTGTTGCAAAGAAACTCACTAAGTAGCTGAGGCTATCCTTGAACCGCGATTTTCCTGTCTCAGCCTCCCAAATGCTGGGATTACAAGCGTGCACCACCATGCCTGGCTAGGATATTCTTTTAACAAGGGCCATTTCCTAAAGAGGTGCACTTTGGAGTTGGAGATTTCTTGGGTGTGAAAGTTAGCTTGGGTGACCTTGGAAAGTTAACTAATGTTGGTGGGCCTCAGTTATTTTAGATGTAAAACTGAGGTTTTCTTTTTTTCAGTCCTGGAGATGCTACCTCTGAGCTATACTCCCCAGCCCTATTTTTAATTTTTTATTTTGAAACAGGGTCTCACTGAGTTGCAGAGGGGCTCACTAAGTAGCTGAGGCTGTCCGCGAACTGTGATCCTCCTGCTTCAGCCTCCCAAATGCTGGGATTACAAGCATGTGCCATCATGGCTGGCTGGTGCAAAAACTGAGGTTTTTGATAATAGCAGAAAGCACCTCCTGACTGATCATTTTGTGCCAGGAAGATGTAGAATTTTACATCGGCTTTATTTTTATTTTTAGAGGTGCTGGGGACTGGACTCAGGTCCTTGTGCATGTTAAGCAAATGTTCTACCACGGATCTAGATCCCAGCCCTTTCACATCCACTTAAATTAATCATTATAACTGTGCCATGAGCAACATTGAGGCTGTGAGTCTGGAGAGGTGGCCTCCCTGGGCACAGGGAGGGTGGCAGAGCTTGTATTTGAATCAAGATTAGCCACCCTCTGGCCCTGGTGCTTTAACCTGCCACCCAATACCGTCTCATAGGTCTGGTGTGGTGCTTAGATGATGCATGTTATGTTTGTTGCACAGGTCTGGGATGGAAAGAACTCCATTTTTTTTTTTTTTTTGGTGGTATGGAGGTTCCTGGAAGCCCTTCTACCTCCGGGCTACACTCCCAGACCTATTTTAAAAATATTTTTTATTTGGAAACAGGGTCTCTTAAGCCAGCGCGGCTGGCTTCGAACCAGCGCGATCCTCCTGTCTCCGCCTCCCAAGCGCGGGGATTACAAGCGTGCGTCACCACGCCCGGCTTTATTTGTTCATTTTTAAATGACAAAAATGGCCATTTCCTATGGTTCCACCTAATTGGTGCTGCTGTCATAATGGTGAAGAAGACGATGATACATTATTAACACCAGGCTAGCCAAACTAGACAGGTCTTTTATAACAACTGGTAGGGAATGAAAAATCAGATATTGGAAATGGATATTTTTTCTGTTTTTCAAACGAGGCTTAAAAGCTGGGTCTTGCTGCATTGCTCTTGTGACACTAGGTCGGTGCTATGTAATGACCTGGATATGAATGAAGTTCCCACCAACTTCCCCGTGGACATTGCAAAGCTTCGCATAGAGAAGACTGTCGTCCGCAGAATCCCCGCCGAGGCCTTCTATTACCTGGTGGAGCTCCAGTACCTCTGGCTCACTTACAATTCCGTGGCCAGCATTGACCCGAGCAGCTTTTACAACCTGAGGCAGCTGCACGAACTGCGCTTGGACGGGAATTCTCTGGCCGACTTCCCTTGGGCATCTCTGGGGGACATGCCCCACCTGAGGACCCTGGACTTGCACAATAACAGGATAACTCGAGTGCCAAGCGAGGCGGTCAGGCATCTGAAGAACCTCACCTACTTGGATTTATCCAGCAATAGACTAACCACGCTGCCACCAGATTTCCTAGACAGCTGGTCCCACTTAGCGACACCACTTTCTAGAAGCCTGGACCTTCCACCAAGAAGAATTATTCTCGGTAAGCTCTCAGCCTCTGGGCTTTTCATGTACAGACACCTTGCTATATACACATTTAATTGCTCGGTCTTAAATCTTCTGGATTTGGTTTCTTTCTCTGTGTTTACACTTTTGTGTGAGTGTGATGCTAGGTATTGAATCCAGGGCCCCTTACACACTAGGCGCTTGCTCTACTACTGAGCCATCCCCAACCCTAAAATTGCACTCTATTTTTTTTTTTTTTCTTTTGATACTAAGGACTGAACCCAGGGACTGTTGAGAAATACCCTAGCCTTTTTATGTTTTATTTTGAGACAGTCTTGCTAGGTTGCTGAGGATTTCCCTAAGTAGCTAAAGCTGGACTTGAACTTGTGATCTTCCTGTCTCAGCCTCTCAAGCACTGGGATTACAGGTGTATGCCATGGCATCTAGACTGAAATAACATTAGTTTAAAAAACCCCAGGATACCCGGGCGTGGTGGTGCACACTTGTAAACCCCGGGCTTGGGAGCCAGAGACAGGAGGATCGCGCAGGTTCGAAGCCAGCCGCGCTGGCTTAAGAGACCCTGTTATATAAATATATAAAAGTATAAAATAGGTCTGGGAGTGTAGCCCGGAGATAGAAGGGCTTCCAGGAACCCCAGTACCACACACACAAACCCAGGATATATAATTATGTAGAAAGCCTGGATTTAACTATCTAAAATATTGCAAAGAAAAAAAATGAAAAATGAACAAGTTGTTTTACTTCTTATTTTGGGTAGCGGGACATCTTTTCATTTTTTGTTCATTTTTGAAATGTCCTGCAATGATCTTGCATTACTTTTATGGTAATAATAATTATGTTAATAAATAGCAAGCTAGACTGAAACATGCTGAGCCATGCTTATAATGTTACAAACGGGGAAAGGCCTGCTGCCTCCCAGGGCAGGACCAGTTGGTGTGTACTCATTACAGAGGAAGCTCAGGTTCCCCTCTGGAGAATGGACGCCACAGGCCTTGCTCTGTTTTGCTCATGGATCTGTAATGAGAATGAAATGAGAGTTTATTGTTTTTTTATTTTCATTTTTTGGTGCTGGGGATTGAACCCAGGGACATTCTACCTCCAAGCTACACCACCAGCTCTTTTTACTTTTAATTTTGAGCCTCCCAAAGTTGCCGAAGCTGAACCCGAGATCCTCCCATCCCAGTCTCCCAATTACTGGGATTATAGTGCCATCCCATCCAGCTTGAAATAAAGTATTTTATGTGACAGGTCTTTGTAAGACAAAGTACACAGTAACTGAGATTAAGTTTGTAAACACACAAGCACGCAGTAGGGACTGAGATGGGAGGGTCTTATAAAAGTAGGCTTCTCTATTTAAGCCTTTTGTTATTACAACCATATCTGAGACTCCCGGTTGTGTTGCTGAAATGTAGTGATGAAAACCACTTCTAGACTTTGTAGAATTGTATGTTTAACTGTACCAACTATATCTTTCTAGGTGCCTGTGGAATTTACCTTTGTATTATTACAGGGGGTACATTCTGCTTTTATTTAGTTTTTGTTAGCTGTACTTATTTCTGTTAGTTGTCGGAGGTTCCATTTGTAATAATAGTAATAGCTAATATTGATGACTTACTCAGGGGAGGCCGAGCTCTAACACTTTACATATATATGTTTTTCGAGTCTTGTGTTAACGTTATGATAAGTACCATTTTGTTTTCACTTTACAGATGAAGACATGAGGTACATGTCAAGGTGTTGGTCCTAATTCTATGTATTATAATATTCCCATTACCATGCAGTGGGAGAGCTGGGGAATCTCACTGAGATCATACAGCCATCTGAGACCAGGGCCCGTGCCCTCCCCCTTACCTTTGTATTGCACGGTATGGAATAATACCAGAGTTATTTTCCTCATACATGCATCACTTAATTGGCCTCTTTAAATCATGTAGTTATTGAATTAAAAATAAAAACTTTGAGACAGTTTTTCAGTTATTCTCTTCTCTATGAGTAAATATGTCAACTTAGTAAAAGCCGTTCATTAATGTAGCCATAAGGCTATAAACTAGTGTCCTGCAAGAAAACATTTAAATTAACTATGAAACTGGACTTTTGCTTTGTCATACAGGTCAACATTTATGGCCTTGTTCTCAAGATGAAGCATATATTTGCATAAGCATATTCCGTAGGGCCGGCCACTGTTTATCTTGAAGCAAGGTCTACAGTAGGAAAAGGCATTAAATGCTTTCTTGAGTATTTTTTTTACTGGTACCGAAATTTACTGAGTCATAAACATGAGCTCTTCTGTCCATAATGAAATTTGCCTGGTAGCAGTAGCAGCTGGGCATTCCCACAGAATTTTCTTTTTAAAAATTAAAAAAAAAAAATATTTTATTTTTTAAATTTAAATTTTTTTGTTTTTATTTTTTAATTTATTTTTTATTTTTATGTGGAACATATTGAAAAGGGCATACATTCAGACTGTGCTTGGTGTCCTCTCCTCCACCGCCTTTCCCCCCAACAATGAGTGTCCAGGTTAACCATGCTATATTCATACTTTTACACATATTCAATGTAGCTCTTCCATTAATCAACCTCAGCCTTCTTCCTCTCCTATCCTTCCATTCTAGCTTTGCTGAGGTTTCCCCTCCATTATTTGGAGTCCCTCTGGTAATCCTAATATTCCCTAGTTTGGGCATATTAGAGAAAACATATGTCCTTCACTTTCTGTGCTTAACTGATCTCACTTAACAAAATGTTCTCCAGGTCTTTCCATCTTCTTGCAAATGACATGATTTTTTTCTTCTTTATAGCTGAGTAGAATTCCATTGTGTGTATTTCCTTAATTTTGCAATCTGTTGATGGAGACCTAGGTTGGTTCCGTATGTTGGCTATTGCGAACTGTGCTGCTATGAACATGGGTATGCATATGTTACTGTAGTTCTCTGATTTCAACCCGTTTGGACAAATGCCTAGGAGAGGTATAGCCAGATTATATGGTGGATCTATTCCCAGTTTTCTAAGGAATCTCCACACTGATCTTTATAGCGGCCAAAGTACTTTGCACTCCCACCAACAGTGTAAAAGAGTTCCTCTTTTCCCACATCCTTGCCAGCATTTGTTGTTATTTGATTTCTTTATGCTTGCCACTCTGATTGGGGTTAGATGGAATCTCAGCGTAGTTTTGATTTGTATCTCCCTGATGGCTAATGATGTTGAACATCTTTTCATGTATATTTATTTGCCATTTGTATCTCTTCTTTTGTGAAATGTCTATTCATTTCAGTTGCCCATTTCTTGATTGGGTTATTTGTTTTGCTAGTGTAGAGTCTTTTGATCTCTTTGTATATTCTGGATATTAGCCCTTTATCTGAGTGGTGGCTGGTAAAGATCTTCTCCCATTCTGTAGGCTTCCTCTTTAGGTTCTTGATGGTTTCCTTTGATGAAAAGAAACTTTTTAGTTTGATGCCATTTCACTTGTTAATTCTTGCTTTAATTTCCTGTGCTTTGGAGGTATTGTTGAGAAAATTACTACCTGTGCCTATATGTTCGAATGTTGAGCCTATGCCCTCCTCTAATAGCTTCACAGTCTCTGGTCTAATTTCTTTTTTTTTTTTTAATTGGTGCACTGTATTCATACATTATAATGGGGTAAAAAAAAAAAAAAACTTTTGTAGACATTCATGCACACATCGCCCAATTAGCCCCTACCCAATCCCCACCCCGTTCCCTCCCCATCCCTCCTTCCCATGCTTGGATTAGTGGTTGACATCTAGTATTATAGCCATTTATCCAAAATTAACAATGATAATTTCACAGAACAGTTTCATTTGTCTGATACCAAGCTTTTGATGACTTAAAGATAACATTTCAATATTTCTTTTTGCTTTCTTTCTTACCAGAGATATTTCTTTCTTTTTTTTTTTTAGGTGAAACTATCACACATTTATTTATTTTTCAGAAAAAATCTATCCTAATGTGGAATATGGACTCTAGATACCCAAAATGATCTCGAAAAAGAACAAACCTAGAAGATGTATATTTTCTGATTTCAAACATATAAAGCTACAATTGAAACAGTGTAGTACTGTTATAAAGGCAGATATATAAACCATTGGAGTTAAATAAAAGCCTAGAGATAAATTCTTCCATATATTGTCAAGTTATTTTTGACAAGGTTTCCACAAACATTTGGTGGAGGAAATAATAATCTTTTAACTAAATATTGTTGAAAAATAATAATTATATGAAAAAGAATAAAATTTGACCCTTACCTAACACCATATACAAATATTAACTCAAAATAAAACACCTAAATATAAATCTTAAGACTATAAACTTTTAGAAGAAAATCTGGGTCATAAAACCTCATAGCATTGAAATTGGCAGTGATTTCTTGGATATGATTTCAATGGCACAAGCAACAGAAGGGTAAACAAACTCCCGGCACTGCGATCTGGTTTCTTTCTGGTGTCTCGTTTTTCCAGCCCTCTTTTTCTCTGTCCCTTGTAATTACATTTTTTTTTCTCTGCTGATGGTGTTTTCTGACTATGAAAGGTGCTGATTTTGTAGTAATAGAGATTGGTTGCTAGCGGGGCTCGTAAACCCGCTTTTCTCTGTCGCCATCTTCCTGGAAGTCCCCTGGTCTAATTTCTAAGTCTTTGATCCATCTTGAGTTGATTATTGTGCACAGTGAGAGGTAAAGATTTAGTTCCATCTTTCTACAAATGGATAGCCAGTTCTCCCAGCACCATTTGTTGAAAAGGCTGTCTTGCCAGGTGTAGTGGCGCACGCTTGTAATCCCCGCGCTTGGGAGGCTGAGACAGGAGGATTGCATAGGTTTGAAGCCAGCCTCAGCTACTTAGTGAGGCTCTCAGCAACTTAGTGAGATCCTGTTTCCAAATAAAGTATAAAATAGGTCTGGGAGTATAGGCCGGAAGTAGAAAAGCCCCTGGGTTTCACCCTCAGTACCACAAAGGAAAAACAAAAAGGAAAGAAAGAAAGAAAAAAAGAAAAGGCTGTCTTTTCTCCAGCGTATGAGTTTGGCTCCTTTGTTAAAGATCAATTGACTATAGGTGTGTGGGTTTGTTTCTGTATTTTTTTTTGTTTTTTTTTTTGTGGGTCTGGGGATGAAACCCAGGGGGTATTTGACCTCCGAGCTACACCCCTTGCCCTATTTTTTATTCTTTATTTTGAAACCGGGTCTTACTGAGTTGCAGAAGGCCTCACTAAGTAGCTGAGGTTGTCCACAAACCACGATCCTCTGGTCTCAGCTTCCCAAATGCTGGGATTATAAGCGTGCACCACCACGCCTGGCTTGTTTCTGTATTTTATTGCTTTTGAGGTTACAGTGAATGGAATTGTTTTCTTTATTTCTTTCATTGTGGATTCATTGTTGGCATAAAGAAAAGCCACTGATTTCTTTAGATTGATTTTGTAGCCTGCAACTTTGTTGAATCGGTTAATCAGCTCCAGTAGTCCTTTGGTTGAGTTCTTTGGGTCTTCGAGATAAAGGATCGTGTCATCTGCAAATAAGAATAGCTCTACTTCCTCTCTTCCTATCTGAATTCCTTTGATTTCCTTCTCTTGCCTTATTGCTGTCCCACAGAATTTTCTAAGATGGCATTAATTTCACTCAACATACACTCAGGAGTCTCTGTGGGTATGCCCTGCTCTTTTCTAGGAAGGCAGGAGATGGAGCTGTGCCCCACCTTCCTGGGCACGGCAGCCCTGGAGGTTGGGATCTGTGCCTATCATCACGCTCTTTTCACACCTAAGATCTAAGCCTCAAATTCACAGGCCATCTCCAGAGATACTACTCTTCTTTTTAAAACTTCTTGTTTAGGATGGAGGCATTGAAATACACTTTGTGTAACAGTAAAATGCAAGAT
This sequence comes from Muscardinus avellanarius, assembly GCF_963383645.1. Lineage (NCBI taxonomy): Eukaryota > Metazoa > Chordata > Mammalia > Rodentia > Gliridae > Muscardinus > Muscardinus avellanarius. The sequence goes on along the minus strand of NC_137791.1, from coordinate 42,505,926 downwards.
CTGAAGTGTACAATCTGGTCATTTCTGACAAGAGTTTACCTCGGGTAACTCACATCTGCCACAAGATACAGAATATTCTCCCTACCCCAGAAAGTTCTCCTGTGCCCCTTCTGAGCCCATCGCTCCCCACACAGACAGCTTCGACTGGATTTCCATCATGGATGGCATCATCCCACAAGCGCTCTCACACCAGACTTCTTCCACCCGCAGCATGGTTTTGAGGTCCATCCGTGTCGGGCGCCTAGCAGTACTTCTCGCTGTAGAAGCATGTTGACCTGTATGAATGCAGTAATGTTCAGCTTTCTCCTATTGTTGGGCACTTGAGCTATTCCCAGTTTGGGGCTTTTTTTTTTTTTTTTTTTTTCCGGCACTGGGGATGGAACCCAGCAGCATTCTACCTCTGAGCTACACCCCCAGCCCTATTTTTTATCTTAATTTTAAAACAGGGTCTCCTGGGTTGCAAAGGGTCTGCGATCCTCCTGTCTCAGCTCCCAAATGCTGGGATTTCAAGTGTGTACCGCTGTGCCTGGTCTGAGACTATTATTAATTAGGCATCTATCAACATTCCTAACATTTAACATTAAAATGTTAAATGCTAAAGCAAAGTTTTGGGGGCATTTTTTATTTCTCTTGGATAAATTCCAAGCTTTTCCTCCACTTCCTGGCTATTTAAATGCATTCCTTTATGAAGTGTCTGCTCAAGTCTTTCGCCTAATTTTTTAGAGTTGTCTCTTTTTTTTAAAGTATTGAATACAAGTCTTTTTCAGTTATATGCAATATAAATATTTTCTCCAGTACTGGTTTGTCTATTCATCTTTTTCGTGGAGTATTTGGTAAGAAAATGTAAAATTTTGGTGACATCTGATTTATTCGTTTTTTCTTTTAGAGTTAGCGCTTTCTGTGTACCTCTAAGCAGTATCTGCCTACTTGAAGAACATGTTTCCATTGTAGTTTTAGCCTTCATATTCAGTTTTCACTTTATGCTCATAGCTTTTGTGGGTCTGGTTATGATCCATTTAAAAATAGATTTTTAGTATAGTGTGAGGTAGAGGTTGGGGTTTATTTCCAAACAGACATTCCATTGTTGTAGCAATATTTGTTGAAAAGACTTTCCTTTCTTTCTTTTTTTTTGTGGGTCTGGGGATGGAACCCAGGGGCATTTGACCTCCAAGCCACACCCACTGCCCTATTTTTATTCTTTATTTTGAAACAGGATCTCACTAAGTTGCAGAGGGCCTCACTAAATAGCTGCGGCTGGCTGAGAACCACCTCAGCCTTCTGAATGCTGGGATTACAAGCCACCACTCTGGCTTCCCATTCAGTTTCTAATACTACTATCTCCATGGCTGAGCAAGGCATCGTTTTTTGCCTCGTAGGGCCTAGAGTCTGCAGGCTAAGTTTTGAACAAGAACTTATCACTGACTTTTTACACACACATACACATAGAGCACATTTAATCAGACTGCTCTGATCCATGAAAAATACTGTTACTTTTATTGTTGTTTCTGGGGATTGAACCCAGGACATTTTACTTTTGAACTATTTTATTTCAAAGGTAAATAAAATTTTACCTTTCATTTTTGATTTTGAAACACGGTTTCACTAGATTGCTGGGAGTCTCACTAAATTGTCGAGGCTAGCCTCAAACCTGCAATCCTCCTTTCAGCCATTGCACCTGGCTGAAAATACTATATTACTTTTTTTTTTTTTTTTTTTGAGGTACTGGGAATTGAACTCAGGGGCATTCTACCACCAAGCTACACCCCAGCCCTGTTTTTTATTCTTTATTTTGAAACATGGTCTCACTAAGTTGTAGAGAGCCTCACTAAGTAGCTGAGGCTGGCTGTGAACCTGCGATTCTCCTGTCTCAGCCTCCCAAGTACTGGGATTACAAGCGTGCGCCACCACACACAGCTTACTATATTACTTTTTTTTAAAAAAAGATTTTTATTGATGCATTATGATTATGCATAATAATATAACAGTGTGATTTGTTGTTACATATATGTATCACATATATGTGGTCAGTTTCATTCCCCAAAACTCCCCTTTCCCTTCCCTCCTCCCTGCCCTGGACCCCCTTCCTCTACTCTACTTGTCTCCCCTCTGTTTTCATGAAGTCTCCCCTTTCACATTACTCTTTAGAAAGGGATTAAAGCAAAGCTCACCTGTCCCATACAAGTACAGTTATATAAAACAATTCAATTAATGCAAATTTTATGATTGGAGTTAGTGTATTGCCTTGAAGGAATGCAGCGCAAGTAACAATTTAACTTCAGAGTTCTCTTACCTTTGTCCTTGGAGCATAGAACCCTTGAATATACTCACATGTCCTTAGACAATGTTCTTAATCAGGCTTAGAAAAGTGTGCCTTAGATGTGCCTGGAATAAATAGGCAGTATTTGAAGGACTTAAAAAGTATTCCTGGTTTATATAACTTTCAGATGTGATGTGTTGGATTAATTTTTTAAAGAATTTTGTTTCATTGTAAATATACCCTTCCCTTTTCCTTCCTTCTTCCTTCTTCCTTCTTCCTTTTTTTTTCTTTCTCCTGTGCTAGGGATCCAACCCAGAGCATCACAACACTAGGCAAATGTTTCAAAGTATGTCTGAATCTGTTAACATTATAACTCTTGAATCTTTTTCTACATAGACATTTATACTCCAAATATCCTTGCACTGACTTTTTTCATTTGTAGATCATAGCACTTACAGCTGTAACCCATGGCTCTCAACATTTTTCAGTGACCAAGGGTCCAGTAGAGGAGCATTAGATGAGGTGGCTTAAAAAAGCTGGGAGTTAGTCAGGACTCTTAAGCTACTTACAATGTCAAAGAGGTAATTTCTGCTTTTTAGTTTCCCCTGGTGTGAAACTGGAAGAATTATACTGGCTTCTTAAGGTGTTATAAAACAGCATGGTGATTTAAGACATGGCAAGCTAGTATGGTACGTGCTTTATAATCAGGATAGATTCAAATCCTGGCTATCCAGTTGTGTAACCTCGAAAAGATTCCTTAACCTTTCTGAACCTGGTTTTCTCATCTTTAAAGTGAGGATGAGCTGGGCACAGTGTAGCATGCCTGTGATCTTAGTACTTAGAAGACTGAGACAGGAGGATCACAGCTTTGAGGCCAGCCTTGGCCTTCCAAACAACTTGTGTGTTCTGTAAATGTCCGTAAAACTGGCAGGCTGGTTTGCTCACGATGGAATGCTTTCATATGATGTGATCCTCTCAGTGCAAATAACAGGGATGTCTTGGATAACTGGGATGGGTTTGGTCGGCCAAAAGCCGACTTAAAACTCAGGCCCTTATAGTTCTTAACAAGTGCCATATTTTCCACATAGAAAACAACTTTTAACTTTGTCATTAGTGTTAAATAAATCTAAACAAGTCCAGGTGTTCTAAAAATATAAAGTATTCTACCTATGTTAATTATTATATGGCAGGATAAATTTGATGTTTGTTGGCAGGTTTAGAAATTAATTTTAAAGTCAAAGAATGAAGCTGGGCATGGTAGTGCATACTGTAATTGCTTGTGAGGCTGAGACCAGAGGATCAAAGGTTCAAGGCCAGCCTCAGCTACTTAGTGAGGTTCTCTGAAATTTAGTGTGACCCTGTTTCAAAATAAAGAATAAAAAATAGGGCTGGGGGTGTAGCTCAGAGGTAGAATGCCCCTAGGTTCAATTCCCAGTACCGCATAAAGAAAGAAAGAAAGAAAAGAAAGAAAGAAAGAAAGAAAGAAAGAAAGAAAGGAAGAAAGAAAGAAAGAGGGCTGGGATTCCTCAGAGGTCCCCGCCTCCATGAAATAGCTATTATGAGCATAGATTTCATATATAGACCTGTTGAAATATTAGCTGTTTTATTTTAACTTATATATTTTCCAGGTAAAAATGAGGTTAAAGTATTTGTTATATGAAAAATAAATAAAAATTTATAAATGTAGAATTTTAAATAATCTTTTATTTTATATAAATATTTCAGTATTGTATTTCTGAATTTTTACTGTATTAAGGTAGATCGATCTATTCGTGTGTGTGTGTGTGTGTGTGTGTGTGTGTGTGTGTGTGTATTTTATTCTGAATTTTTGTTTGTTTTTATTTGACTTGTTCCTTATTATCTTCTTGGGCACAATGGCCACACATCTTTGGGTTAGAAGGCACGTGCCCTTCTGTACTCTGCAAAAAAAAGTCACTAGTGTTACCTCTCTTAAATCAGTGAGCAGGTACCTGACTATATCTTCAACTTGAGAATTGGTCAATTGTAAGGAGTAAGCAATATATTCATTTCATTAATTTCTTACTAATTATAGTTCATAATTCTGACACTATCAGTTGATAGCAAATGCAAATTTCCAAACTTTTAAAACTTTTTGTAGAAGTTGCTGGCACTTTACACACCAAATACCTGATTAATTTGTTTGTGTGGATTAGACTGAAAAAAATTTAAAATCTAAATCTTAACATTTGAGTGTATATAAGGCAAAGCTGTAAATATAAAAAAAAAGGAAAATGGATTTAAGGTAAAGGAAAACTAAGAAAATGTTTTCAGCTTTTAAAAGAGTTAAGCACAGTACTTGGGAGACTGAGACAGGAGGATTGCTGGCTCTAGGTCAGCAAGACCCTGTTTGGAAAAAAAAAAGGTATAGTTCAGAGGTAGAAAATCACTGAGTTCAATCCCCAGAAATTAAGACAATCATAATTCCCTCCACCCATTTAATAAGTAAAATCAGTTTTATTGTTCATAAAAGTCTGAATTCTAGTTTTAACTACAATAAACTGGTTTATTAATAAACTAGTTTCATGTTGTGTGAAATTCACATTTTAACTGTGTGTCAATGTAGGGTAGACATAGAAAAATCATAAACTTGAAGATTTAGCTTTCTATAAAAGGCACGGATTCCACACCTCCATCAACAGATACAACAGTGTGTCACATGTGGCGCTGTGCAGCACCCTTCTGCTCTCTACTGGGTGATGATGGGCTTTAGAGCTAGTTTACTGTCCCACCTTTGAATTCTTTTGGTGTAATTGTCATTGTTTTTATTTTACCAATTGTTAGGACACTGGCTGGAGAGAGTTTGGGGGGGATGTATTTAGTTAAGTGTCTCATTTTACAGATGAGAAACCAGAGGTCCAGTCAGGAATAGCTTCCAGGTCACAGGGCTTTATCTAGAACCCAGGCACAGTAACATTTCTGAAGGCATTGTTTACTTTTTAAAATATTTTTATGTGATTTACTGTTTTTTTTTTTAAACTGGAGATCGAACCCAAGGGCATTCTACCTCCTAGCTACATCTCCAGGCCTGTTTTATTCTGAAAAAAGTTTTACTAAATTTCAAGTTGCGTAGGCTGGTCTTGAGCTCACAATCCTCCTGTCTCAGCCTCCCAAGTACTGGGATTACAGGTGTGTGCCACCTAGCCTGGCTTGGTATTTAAATATGATTTTGTCTTATCAGATCAAATATAATTTATCTTAATGAATGGACACCTAACATATCTAGAAGTGAAATAGCTTAATGGATATCTATTAATTGATTCCATTTTTTAGGTGGTTTAGTATCTATCAGGTCAGCACCACTGCTACTTATGTATTAACTTGGTTTTGTAGAAGAGGTGTAGACGACATATGTTTGGTCTCTGTAAATAGCAATAAAATGTGGACTAGAGTGTAGGAAATATATTTTTCTCTGTGTGAAATTTGTTGTGTATTCAGAGCTTGAAAAATTAACTATTAACAAGATTTTGTTTGTTTGTTGGCTGGTTCTGGGGAATTGAGCCCAGGGGTATTGTACCTTGAGCCATATCCCTAGCCCTTTTTATTTTTTATTTTGAAACAGGATCTTGCTAAGTTTCTGAGGCTGGCCTGTCTCAGCCTCCCAAGTACTGGGATTACAGGCATGTGTCACCATGCCTGGCAACAAGAGGTTTTAAGTTTTTAAGTATTATGTTTAGTAGGAACAACTAGAGTTTATAGAGATTTTATTATGAATCAGCCATTGTTTAAGGTGACTACATGAATTTTTAAGTTAAAATTTCATGCATCTCTAGGAAAGAATCACTGCTGCTTTTATACATCTTACCGAGGAGGCTGCGTGAGGTTGTGAGATGCCTTCCCACTGTTGTAGAGGTTTCTAGAACTGGGACTTCAGCCCAGACATTAGGTTTCAGAGCCATACATAGTCATTCGATACAAAAACAAACTAAAAAGTCTGTGGCATGGAAATGGATGAAGGAGCAACACTCGGGGAAACAGAACTCAAATTAATATTAACTGGAGAACTAGTTACTGAGTCCAGGACTTCATGTAAGGGGGAAAGTTCAAGGTTGTTCACTCATGAGGAAAGAAAAGCAAACTTCTAAAATAGAAGATTAAAAAAACGAACCTTAGGTTGGGTGTGGTGGCGCACGCTTGTAATCCCCACACTTGGGAGGCGGAGACAGGGGGATCACGCAGGTTCGAAGCCAGCCATGCAGGCTTAAGAGATCCTGTTTCCAAATAAAATATAAAATAGGTCTGGGAGTGTAGCCTAGCCTGGAGGTAAGAAGGGCTTCCAGGAACCCCAGTACCACCACCAAAAAAAAAAAAAAAAAAAAAAAAAAAGAACTTTAACAATCCTGGAGGAAGAAAAATGAGCCAGTCACAAGTTGCTTTAGTAATACAAATTACAAATATGCATAAATAAATAAAAATAAAATATAGACTGTACAGATGAACAGTTAAGTTGTCACCATGATTAGAGTTTTAAAAACTTCAGTTCTGTCTTTTCTTCTTGGTTTACATTCTATTTCATAATTAAGAAGCCATAACTAGCAGTCTCTGAGCTACTTTTCTATTTTGGGTTTTCTGTGGGTTTTTTTTTTTTTTTTTACAAGGTATCACCTTTTTAAGATCCTCACACAGGTGGGGCTCAATGGAGCATGCCTGTAATCCCAATGTTTGGGAGGCTAAGACAGGAGGACCAAAGATTCAAGACCAGTCTCAACAACTTGGTGAGACCCTCAATAACCCTGTTTCAAAATAAAAAGGGCAGGAGCTAGGAGGTAGAATACTCCTGGATTCAATCTCCAGTTACTGGTGTGTGTGTGTGTGCGCGCGCGTGCGCGTGTGCGTGCAGTTGTGACAGAATGTGCAGAAACACCATCTTAGATCCTTCTGACATTTTAGTAAAGAAGTTTATAGTCTCACCCTGGATTTGCTTTTATTTTATTTTTGCGGTAGTGGGGATGGAACCTAGGGGCATTCTACCTCTGAGTGACACCCCCAGCCTTAATTTTTTATTTTTTATTTTGCAACAGGGTCTCACTGAGTTGCAAGGGGCCTCCCTAAGTAGCTGAGGCTGCCTGCAAACCGGATCCTCCTGTCTCAGCCTCCCAAATGCTGGGATTCCAAGCGTGCACCACCACGCCCGGCTAAAAATTCTCTTAATTTGAGAAATCTATAGAGGCCAGAAATGAAGAACAGCTTTGTTTATTGAACTCAGCAAGTTTGGGTCCTTCAGTTTAGCTGGGGTCTCTGCTCGCCCTTGTTGGCCGCCCCGCCAGGCTGCGGCCACGTTCCGAGCGTGCAGAGCCGTCCTGCAGTAGATGGCTCTTCACCAGCCTGGCGTCCACTTCCGTGCTCACCACCGTGACAGTCGCTAAGCGCTCTGCCACTCCGTACCAAGCATTTCCTTTCCCGTGGTTTCCAGTAACTTCCTTTACTTCCCCTATGCTCTCACTGACAGACTTCTGGCGGTTCTGAAGCGGGGCAGATCCGGAAGTGCCTCGATGCCACCCGTGGTAGCATCCGAGCCTGTCCCACGGTCCCTCGCCAGCCTTTCCAGCCTCAGCTCCTACACTGGCTCATCTGACTCCATCGTTCTGCCGCACAAAACTTGTGTTACCTCAGTATGTCTTCAGGTCACACACAGCCATGACTTATTCCAGGTGGAACTAGGCAGCTCTCAGCACCCAATAATAGGATGCTGTGAATACTTTCAGAGTCTCCCAGAAACCTTTCTTCCACTCTGCTTGTGGCATTCTATGATTCTTGGGTTCAAATCTTGGCTTTAACACAGACAAGCTATGAGAACTTGGTCAAGGTTTTTGTCCTGTGTATCAGTTCCACTGATGACCTTGCCCAAGTTATTTCACCTTGATGTCTCAATTTCTTCATCTTTAAAGGAAGAACAAAAATACTGCCTTCCTTATAGGACTGTTGGAATTAAATGTGATAATATAAAGCCGGGTATGGTGGCACATGCCTGTAATCCCAGTGCTAGAGAGAAGAAGATTGTAGGTTCGAAGCCAGCCTTAGCAACTTAGTGAGGTTCTCAGCAAATTAGTGAGACTCTGTTTCCAAATAAAAATAAATAAATAAAAATAGGGCTGAGGGTGTAGCTGGAAGGTAGAATGCCCCTAGGTACATCTGCAGTAACACACACACACACACACACACACACACACACACACACGATAATATAGGTTTAGTATTTAGAGGAGAACCCCAGTACATGTTCAGCAATATAAGCTATGATCACTAATGATCTGAAAAATGGACAGGATATTTTCACTGAGGTTGCTGGACACTTCTACCTTCACTGAAGGTAGAAGGGTATGAGGTTGACATACAGTTGACTGTATTTCATCCCTCAAAGTACTTCTGTTGGTCAGGAGACAGTGTAGATACCTGGTATCTAAAAAGGCTGTGCTATGAACTGAATTTTTCAGAATAATCCTTCTTGGCCTTTTTCTCCCTTTGGTTTTAGGTCTGCAGGACAACCCTTGGTTCTGCGACTGTCACATATCCAAAATGATTGAGCTGTCGAAGGCTGCTGACCCCGTTGTAGTGTTCCTTGACCCACTGATGGTTTGTAGTGAGCCTGAGCGCCTCACAGGAATTTTGTTCCAGAGGGCTGAGTTGGAGCAGTGTCTGAAGCCATCAGTCATGACCTCGGCCACCAAAATCACATCGGCTCTGGGCAGTAACGTTTTGCTGCGATGTGATGCCACTGGCTACCCCACCCCACGGCTCTCCTGGACCAGACCTGACAGCTCACCTGTTAATTATACAGGTATTTTCTTCTTTGGCCCTTGGAAACAAATTTACAAAGTCTGAACTGAATCTCATGTTTTTTTGTGTGATTCGAAATAGGCTGGTTAATTCTAATAAAATAAGCTGGTTGGATGCAAGGGATTTGAAGAGTCATGTCAGTGGTCAGTATTTTCCTCAGCTTAACCAACTGCCTGGGTAAAATTAGATGACCTGACAGCGCCAGGCGTGGTGGCGCACGCTTGTAATCCCTGCGCTTGGGAGGTGGAGACAGAAGGATCACGCTGGTTCGAAGCCAGCCCCGCTGGCTTAAGAGACCCTGTTTCCAAAAATAAAAAAGTATAAAATAGGTCTGGGAGTGTAACCTGAAGGTAGAAGGGCTTCCAGGAACCCTAGTACCACCAAAAAAAAAAAAAAAAAAAAAAAAAAAAAAAAAAAAAAAAAATTAGATGACCTGACTTTTTTTCTTGGATATAAATCAGCACAATGCTGTGGGTAGATGAGTGTGTACAAGGCCTTTGTCTTGCTTGAATATAGCTCACTTCAAAATGTGTAATCATCAAAAAAATTCTAAAAGTGACTTTCATGCAAGTTTCTCCATTTTGAATACTTATTTAAATAGTACATTTCATGGAAAACTTATTATGAGGCAAAGTACACATTTTAGAAGTATTGACTCTGTAGACTTCTCAGATACTCCTGTGGCTGAATCCTCAATTTCTTGATTCAGTCATTGATGTTCTGATGATGAAAGGGGTGTGTTTTTGAAACTCTTCAAAATCAAATTAAAATTAAGATTGAAATTTTAGCCTGATGGACTAAAACAAAGTTAGGGTCTAATATTCCTCAACCAACTAGTAAATGCTACATCATTTAAACTACTGAGCCAACTTTTGGGCTATTGGTATACTTCCTACATATTATTATTCTTTAAAAGGCTCCTAAAATTGAGACAGAATGGAAATATGTTCAGGTTTTAGTGTTTAAGAAAACAAAATTTCCATTTTATAAAATTATGCTATTCATCAAGGAGAAGAATCTGTGATTTAATAGTTGATCTGAGTTAACTATGAAATGAACGGTTTAGAACACAAATAGTGGTTCTTTCATGATGGACAGGGATTTGCTCACCTGGCTAAGAGGACAGAAGCATTTTGTTACAATGAAACAAACATCTTTAGAAGTGTTTAAGTAAGGTCTTCTGATAATGTCATATAGAATCTCAGTCAAAATTGGAAGGATGTGTAAGATCACTTTATCCTATCCTTTTATTTTACAAATGAAGAAACAGAGATATAAAGAAATGAACTGACTTGTCTAAAATCACATACTATTTAGTGAACAAAAGTTCAAAGGAAGTCCAAGTCAAACATTCAAACCCAGATCTCCTGATTCTCATCTTCTCATTCCCATGTTCTCCTTCCTTCCTTCCTTCCTTCCTTCCTTCCTTCCTTCCTTCCTTCCTTCCTCCCTCCCTCCCTCCCTCCCTCCCTCCCTCCCTCCCTCCCTCCCTTCCTTCCTTCCTTCCTTCCTTCCTTCCTTCCTTCCTTCCTTCCTTCCTTCTTCCCTTCCTTCCTGTTCTTTCTTTTTTGTTAGTTCTCTCTTTGTAGAGACTCTAGTTCTAGAAACAGTTCACCTGCGCTGTCTGGCTGGGGCCAGGAGGCCAACAGGAATGGGCCCATGTTCTTTAAGAATGTGGCTCCAAGCCAGGCGTGGTGGCGCACGCTTGTAATCCCAGCATTTGGGAGGCTGAGACTGGAGGATTGCATTTCGCGGACAGCCTCAGCTACTTAGTAAGGCCCTCCACAACTTAGTGAGACCCTGTTACAAAATAAAGAATAAAAAATAGGGCAGGGGGTGTAGCTCAGAGGTCAGCTGCCTCTGGGTTCCATCCCCAGACCTGCAAAAAAAAAAAAAAAAAAAAATATATATATATATATATATATATATATATATATATATATATATATAAAATAAAAATGTTTGTGACTCATGGCACTGGTGGTCCTAGGCTTCATGTAAATAATTTGCAGGACCACCTTCAGAGATGCATAACATGCCACAGTGATGTGAGAGGGATGCACCTGAAACCGTTTTTTCCTTCTCGGTTGCATGATTGCTTCGGTATTTCCTTTCCATCCCACAGATTATGCATTTGCTTTTGTTTTTGTTTTTGTTTTTGTAGTCATCCAGGAGTCTCCGGGAGAAGGAATCAGATGGTCCATAATGAGCTTAACAGGCATTTCCTACAAGGATGCTGGGGATTACAAATGTAAGGCCAAAAATTTGGCTGGGATGTCAGAAGCCGTGGTTACTGTGACCGTGGTTGGTGTTGTCACAACCACCATATCGTCAGATACTTCTGAAAGGAGAGCTGGAGATCACCTGGGGCAGGAGGTCCAGCAAGGATCCTCACCCACACCCCCCTGGCCTTCCTCCTCCTCTTCCTCTCTTGCTTCTTCCCCTTCTCTTTCTACTACTCTGTCTCGTCCCTTCACTGCTTCCATCTCTTTGTCTCCTTCTTTCTCCATTGTTTCTTCAACTACAACTCTAAGAGCTGGCATTTCAGCAAGCACCAGCAGGGCCAACAGGCCGCGCCCAGATGGGAAAAGAAATGTAAAGGTGGAGATGAGTGGAAGTAAGTTTCCTCCAGCCAGTGCCAGCAAGAAGGAGGAGCTGGCTTTGCTGGATCAAGCAGCGCCTACGGAGACCAATGCCTCCATAGAGGACCTCAGGGTAGTCAGTGAGACCGAAGAGAGCGTGACTTTGACATGGAGCATCATTAACACCACGCACAACTCTGCAGTGACCGTGCTATACTCCAAGTATGGCGAGAAGGACCTGCTGCTGGTGAATGCAGACTCTGGCCAGAACCAAGTGACCATCGATGGCTTGGAGCCTGGTAGGCAGTACACGGCGTGTGTCTGTCCACAAGGAGTGCCTCCCCAGAAGGACCAGTGTATCACCTTTTCCACAAACAGAGTTAAAGAAGGTGACTCGCAATGGTCTTTCCTTATTGTGGTGACCAGCACGGCCTGTGTCGTTGTCTTGCCATTAATTTGCTTTTTATTGTATAAAGTTTGCAAACTGCAATGTAAGTCAGACTCTTTCTGGGAAGAAGACCTGGCAAAAGAGACTTATATCCAATTTGAGACCCTATCGCCCAGGTCTCTAAGTGTAGCAGAGCTCTGGACACGGAGGCACAGAGATGATTCAGAAAAATTGCTGCTTTGTTCTAGGTCAAGTGTGGAATCCCAGATGACTTTTAAACCGGAGGGTTCTAGACCAGAGTACTATTGCTAAGGTTTTGCAGTTTGGTTGCAGGTGAGCTACAAAATTAAGGCTCTACTGGTTTAGCTGACCCTCTGTTTGGATTGACTTTTGGACAGACTTTCATATGGTATATAGAAATCCTAAATGGGGTGGTTTCCAATGTACTTTTAAAAATATTATGAGATTTCTGAACGGAAAAGACAAATAATTTTATTTTTGTTGTGTGGAAGATGTCCGTAGGAAATCACTTTTAGGACCCAGGTGTGGTGATACATGCCCAGCATCCTAATACTTGGGGGGGCTGAGACAGGAAGATCGCAGGCTCTGAGGAGCCTCAGCAGTTTAGCAAGACCCTCAGGAACTTAGTGAGACCCTGTTTCAAAATAAAAAATAAAAAGGACTGGGGGCGTAGCTCAGAGGTAGAACTCCTCTGGGTTCAATCCCTAGTACAGGGCTGGGGGTGTAGCTCAGAGGTCAAGGTCTCTTGGGTTCAATACCCAGTAACACACACATTTTTAGGGTGCTTAAGAAGTTAATTATTTTAGGGTAATGTCTTTATGCTTAAGTTTATGTAAAAATAGTTGCATTAATTGAGCTTTGTATTTTTTTAAGACATATTTTTGAGCAGTGAAGGAAGATTAGTATAACCATCTAAGCCTTGGTGCTCATTCACCTTCAAAGTGCTTCTTGGCATTTACTGCTACTCCCGATGTGTGAGCGTGGGAGAGTAGAGTTCTCTGATCGCTGACCTATAAATTCACACAGTAGGGAGGAAGGGATCTGTCTTTGGTGTCAGTATGTATTATAATAGTGTAGAGTCGTGTCCATATTTATATAAAAATTTCCCCTTATCTTTAGAAATGTAAACATTAGCAAATATAAGTATAAAAAGGATCATGATGAATAGGCCATCTATTATAACTATTATAATAGGCCAAAATTATAACTTGTATTTTAATACATCTGCTGACAAATTGTATGCATGGGTCTTTTAATATAATGTGCTAATTTAAAAAAAATCTTTTAAGTATTTAAGTATTAAGTTCAAAGCATAATAGAAGTTTTTCATAACTGTAGCATATGCTGGAAGAGGTATTATGGCTAATAGGATTATCAGAAGCCATACGGCCCACACAGGCATCTCACAGGGCTAACGCTACAAGTCACTTAGCAGTAAGATGCAACCTGGCTTTGTGACGTCCAGGGGACAAAGCAGAAAAGTCCATCATTTGTGACAACATGGAATGGAGATGCCAAGTGAAAGGAGCTAGGCAAGAAAAACATGTCCTACCGGACCTCAAAAGCAATCAGACTTGGGGAAGCAGAGTGTGGTGTTTAAGAGGCTGGGGTGTGGGGGAGTGAGGGGTGGTGGACAAAGGGTTCAACGTTTTAGTTGGACAGGAGAAATCAACTTTTTGAGATCTATTGTAGAGCAACAGATACACATACCAGGAGAAACCAGGGCAATTGTCCTAAGAGACTTCCAGAAGATAGGCAATTCTATCAGTTTGTTGTTTTATTTAAAAATCATTGAATTTTTAATGTCATGATTTTTTATGTATGTGGTACTGGGGATTGAACTCAGGGGCATTCTACCTCTGAGCACCTAAGCCCTACTATATTTTTTATTTTGAAACGGGGTCTCACTAAGTTGTTGAGGGCCTTGCTAACTATGCCATGATTTTTTAAAACATAAAATAGTATCCTTCTAATCAATCTAATTTCTTTAGGTAAAATTGGCTTTTCTGTGTCATTGAATATCTTGGTACATAGCCTCCCAGAAATATTGTTTATCTTTACCTGAGTCAGTTAAAAAAAACAACAAAACTCAGAATAGCATAATGGATGAAAACCTGTGTCTCTCTACTAGAGGGGTTTTTTTTTTAAGGCTATGTAACACCTTCAATAAATGCATTTATATGTAGGTGAAGAAACCAAAGCTTAAAATGATCTTAATATGATGGCATACTAATAGAATCAAATCCATCTCGGATAAATATAAACTTTGACATTTGGGTTGGGAACACAGATGAAAAAACATCTGTGATTTTAGTTGATTACAATCATTGTGTGAATCAACAGTTTTCAAATTGCTAAAAATGTTGACATGAGGTACTTAAAGTAAGCGGTAGTTGGATCAAAGGAAGGAAGGGTTTCTCTGCTCTGCACTGATAGATCATCGCCACAGGCTCAGGCTTAGTTTTGGGTGCCAAATTTAAACAAGGTGCTTGATAAACTAGAGTATCCCTAGGAAGTCACCTTAGACTAGCATGCCTCTAGAGGCTATCATGGAAGGGTTTAGGATTTGGCACATAGGCTGCAGGGAAATGTGAGTAGCTTAGCTACACTAAGTGGTGCTGTGGCCCTGGAGGGCTGTGTTTCGGGGCCTCTGCTTAGGTTGTTAAATGGAAACTACTGGGTTCCATTTATAGAAATTAAGATTTAGCAGGGTGGGGTCTTGGAAACTGTATTTTGACACTCAACCCAAGGAGACCATACAGGTGATTAAATGAATTTGAGAAATACACTTCCATGAGTTAGATGGAGAAGGGGTACTGTAATGACAAAGAAGAAGAGTGGCTCCACATTAAAAACAAATAAAATCCCCCAAACCCCAAACCATAATAATCTGCTTTGGGTTTGTTTGATTGTTTGGTAAGAACCAGAGTCAGAAAGCAGTAGAGTAAGTGATATTGCAATATTACCAAGGGAACTTGTGGATATTCCAGGAGCCAAAGACGTTGCTGAAGGACACTGAAGGAACTTGTAGACTTGTAGCCATTTGGACTATAGCAAAAAAGAAGGGAAAGTAGATAACTAACATACATCTCTTGGTTTCACTGGAAAGAGAATGCTGATATCTGTATTGAAAATGACTTCATTAATAATAAAATTGATTTCATATACAACTCCTGACTCTTGATTTGAAGTAGTGAAAAAAGTTAGGCTCTAAAACCAATGCATACTTTCTGTGTTGTCTCTTTTTATGCGATTAATTTCAACTAAAGGGTCAAATGAGAATCACTGCCATCTTTCTTCCTCTTTTTGATATGGTGTGTAACACTAGTGGTTCATTCCTTAATTATTCAGAAAAAAACCCCAATGTTTACGTAGTAATTTAGTGCAATTTACAAGCATTGTTAAGTTCATATAGATAAGCAGCAATTTCCCTATTGTTGCTATTACTGTAATACCCAATTTATTAAGTATTGGTTGTTTTGTCTTATAAGGTTTCCCAAGTGTTTAACATCCTGACAGTAGTAAGGAGTTAAATTCTTAATCAAATAGATCTTCATTAATGCCACATTCCTTATTGTACTTTCTTTGTGATTTTTTTTTTTTTTTTTGGTGGTACTGGGGATGGAACCCAGGGCATTCTACCTCCAAGTGACACCCCCAGCCCTATTTTTTATTCTTTATTTTGAAACAGGGTCTCACTGAGTTGCAGAAGGCCTCACTAAGTAGCTGAGGCTGTCTGCGAACCGCGATCCTCCGGTCTCAGCCTCCCGAATGCTGGGATTACAAGCATGCGCCACCACGCTCCGATTTTCTTTGTGATTTTTGAGAAAAGAAAAAATCTTAAAAAGCAAGATAGCAGGTCTGAGGATGATGCACCCTGCTTCTCGACATCCATGCACCCTTTCCAAACAAACAAACCCCATTAGCTTAACAAAAATGCACATATAACCACGCACAACCCACATTTATAGCATTAGAAGGAGCTAAAACATACCATGAACTTCAAATTGCCTGTAAGAAAAATAACACTAAATCCCACCAGGTGTGCTGCCACCGCTGGAAACTTTTGAATATGGAGAGCAGGAGAAGGAAGGTAGCTTAAGGAACTTCAAGAAGAAGGAGAGGAGCCGGGCACATTAGAGCAAGCTTGTAATCCCAGTACTTGGGATGCTGAGACAGGAGGGTAGTAGGTTTTTTTTTAATTTATTTTTATTTATTTTTATTTATTTTTTTAATTTATTTTTTTATTTTTTTTATTTATTTTTTTAATTTATTTTTTTATTTTTTTTATTTTTTAAAATTAATTTATTTTTTAAATTGGTGCATTGTAGTCATATATCAATCACATTGGAGTACAAGACTTGAGAGGATATACAAGCACACATCATCCAATTAGCCCTCCTCCAGCCCCCATCCCATTCCCTCCCCCTCCCTCCATCCCACACTTCTTTGGTGATTTACTTTGATACATTTGTTTATGTACCTCCTGCGTTTTAAAGAGGCTCCGTCCTCCAGTATTACATACCCTCTGATTGGTCACATTAGTTGCTTCACTATAGGGCCCTTTCTATAGCTCAACCTCTTCCTGTTGCCCTTTTCCTCCTAGTTATTGCTGATTAAGAGAAGCGTCTGATTTATATTTTCTGCGATATTTCTCTGTGCATGCTGCGTTGCAAGTACCAATCCCACTCTTGATGGTCCCAGTAGTGGCCTGGCTACTCAGTGGACTGATCCAGACCTCGCTGGCTCAAGCAGCGGCCTTGCCTCATGGGAGGCCCCAGTTCTGGTCTCGCTGGCCCCTGAACTGGTCTAACCCCTAAGCTGGCTTTGGTCCCAGCCTTGGAGGCCGCAGGAGTGAACTTGCCTCACGCCAGGCTCCGATGCTGGCCATTGGCCCCTGCACTGGTCTAACCCCTTGGCAGGATTCCAATCCCGGCCTCGGAGGCCCCAGCACCGGCCTAGCCTCATGGCAGGCTCCAATGCCGGCCTCGTTGGCCCCAGCACCAGCCTAACCCCTCGGCAGGCTCCGATCCCGGCCTCGGAGGCCCCAGCACTGGTCATGCCTCAAGGCAGGCTCCGATGCCGGCCTCGCTGGCCCCAGCACCGGCCTAACCCCTCGGCAGGCTCTTATCCTGGCCTCAGAGGCCCCAGTACCGGCCTTGCCTCACGGCAGGCTCCGATGCCGGCCTCGCTGGCCCCAGCACCGGCCTAACCCCTTAGCATGCTCCGATCCCGGCCTCGGAGGCCCCAGCACTGGTCATGCCTCACGGCAGGCTCTGCTGCCGGCCTTGTTGGCCCCAGCACCGGCCTAACCCCTCGGCAGGCTCTTATCCTGGCCTCGGAGGCCCCAGTACTGGAATTGCCTCAAGGCAGGCTCTGATGCCGGCCTCGCTGGCCCCAGCACCGGCCTAACCCCTCGGCAGGCTCTTATCCTGGCCTCGAGGCCCCAGTACCGGCCTTGCCTCAAGACAGGCTCCGATGCCGGCCTCGCTGGCCCCAGCACCGGCCTAACCCCTCGGCAGGCTCTTATCCTGGCCTCGGAGACCCCAGTACCGGCCTTGCATCACGGCAGGCTCCGATGCCGGCCTCACTGGCCCCAGCAGCGGCCTAACCCCTCGGCAGGCTCCGATCCCAGCCTCAGAGGCCCCAGTACCGGCATTGCCTCAAGGCAGGCTCTGATGCCGGCCACGCTGGCCCCAGCACCGGCCTAACCCCTTGGCAGGCTCCGATCCCGTATTTGGAGGCCCCAGCACTGGTCATGCATCAAGGCAGGCTCCGCTGCCGGCCTCGCTGGCCCCAGCACCGGCCTAACCCCTCAGCAGGCTCTTATTCTGGCCTCGGAGGCCCCAGTACCGGCCTTGCCTCACGGCAGGCTCCGATGCCGGCCTCGCTGGCCCCAGCACCGGCCTAACCCCTCGGCAGGCTCTTGTCCTGGCCTCGGAGGCCCCAGTACCGGCCTTGCCTCACGGCAGACTCCGATGCCGGCCTTGCTGGCCCCAGCACCGGCGTAACCCCTCGGCAGGCTCTTATCCTGGCCTCGAGGCCCCAGTACTGGCCTTGCCTCAAGGCAGGCTCCGATGCCGGCCTCGCTGGCCCCAGCACCGGCCTAACCCCTCAGCAGGCTCTGATCCCGGCCTCGGAGGCCCCAGCACTGGTCATGCCTAAAGGCAGGCTCTGATGCCGTCCTCGCTGGCCCCAGCACCGGCCTAACCCCTCGGCAGGCTCTTATCCTGGCCTCGGAGGCCCCAGTACCGGCCTTGCCTCACGGCAGGCTCCGATGCCGGCCTTGCTGGCCCCAGCACCGGCCTAACCCCTCGGCAGGCTCTTATCCTGGCCTCGGAGGCCCCAGTACCGGCCTTGCCTCACGGCAGGCTCCGATGCCGGCCTCGCTGACCTCAGCACCGGCCTAACCCCTCAGCAAGTTCCGGACCCGACCTCGGAGGCCCTAGCCCAAGCCTTGCATCATGGCAGGCTCCAATGCCGGCCTCGCTGGCCCCAGCATCGGTCTAACCCCTCTGCAGGTTCCAATCCCGGCCACGGAGGCCTCAGTAGTGGCCTTGCCTCACAGCAAGCTCCGATGTCGGCCACTGGCCCCGGCGCCCGCCTAACCCCTCAGCAGGTTCCGATCACTGTCTCTGTGGTTATTATTTCAAAGGTTCCAGTTGTAATGTATCAGATCTCTGCCTCCCCCGAATATTGGCCACTGGCATTGCCACTGCCTCCACTGTTTCAAATCCTTCCCAGGCTCTTTTTCCACTCTGAATGTTGTCCAGTGTTCCTAAGCATGCGTGATGGTAGCATTCGACATTTGGTGTAATTTCTCCAAAAAAATAAAGTTGGTAAGATCCGGTTTCTGCTTCTCCTGAATACAAGTCTCCACCACCATCGCGGAGAACTCTTTCAACACCGCATTTCTCCTTGGTCTCTGCTAAACTCTCTCCTTATATGTGATGTCTGAGATTCTTAACAATATAGAGAAATAGCAGTCCTCTTTCACGGCAAATTTTTCCATAAGTTCCAGTGCATTTAGATAAGTTTTGTCTGCATCTCCAGTGTCCTGGCATCCATAACGGCTTTCTTACCACCTCTCCGATATTTTTCTTTATCTTTTTCTGTTCTGGGCCCGGTTTCTCCAGGGGTCTGGCGTGCTACTTGCAGTTCGGCCCGGGGCCCAGAGTCCCGCAACCCGGGCCCCAGCTGGCGTGCTCAGCCCGCGACCCCCGCCCAGAACCCAGCGTCTTCAGGAGGGTAGTAGGTTTGAGGCCAGCCTCAGCAACTTAGTGAGGCCCCGTTTCAAAATAAAAATAAATAAATAAATAAATAAATAAATAAATAAATAAATATGGCCAGGATGTATCTAGGAGGCCAGAATGCAAAACAAAAAGCAGGAAAGAAAGAAAAAGAAGAGGAGAGCTGAGCAAATGTGAAGCACGGACAAAAGGACACCCAGAGAGTGAAGACAGACAAGTGCTAGTGCAGAGGGAACGTGGCCCCGCCCGCAGAGTGCATGGGAGCAGAGTGGATGCCTCGGGCGTCCTCTGGAGGAGAGAGGGACCCGGGGAGAGCTGCGCCCTCCACTGCTTGGAATGGGAGAGTGGAGGAGCCGCAGGGGAAATGAAACCCAAGGTACTGACGGCCAGTACTGAGTACACCTAACTGTAGAGTAGAAACTAGACAACAGTGGGCACGTGAGCGGAAAAACAGTATGTAAATAGTACGTATGTAATAGTATGTAAATAGACTGGAAGGGTAGAAAGAATGCAATTAAAAGGGAGAAGAAAGAGCCGGGCGGTGGCACACGCTTGTAATCCCTGCGCTTGGGAGGCTGAGACAGGAGGATCACACAAGTTCGAAGCCAGTCTCAGCTACTTAGTGAGGCTCTCAGCAACTTAGTGACACCCTGTTTCTAAATAAAATAGAAAATAGGTCTGGGAGTGTAGCCTGGAGGTAGAAAGCCTCTGGGTTCCATCCCCAGTACCACCAAAAAAAGTAAAAAAATAAAAAAATAAAAAAAGGGAGAAGGAAGAAAGGAATTGGAGAACAGAAAAGATAATTGCTCGCTGAAGATGTAATTATGTGGGAGTCAAAGATGCGATTTAAAATTATAGATGAGGTAGTAAAATTTAAAACTAGGAAAAAAAGAAGAGAACTAAAGGCACTATGAAAGTTGCTATATTTATATATTTATTTATTTATTTACTTATTTATTTTACTGTGGATTATACTCAGAGGCATTCTATCTCTTAGCTACATCCCCGGCTCTATTTTTTATTGTTTATTTTGAAACAGGATCTTGCTAAGTTGCAGAGGGCCTCACTAAGTTGCTGAGGTTGGCTGTGAAGCTGCTATTCTCCTGTCTCACTCTTTGAAGTACTGGGATTACAAACGTGCGCTACTACACCTGGCTTGAAAGTCATTTATTTATTTATTTATTTATTTATTGAAATACTGGGCATGGAACACAGGGGCCTTCTACCTCTGAGCTACACCCCCAGCCCTATTTTATTTTTTTATTTTGAAACGGTCTCACTAAATTGCAGAGGACTCCACAAGCTGGCTGCGAACCTTCAATCCTCCTGTCTCAGCCTCCCAAGTACTGGGATTACACGCATGCACCACCACGCCCAGCCCCGAAAGTCACTTTAAAACAGAAGCATTTTGCCTTCCTAAAAACCAAGTGGAAAAAAAAAATTAAAAAACAAGCAGAACCCAAAGTAGAGAAAGATTAAAACCATTCTTTTTATTTTCTTTCTTTTTTGGTATTGAGGATTGAACCCAGGGATATTCTACCTCCAAGCTCCACTCCCAGCTCTTTTTAATTTTTAAATTTTGAAACTGTGTTTGGTTAAATTGCTGAGGCTGGCCTTGAGCCTGCAATCCTCCTGTCACAGCCTCCCAGTCTCCCAAGTACGGGGACTACAGGTGTGTGCCACCATGCCCCACTCTCCTTTTTCTTGAAGTCTCTTAAACCTCCTTCTTTCTCCCCCTCTCTATACCCACAAGCTTCCAGCTGTGGCAGGACACCTAGTTATTGATGTTTGATGTTACTTTTCTTACAGGCATTTTGAAGTTCATGGTATACTTTATCTCCTTCTAATCTATAAATGTGGGTGGGTTGTGCATGGTTATATCTGCATTTTTGTTAAGCTACTGGGGTTTGTTTGTTTTGATATGCATAGCATCCACTGCGGTGGACTCTCCACAGGTCTCTCTAGCGTAGTTGCTGGTCTCCTACATGATTCAGAAATCGCAGAGATGGAAACAGAAACCAAGAGTTCTCTTACAAGGTAGACCCAGAACAACAGATTCTATTGATCAAAGCAGTCACAGGCCAAGCCAGACTCAACAGGGGAGAGAAATAGCTCCTACCTCAATAGAAGATAGAAAATATACAGCTGGGTGTGGTGGTGCACGCTTGTAATCTCAGTACTGAGACAGGAGGATTGGCGGTTCACAGCCAGCCTCAGCAACTTGGGAGGCCCTCTGCAACTTAGTGAGACCCTGTTTCAAAATTAAAAAATAATATAGGGCTGGGAGTGTAGCTCAGAGGTAGAATGCTCCTGGGTTCAGTCCTCAGTTTCCTCTCTCTCTCTCTTTCTCATGCACACATGCACACACACTATATGTACATATATGTATATGTATATATATATATATGTATATATATGTATATATATGTGTGTGTATACATATATGTATATATATCAATCTTTAATCTATTAAATAGAATCTAAATCTACAACCTGGAAAATTAAAAAAAATCTTTCATCAAACAACTTTTAGATGAAAGCTAGACTATAAGCAGACATTTCAGGATTTTCAAAACTATAAAAATCAATAAAATTATATATAAAAATTACTGGTGGTACTTTTAAAGCAGTGATAAATAGAAAATCCAGAGTAGAAAATACACTTGCCAGTGAAAAGAAAAATAAATAAGTATTGAATTGAAAAATTAAATTAGATTAAGAATAAAAAATAAACCAAAAGCAAGTAAATAATGAAGTTAGAAACAGATATTGATCAGATTGTGAGGTAGTGAACAGAAAAACGGGAGCATGAATGAACAAATCAAAATTCTGTTTCTTGAAAAAACTTGAGACACACCTCTAATAAATCATTTTTCTTTCTTTTTGTTTTTGAGGTACTGATGATTGGACCCAGGGGCATTCTACCCCAGAGCTATACCCCAGCCCTATTTTTTGTTCTTTATTTTGAAACAGGGTCTTGCTAACTTGTGGAGAACCTCACTAGTAGCTGAGTCTATCCAAGAACCCAGATCCTCCTGTCTCAGCCTTCCAAGTACTGGAATTACACACCATGCCTGGCTATAAATTAACTTTAAAAAGGAAGAAAATAAGCCAGATGTGATGGTACATGCCTGTTATAACAGTACTTGGGAGGCTGAGACAGGAGGATTGCAGGTTAGAGCACAGCCTCAGCAACAACATAGCAAGACTCTCAGCAACATAATGAAACCCTGCTCCAAAACAAACAAACAAACAAAAAATAAGTTTAAAAAGGGACTGAGGGTGTAGCTGGGAAGTAGAATACCCCTGTATTCAATCCCTAATACAAATGCACATGCGCGCACACACGTACACACACCAGAAAAAATGATGAGAGGGAAATTACAAGAAATGTGCCATTTCACTGAAAAATACAAAATCGATCTCAGCATTGATAGAAAGCTTAAGCAGAACAGTTTCCAGGGAAGGATTAGAGAAGGTTATTAATGAACTATTCTATAAAAAGTACTGGATCCAGATGATATCATAGGGGAATTCTATGAGAACTAGATAGTTTTAGTTCTATGTAAAATGCTTCCAAGAAAATGAGAGAAAATTTCAAATTCTTTTTATGAAGTAAGTATAACACAGAAATCTAAGTTTTATAAAGATTTAAAAAAATAAATTTTGAATCAGTATCATATCTGAATATGGATACAAAAAATCTAAAATAAAATTTCAGTGAACAGACTAATATGACAGGAGAAAAATAAGACATCTTGATAAAAAAGGGTTTATAAAGGAATGCAAGGATGGTTCAATATTAGGAAATCTATTAAACTACTACATTAATAGTTCTGAAAATCTTTTGAAAAGTTCCTAGTAAAAACATATTAAAATAAAATTGGTGACTACTTCCTTTATGAATGATATTCATGTATCATAGATCATTGATAATATATCACTGATATGATTAGGGCTGATATCTATACATGCATACATTGGTATATATAAACATATGTGTATATGTGTATATGTATGCATACACACACACACACACACATATATATATATATATATATATATATATATATATATATCTCCAATATTTTACAGAGACATATTTGTCAAAATCAGGAACATGCATATATTGGTATATACACACACACACACACACACACACACATATATATATATATATGTCTATGTATACAGGTATATATATATACACACACATGCACATATAAAACATTTTTCTCTAATGTTAAAATGTATGTCCATAAAAGTCAGGAACAAGGCAAGAATACCTATCTCCATTATTGCATGTATTATTGCAACTCAACTAGATAAAATAAAGGTATAAAAATTAGAACAAAGAAGAAGTAATGTTTTTACTATTTGAAGATGATAGTGATGCTGTAAAATATTAATAATTAATTAAAACAACTCAAAGAAAATAGTTTGGTGGCAGTATATAAAATTAGCTTAGCAAGCCGGGTGTGGTGGCGCACGCTTGTAATCCCTGTGCTTGGGAGGCGGAGACAGGAGGATAGCGCAGGTTCAAAGCCAGCCTCACTGGCTTAGGAGACCCTGTTTCCAAATAAAAAAGTATAAAAATAGGTCTGGGAGTGTAGCCCGGAGGTAGAAGGGCTTCCAGGAACCCCAGTACCACCACCAAAAAAAAAAAAAATCAGCTTAGCAAAATAATCTTTATGTGAACACATAATAGGATACAAGATTAGAAGATAAAATGGAGAAGATACAATGGAAAAGAAAATGCTGTTCACAATTTTAAAGTTCTCAGGAATAAATGTACTGTAAAATGTTTAAAATCAATTTGAAGAAAAATCACTTCTGAAAAACATATATGATTTTGAATAAATAAACAGATTGTTTTTGATTGAGATGTTTCACATGATTAAGATATAAATTACCTTGCATTAATTTATGAATTTAAAATTATCTTAATAAAATGTCAATAACACAGATGAATAGATAAAGAAAATGTGGCATATAAACACAATGGAATCTTATTCAGTCATAAAGAATAACAAAATTTGTCATTTGCAGGCAAATGGGTGGATTTGGAAAATATTATGCTAAGTGAGATCAGCCAGTTTTAGAAACTGAAGGGTCATAGTTTCTTATATGAGGAAGCTACAGAGAAAATAGTAGAAGGAACTTCAGATAAATAGAGAGACCAGTAGAACAGTGCAAGGGGACTGGAGGAGGGGGGTGGGCAGAGGAAAAGGAGGCTTGAGGAAAGAAAGCATTCAGCCAATGGTATGTTCAACATGAAGGGATCACTACCAATCTTGTTAACATGTGCAGAGAGGAAGGAGGGAGATGTGGAACGAAATGCACCAAGTGCTGTGTGCAAATAGATCATTATGAAGCTCACTATGTTGTATAATTACAGTGCACCAATAAAAGTATAAAAACACCAAAAAATGTCAATGAAAGAAAAAGCAAGATAAGTTGTTACTAAAGTCCAAGGAAAAGGAAAACCCCAAGAATAGTTGGAAAAACAATGAAAAACATGTAAAAAAACCCCATCTCAACCAGATGTTAAAGCCTGGCATCTGTGTTGAAAGACTATATTTCTGGCATAGAATAGAAAAAAAATAGAATAAAAGAGAAATAGACCTAAAAGCATATGGAAATTTAATATATGATAATGGTGGCTTCTTAAATTACTGGAGACAAAGATGGGCTTTAATTTGATAGTGTTGCGGCCCCAGCTAGTCATTTGGAAAAATATAACATTAGCTCAATTCTTCTCATCATTCACAAGAATAAACTTAATATGTATCAGAGACCTAAATAATAACAATTTACAAGTAATAGAAGAAGACAAAGTGGAGGTTTTTTTTGTAATCTAGTATAGTGAAAAACTTTATATGATTTAAAAATCTAAATTTAGCTGGGCGTGGTGGCGCACGCTTGTAATCCCCGCGCTTGGGAGGCAGAGACAGGAGGATCGCACAGGTTCGAAGCCAGCCGCGTGCGCTGGCTTAGGAGACCCTGTTTCCAAATAAAAATGTAAAAATAGGTCTGGGAGTGTAGCCCGGAGGTAGAAGGGCTTCCAGGAACCCCAGTACCACACACACACACACACACACACACACACACACACACACACACAATAAAATAAACAAATTGATAAAAAAATACAAATCTAAATTTAAGCCGGGCGTGGTATATAGTATATATACATTCTACTTCTGAGCAACACTCCCAGCCCTATTTTTTTTTCTTTTTTTTTGGTGAAGGGCCCTATTTTATGGTATATATATATATATATATATATATATATATATGGTATATATATATATATAGTAGGTCTGGGAGTGCAGGCTCAGGCCTATAATCTCGGTATTTGGGAAACTGAGACAGTGTTGCTGATTGGAGGACAGCCTCAGCAAATAGTGAGACTCATTAATCTAGTGAGACCCTATTTCAAAATAAAAAAATAAAATAGGGCTGGGGGTATACCTTGAAGGTAGAATGCTTTGGGTTCAATTCCCATTACTTACCCCCACCCCAAAAAAAGAAGAAATAAATAGGCATGATTATAATGTATACAATCTATTAAAATATATGTGTTAAATCAAGATATTAATAAAACAATGTGAATCTGGATAAAAGACTTTTTTAGTTCACTGAAACTTTTCTGTGAGTTTGAAATTATTTCAAAGTATAAAAAATAAAACAACAAGCTGGGCGTGGTGGCGCACGCTTGTAATCCCTGCGCTTGGGATGCAGAGACAGGAGGATCGCGCAGGTTCGAAGCCAGCCGAGCGTACTGGCTTAGAAGATCCTGTTTCCAAATAAAAATGTAAATAAAGGTCTGGGAGTGTAGCCCGGAGGTAGAAGGGCTTCCAGGAACCCCAGTACCACCAAATAAATAAGTAAATAAATAAATAAATAAATAAAACAAAAAAGATACGATAGTAGATCAAAGACTAAAATGAAGATGGGAAATAAAAACTAGCTCAGGTCCTGTTAGGGCTTGAGAGTAAAGCACCCCTTGGACTCCCATTCTGGAGGCAGTGATGCTTGCAGGCGGTGTGGCCCCTGAAGCCCAGTGTGGCTGGAGGTGGGTCCCTGCGGATGGCCTCAGGGACTATTTTGTCCCTGGCCCTCTCCCTTCTCCCTCTCCGCTTCCTTCTATCACTCCCCAAGGATCTGTAGCCCCATTTTATGCTGGATGCCAAGCAGGAGCCATATATACATATGGACTCAAATCTTCAGATCCATAAACAAATCATCCTTCCTCTAAGTCGTGGTTGTCAGGTGTTTCAATCACAGCAGTGAGAATGCTGATGAAAACAGGTCCTAGCTCTAAATTATAGATAAAAGTCTGTAATGAAACTGCTTTTGCTTAGATTGGAAGAGTTTACTCTTATAATCAATTTTCACATGTTCAACGTGTGCTGGAAGAGACGAAAACACCTCAATGAACTTAAGTTTCTTTAGCTTATTAATAAAATATTAACATTGAAGAAGTGGCAAAAATTGAAAATTTCCTTTGATATTTATGCAATTAAAGCACATCTTTAGCTAGAATTTGGTGTTGTGCTTGTATTATTAGAATAAGACTATGTGAAGAATATGACTACTTTATTTATTTTTATTTTTATTTTTATTTGGTGGTACTGGGGTTCCTGGAAGCCCTTCTACCTCCGGGCTAAACTCCCAGACCTATTTTATATTTTTATTTGGAAACAAGGTCTCTTAAGCCAGCGTGGCTGGCTTTGAACCAGAGCGATCCTCCTGTCTCCGCCTCCCAAGCGCGGGGATTACAAGTGTGCGCCACCACGCCCGGCAAGATTATGGCTACTTTAGACAAGTGTTTTGGCATTTGTTTAAACATGTTAAAATAGCCAATGTCCGAACATAGGAGCTGGTTCTCTTTCTTCTGGACTAATTGAATCGTTTCCTTAGTCCTGGGAAATACTCATAAACTTTTGTTTTATGTATTCAGTATTTTATTTCACAAACTAAATATGTAGTGAACATGTCACTGGCTTCTAGTTCTAGTTCCTTGATATGTGTCTGAGGCTGCTGTATGCACAAACTCTCCATCCCCCGTATCTAAAGATTATTTCACTCACTTGAAATCGTCATCTTAGTGTAGCCGGAAAAAATCCATAGGGTATTTCTATACTCTTGGAAACAACTCTAACTCAGACCTTACATGTATATGGGAAGATATTCTTTGCTCCATTGTGAGTTTTAGAAATAATTCATGGCCATTTTGAAAAGTCTAGTATCAGTAAGGAGGTTAGCTTTAGAGGAGAATTTAAAACAGCTCTATGTTGGGCTGAATACAAAGTTCCCATTAAAATAATAATCTTTTGAATATGCAGTAGGAAAAAATCATGAACATACAAATAGCAGGCAATTATTGACACAGTCGTATGATACATTTTTTCTTATAATTTCTCTGGTATTCTTCTATTCTTATCAACATTGCATTGGCAAATCCCTATCACAGTTCTGAAAAGGCTCCCTTAGTTGGTATCCTTGAAGATTATTTCTAGGTTCATATTCCTATATATTAATTCTAGGTTTACTTCCTGGTTCAAAACCATTCAGTAGTTCCCCATCATTTATGGAATAAAATTTAAATTCTGTTTATATGATGGCCTCTTCACTCAGTAAAGCATGCTTGTGTGTGTGTGTGTGTGTGTGTGTGTGTGTGTGTGTATTAATGAGAAGAAATCAAACAGCTAGTGCTGATTTATTAAATAACAATGGTGTGAGGTACTGGGCCAGATTATTTACATAGGCTCATTTAAGACTCATGTGGCAAGACTCATTTACCTCAACTCAATATGAGTATGTCAAAGATGATACAATTGCATTACTTCCCATTTCTCTCAAATACTAAATTGAGAATAAAATAATGGATAGAAGAATTGTGGCTGGGATTCCAAAGTTCACTCTTTCCACCAAAACATGGAGTAAATGCTTTGAATAGAATCATAACCACCATAGAAGTAGGCGCAGAGCAAGATCATGAACTTGAACTGCTGGTTAATTGAAGATCAATTTCTGCATCCCAGAGCCTGCCTGAAAGAGCACTAAGGCTAGAAGAGAGGTTACTTAGAAACTTACCATCCCAGAATTCTCCTTCCCCAGAACTCGGCCCCCACACACCCCTGTCAGTCTGGACGCCTTCTATCTTTAGCAGAACCTCATTTCACTCCAGCAATCTGCACACTTGCAAAACTGGACACCTAGGCTCTTATTTTCAAAGCATTGCTCCAAGGGTGTGCCTCAGCTTCTTGGCTTCTTTAAATATGTGTGTGTATCTGAGTGAGCATGCTTGTGTGCTGGTGTGACCCTCTGCTTCTTGATAAATTCGTCCTCCAGTCCTCTCTTGGGTGCAAATAAACTTCTTAATGTATGGTTACAAGTTTATCGACTGTGGTCATGTTTTAGAGCCAGACTCTCAAAAGGAAGTGGCCATATCTGTCAATTTTCGAAAACAATATGTATGATCATGAAAACTCTTGGATAGTGTAATTTATGCTTCAGTATTCACTAATAGATGTAACTAGTCTAAGCTGATTTCTTTTTACTTGCAGGCAGGAAAAATCCTCGCAGAGTAAAATAGATTAAAAAAAGATTAAAATGAATCCATTATTTCCCCACTTAGTGCGTCAAGGCCTCATCATAGTTGGTATAGACTGAGCTCCCTGTTTTGTTCTTCCATTTATTCTCTTGTCCTCTGGGGAGACACTTAAAGTACTTTTAATTACTCTGAGCCACACCCTAGCCTTTTTTATTTTTTGTTTTGAGACAGGGTCTCACTAGGTTGTTGGATGTCTTGCTGTTACTGAGGGTGGTCTTGAGGCTGCAATCCTCCTTTCTTAGTCTCCCAAGTCCTGGGATTCCAGACATGTGCCACCACATCCTACCACACCAAAACTTGGAACACCTATCTGAATGTAACTTAGTACTTCTGATCAAACATCCCCTATCCCTCTGTCAATTGAGAATACTGTCCTCAGAAGAGCTATCCTTTAGAAAGGATTGATAAAGGCATTGCCAGACCAACAAAAACAGAATATATTTCCACCAGACCTGTTCAATAAGAAATACTGAAGAAAGTTCTTCAAACTGAAAGGGAGAGATATCAGTGAGTGAAAGTAAACATATAAATTTTACTCGTAAGAGAAATTATATAAATATATTCAGAGTGCTCTAAGAGTGTGGGCATGGTATGTAAACCATTCATATCTTTAGTATGAGGACTAAACACCAAAAAATTAAAAATAATAACTATATTAGTATATTGATAGACAAGAAAATGTGAAAGAGAATATTAAAATATTCAAAATGAGAAGAATGGAGCACAATTTTTATTTTTATACCAGTGTATTTTCTCTTATTCTTTGTCTCTATTCTTGTCTTTATGCTCATGTTAATATCATTTCAAGCCGGGTGTGGAGGTACACACTTGTAATCCTAGCATTCAGGAGGCTGAGACCAGAGGATAGCGGTTCGCAGCCAGCCTCCGCTACTTGGTGAGGCTCTCTGCAATGTAGTGAGACTCTGTTTCAAAATAAAGAATAAAAAAATAGGGCAGGGTTGTAGCTCAGAGGTTCCATCCCCAAACCTGCAAAAATATATATTATTTCAAAATAGTTTGTTATAAAATATTTTTATAAGCTTCATGGTAACCATATAGCAAAAATCTATAATAAGGAAGTCAAAAATAATAAGCAAAAAATCAAAACACTTACTTGAGTAATTTACTAACCATCAGGGAAAAGCAAATCAAAATCAAAATGAGATAACACCTCACTCCAGTGAGAATGGCTATTATCAAAAAGACTAAATATAACAAGTACTGGTAAGAATACAAAGGAAACGGAGCCCTAGCACACTGTTGGTAGATATGTAAATTAGCATTGCATATTTTGAGGCACTTCTTCAAAAAATTAAGAGTAGGCCAACCCTATGATCCATTAATTCTATTTCTGGGTATTATAGCCATTATTATACTGAGGAGATGTCCATGAGCCAGCATTGGTTCCAGTACTATTCACAGTAGCTAAGAAATGAAAACATCTTAAGGCCCAGTCAGTACCTGATGAGTAGACCAAGCAAAGTCGGTACAAATGCACAACAGAATACTACTCAGCCATTTAAAAAAGCTAAATCCTGTCATTTTCAGCAACATGGATGGAACCAGAGATCATTACATTAAATGAAATAAATCGGGCACAGAAAGACAAACACCACATGATCTCATTCACATGTAGAATCTAAAATGAGGCGATCTCCTAGAAGTTGAGTTTAGTAAGTGGTTCCTGGAGGCTGTGGACAGGAGCAGGGAGATAGGGATGGGTAACATTGCTTTTTGGTTTTTGTTTGTGGTACTGCTGATTGAACCCAGAGGTATTCTACCTCTGAGCTACACGTCCAGCCCCATTTTATTTTTATTTTGAAAAAGGGTCTCAGTAGGTAGTAGGGGCCATGGGGCTTTGCCAAGCACTGGGTTTCACTGCGGCAGGCCTGGTCCTGGGTTTCAAGTCTAAGGGCTGAACTTAATTCTCTCTCCCCTCCTGGAGCATTCACCGTGAGCTGCTTGGGGATGGAGGAAGAGAGAGGGAAGGGACACTCAACTTGTCTTCTTCAATACATCTTTCTATTAATTAAACCAAATTCCTACTGATAAATAATAAAGTATATCCCATATTTTTTGGTGTTATAAAATGCTCCAGTGAATATACTAATTTATTTATTTTTGACAACTGGTCCAGTCATTTTCTCAGTGTAAAATTTCCTGAAACAGTATTATTGACTTAAATTATATTCAACATTTGTGACTGTTCTTGTCTAAAGGATTGACTTTAGCAGTGTAGGAATTATCTGTTTCCCACATCATTGAAATAACTGAATATTATAAAATAATTGCCAGTTCAACAAGTGGCCAAACATTCCTTTTATAACTTTCAACTTGAATTCATTTCTTTCTCACTGAGTTTGAACATCTATTTATATATTTTGGTAGTATATGATTTTTTGTGAATAGGTTACTTTGGGCTTTATACTTTTTTGTTTGATAGTTTACTTTTGCTTTTTGTGTGAGTGTGTGGTACTAGGGATTGAACCAGGGATATTCTAATGCTTACTACATCCCCAGACCTATTTTATTTTTATTTTGAAACAGTATTTTACTAAGTTGTTGAAGGCCTTGTTAAGTTGTTGAGGCTACCCTCAAACCTTCAATCCTCAGTCTCAGCCTTCTAAGTACTGAGATTATAGGCATGCATTACCACCAGCTTTGCCTTCTTAACTTGTAAGAACATTTTAACTATTCAGAAAATCAACTGTTCACTTGATATAAATATTGTTGCCTTGCCTTAAATAGGCCTATGCCTATGTAATTTTAATTTCTGTATAATGTGAAGTAGATGGTAGATATAATACCAAATTTGGGTGAACTAAAATGAACTAAGTTGTGTAAAAAAAATTTTTTTTTGTAGTACTGGGGATCTAACCCAAAGGCATTCTACCTCTTTTTTTTTTTTTTTACAGCCCAGCCCTATTTTATTTTTTATTTTGAAATAAGGTCTTGCTATGTTGAAGAAACTGGTCTAGAACTTTGAATCTTGTCCCAGCCTCCCATGTAGTAGGATTACAGATGTGCACTATCATGCCTGGGTAGTTTTAAATTAAAAAAGATTTTTTCTTAGAAGCATACAATGGAAACCTAAAACTATTCATGTATGCAATATCGTACCTTTACAACAAAATAATGTAACTGGGGAACAAACAATACACCTCTCTGGTCATCTCAGTCATCTCTGAGGTGATGATGGGGCTTCTATTCGTAAGTTGGAGGATACCAAGCCACAAAAAGGTACTCAAGTTACCCAGGTGTTCTGTACTGTGGGAAGACAGGATAAGGTATTTGGCCATCTATGCGAGACATTCTACACGTTTTAAAAATTATTGGTGATGGAGGTGCAATATTTCTTCCTCTAGAGCAGTTTTCAATTTTGAATATTATATTGGAATCTGCTTTTAAAAGTACTGATGGCTGTCCCCAGAGTTTCTGATTGCAAGAGCCCCAGGTGATGATAGTACACAGCCAAGCTGAGGACCACT
Organism: Muscardinus avellanarius; assembly: GCF_963383645.1. NCBI lineage: Eukaryota > Metazoa > Chordata > Mammalia > Rodentia > Gliridae > Muscardinus > Muscardinus avellanarius. The sequence continues at coordinate 42,473,523 of NC_137791.1, read as the reverse complement.
GCTTAGAGCATCCTAAGAAAGTCTAGTCAACATGGTATGCCGAAACGTAACCGTGACTCAAGGACTGTTCCTCTAAATGTCAGTTCCCAAACTCTTCCATCTCTGGTCCTTTATCAGCTGTTCTGTGAAAAACACCAGGACCTTGGCACTGCGTTGATAGAATCCATACAAATTTATACGTGCATTTGAATCAATATCATGGATTTAAGAAAACTAAAGCACTGATGTCTAAAAAACATTCCAAGGTACTTTGCCATGATAGTGAATTTATTAGTTTACCTTAGAAGTATCACTTTCTTTTTATGTTTAAAATATATATAGCATTTTACTAGATAATTTATAGTTAATGTTTAACGTCAACATAAATTTAACCAATATTACAACTCAACTCCATGCAATATTAGCATTTCTTCTCTTCTGATTCTTGTAACAATTTCATCTTTTCTTTGAATTGCTTCTGATCTCTGGAATAGTGTTCAAATATTGATTGATAAATATGTATTCCTCCAGCAATGCCAAGGATGCCAGCAAAAAGCAGTTTTGGAAGAGTCAATCTCCCAAACATTGTTGCAACACACAGCACAATACTAAAGATGGTTCTGAAAAATTATATCCCATATCCAAGAAGCCTCTTCAGATGGTCACTAGTGGTTCTGTTCTCAACTCCGGCACCTCCCCACCCCTGTGCCTGGTGGCTGCAGAGGCACCCTCCACTCCTTCCCTCCTTCCAGCCCAGCTTGGCAACCACAAAGCCGAGGTGGCAGTGAGCCCGCAGGCCCCGCAGGCCAGGGCTGACAGTTTAGAACTATCACTTTCCATTGTGACTTTTTTGAAGATTCAAAATAAAAACTGTAGCCCGGCGTAGTGGTGCATGCTTGTAATCTCAGCATTCAGGAGGCTGAGACCAGAGGATCGTAGTTCAAGGCCAGCCTCAGCTACTTAGTGAGGCCCTTTGCAATTTGGTTAGACCCTGTTTCAAAAAAAAAAAAAATAGGGCTGAGGGTGTAACTCTAAGGTAGAATATCCCTGGGTTCCACCCCAGTACTGCAAGAAACAAAAACAAAAACAAAAACAAAAACAAAAACAAAAACAAAAAAACTGTAGTAAGAGCTTTGTAAAAAAAAAAATTTAGGGCAGATGCAGTCACTTTTTGTTTTCCTTTTTTCTAAACAATCTGACAATATACCAGTTAAAGCCATTAAAGCCCCTATTTTTTTTTTTTTTTTTGCAGTACTGGGGGTGGAACCCAGGGGCCTTCTACCTCCGAGCTACACTTCCAGCCCTATTTTTTATTCTTTATTTTGAAACAGGGTCTCACTAAGTTGCAGAGGTCTCATTAAGTAGCTGAGGCTGTCCGAGAACCTCGACCCTCCTTCTCATCCTCCCAAGTACTAGGATTACAAGTGTGCGCTACCACGCCTGGCTTAAAATTGTTGTTCACATATAAGCTTCCTCCCTCTCCTGCAGGTGAATTTCTCAAAACCAAATATTAGAGTAGCACAGTGGGTTTTGCTTAAGAGTTGCTGGGCTAAATGTCCAACAGAATTTTGCTCAATATAATCTGCATAAAATAAATGCGAACAATCCAAGGTCATTTCAGGCAAGACATTTTCTTGAGCATCAACTGGACATTCTTAGCACCAGGTAGTAAGTGTGATTAGGGAAATATTTGTGGATACCATTCTTCCGTGCCTTGGAAAAGTCACTCTTCTCAGCAGTGTGATGAAATGGGTGTTTAGGAACAGTTTATTTTTTATTTTTTTAATATTTTAAATATTTATTTTATTTATTTATTTATTTATTTATTATTTTTTTAACAATTTTTATTGAACATAAGTAGTATACATTTACACTATATTTGGTGCCCTCTCCCCCCCCACCCCCGTTTTCTCCCCCCCCCACACCAATGGTTGTCCAGGTTAACCATGTCTTATTCATAATTTTACACATGTTCAGGTGTAGACCCTCATTAATCAAGATCGGCCTTTCTCCTCTCCTATCTTTCCATTAAAACTTAGCTAGTATTTCCCCTCTAATATCTGGGGTCCTACTGGTATCCTTTGTGTTTTCTAGTTTGGGCATATTAGAGGAAACATGTGTATCTTCTCCTTCTGTGCTTGGCTGATCTCACTTAACATGATGCTCTCCAGGGCTTTCCATCAGATCCACCATACGATCCAGCTCTACCACTCCTGGGTATCTTTCCAAAGGGGTTGAATTCAGAGAAATACAGCAACATATGCATACCTATGTTCATAGCAGCACAATTCGTAATAGCCAAAATATGGAACCAATCCAGATCACCATCAACAGATGAATGGATAGCAAAACTGTGGGAAATACACACAATGGAATTCTATTCAGCCATAAAGAAGAACAAAATTATATCATTTGCAAGAGGAACAGTTTATTTTTAAAGCATGGGTGTAGACTGCAAGATGCAAAACATTTTATGTATTCATTTCAGAAAACAGAGCATGTTTACAGCCAGCTAAGTAGAAAGCCTGTTAATGGGCTTTGTGAGCTTGGGGTTCTCTAGCTCTTGATCTGGTTATTTTGTAGTCAGTAACTTTTAGGTGAATGTTAAGTACAGGGTCAGTAAGTGTGAATTGCCCCAGGCTGCGTGACATGTGAGAAAAAGAGGAACAAGGGCCCGTCAAACAAAGATCCATCGCACAGCTGATTAATCCTGCCCAGATCGGTGTGCTGTGATGGGGTCCAGCCACCAGCCTCTCCCCCATAGCCTTAGCTGAATCCCGTGACTTTGCGGTCACTTGGCTGTTCCCTTGCCCCCTCCATCCCAGGACAGCAGGCACAGCTGTGGTGGAGAGCAGGGCGTGTCTCTGGCCAGGCTCAGATGTGCCTCCTGAGCCTTTCTCTGGTGGCATTTGAGGGTGAGATCCACGCGCTGGCCTGGCTCCCGCTCCCGGGCAGCGGGGAGGTCGCGTGGGGTCACTCGGCTTCTCCCCTGATCCTTTCCTTCTAGGGCAGGTGTGCTGCAACTCCAGGGGGTTCCTCAGAAGTTTCCAATAATTGTTGGCTTTTTATTTTGATCTATGTTGTATTTGGGGGCTGACTTCACAAGGGCAAGACATTTTATATAATCATCCATCTAATGGAAGATTTTGCCACTATTGAGCTTTCGGAAACTAATTTATAGGTGGTTCAGAGTTTTGAGAGTCTTTATACTTCTGTGTACACACACACACACACACACACACACACACACTGCAAGATATTTTCCTCTTTTTACTTTAGTAAAAAGGGATTGATGTAGTTTAGAAACAGGATCTAAGTTGCTGACAGTCTTGCTGGCCTCTTTTTACTTTAGTCTGACATTCACACATTTGTTTGCTGGACAAAGATATTCTGAGGGTCTTCTCTGTCCCAGGTACTGTCTCTGCATTGACAAGAAGTAGGGTTGGTCAAGTGACTTAGGTTTCTGGTAAAAGCATTTTAGAGGACCTTCCCTCGAGAGAGTTAACTTTAAATAAAACAAGCTAGTCATCAAGCAGTAACATATTTTAAGGTCTCAAAAAAAGAAAAAAGAAAAATTTGTAATATCCAGGTCCTATTTCTAGCCTGAGCTTCCTTAGTTATGGGATCATAAATTAACGAATGAAGTTAACGTTTCCCTCAGAGTAAAGGAAGAAGTTCTCTGGCGCAGGAGTGGGACCTGCTTCTTATACAGCGACAAGAATCGTTAAAAAACTACATCAATCCCTTCTAAAAATTAAAAATTATTTCTAACTTTTAATTTAATTATGTGCTTTTGAAGCTCCTCTCAATACGTACAAGATATTTTAAAATATGTTTTGCCAGATGTGGTGGCAAACACTTGTAATCCCAGTACTTGGGAGGTTGAGACGGGAGGATTCTAGGATTACAGCCAGCCCCAGCACCTCCCGAGGCCCTTTGGTTATAGAATAGTGATAACCAGGCTGGGAAGGCGGTAGGGAGGGGGGGAGGGGAGGCTCGGTTTTGTTAGTGTACCAGGTACACTGTATTCACATGACACTCTGAACCCCATAAATATGAACAATTAATGCATGTTATACAAGAGAAAACTGAAAATATTTTCCTCCATAAATGCAAGAATCCTCAAATTTTAGTCCAAAGCTCTTCCTTTGTCTTTTAGTTCCTATGCCAGTATAACCTGGGTTTAAGCAACCTGCTGGGTGCTACATCAGCTACTGCTGTTAGGACCGTAGGCGGTTGTGTTTTCCTCGGAGAATGACTCACAAGAACAACTCTTGTAGTTGAAGAATAAGATTATGATCCATCTAATGCCTGCCACACATGAAACATTCCACATGGAACCTTGCTTTAAGATTAATAACCACGTTTTATTAGAAGAAAAGAGAAACATTTAATGCTATTAAGCAAACAAGCTCCATAGAAAGTTGTAGAAAGTCTCATCTTGAAGAGATGTGGTGGTGGGCCAACTCCAGTACTCTTTTTTGGGGAGTGTGGTACTGGGGTTTGAACTATACCCCCAGCTTTTTTTATCTTGATTTTGAAACAGGATCTAAGTTGCTGACGGTCTTGCTGGCCTCTAACCTGTGATCCTCCTGTCTCAGCCTCCGAAATGCTGGGATTTCAGGTGTGTACCACCACACCAGGTTCTGAGTCTGTATTTCTTTTCTTTTCTTTTTTTCTTTTCTTCTTCTTTTTTTTTTTTTTTTTGTGTGTGTGTGTGTGTGGGGGGGTCTTTATTTTCTAACAAGCCGAGATCCTGGTGCCTGGGTCCCACTCCGGAGGCTGGGCTTTCATTGCCTGTGGCGAGGCCAGGGTAACAGGTGCTTTAAAGGTTCCCAGGTGGTCTTGGTGTGAAGACATGGTTAACAACCACTCTTCTGGAGCCTAGCAGTTTTAGATAAAATACAAAGTATTCTTTACATGGTGTTATGTGCAAGATTTTTTTTGTGTGTGTGTGGTACTGGGGGTGGAACCCAGGGGCTTTTCTACCTCCGGGCTACACTCCCAGACCTATTTTATATTTTATTTTGGAAACAGGGTCTCACTAGGTTGCTGAGAGCCTCACTCAGCTAAGGCTGGTTTCGAACCTGTGCCATCATCCTCCTGTCTCAGCCTCCCAAGCGCGGGGATTACAAGCATGCGCCACCATGCCTGGCCTAAGGAATTTTTTAAGAAGTCACCATCCAAATTAAAGAAAGACCATGCTTTTGATTTGTATGAAACTGCCCCACAGGTTGTTTATTACTTTGGAAAGGCCATCCCTGGTGACAGTACCAACCAAGGTGTTTGGGGAGTTAATTCAGTCGGCCGGTGGCTTTTGAATTCAGTGACTCACCTGTGTGGGTAGGTCTTTGACAACCTCAACCAGTCTTCTCTAGTACAATCACTCCCAATCATTGATGATTAAGTGTACTTTATTTTTTGTGGTACTGGAGATGAAACCCAGCACATTCTACCTTGTAGCTACACCTCCAGCCCTATTTTTTATTCTTTATTTTGAAATAGAGTCTCACTAAGTTGCAAAGGGCCTCACTAAGTAGCTGAGGCTGTCCACAAACCACGATCCTCCTGTCTCAGCCTCCCGAATGCTGGGATTATAAGTGTATGCCACCACAGGTGGCTCATGATAAGCATATTTTGATTTACTTTTTGTTTCTCATTTATAATGTAATAATTATGTTGATTATTAAAAATGTGGGGGCGGGGGATATTATCTTGCGATATCATCTGAGGGTGTCAGTGCAGGCATGAGTCTGATAAAGTGGTGGAGTACTGAATCAGACAGTAGGGAGAAGGGCATGGTCTGGGCAGCAGACTTCAAGGCAGGTATTTAGTTAATAGAAGACTAAACAAAATGCTTTAGAAACAAATTTATAATTTCTTACTAATATTTTTGCAAATATTTCATTTTAATGACTAAATCATGTTCTTAGACAAATTTCTTAATTATCTTGATAATTGTAAGTGAAAACTGTTTCTAGTTTTGGCTAGCATAAATGATATTACAACACGTATTTGTATGATTATAACTTCTTTATTTAGTGGAAAGGTTATTCCTTCTAATAGAAGTTGCCAGGAGTGAGATTAAATGGTCAGCACCTATAAATATTTTTATGGCTCTCAAATTGTTGCCAAATTGTTTGTTGAAAGGGTTACATGAAATGCAACTAGGATTTTAAAGGTCAGACTTATTTTGATACAAGATTAACATATGTGTTATATTAAACTAACCATTTTTCAGCCAGTAAGATGCAAAATATATCATTCTTACTGTACAGAATAAGAGTATAATCTAGGAATGGTGCCAAAGTCTGTCTTGTTGTGAAAGGGCCAGGCAGTCACTGCTGCTCTGTTCACTTTGGTCATTGTTGTAGTGAAGCAGAGTCCCTGTTCTGGAAGCCACACATGGGATGAGTTGTGGCCCAAGCCTCAGGCATGATAATTCCAGTTGTTTTGTCATAGCATACATGGGAAGGCGGAAGCTACAATTTCACTTGGGTATTCACATGTTGGGCCTCATTTCATTTTCAATTTCCTGTATCGGAAGGGGTAAAAATGAAGATTACAGCTGGTGTGTGTGGTGCACACTTCTAATACCAGTACTTGGAAGCTGAGACAGGAGGATCACAGGTGTGAAGACAGCCTTAGCAAATAGTGAGACTCTTATTTACCTATGAGACCCTGCTTCAAAATAAAAATAAAATAGGGCCAGGGGTGTAGCTCAAAGGTAGGATGCCCCCCCTCCCCGTACAATCCCCAGTACAGCAGCAAAAAACAAAAACAAAAACAAAATAACAAATTAGTTGTTTCTAACCTGTTGAAACAATGTAACTTTCCACTTAATGAAGCAATTGGAATCCCATGGAGAATTTAAAAAATACTACACGCAAGAGGTTTTATCTGCACAATGCATTTGGTGAAAGGGCTACGATGAACACAGAAATGCACCCAGGGGAATCGGAGCCTCAGGCGACCTTAGGGAGGACAGACTCTGTCCATGACAGACTTCAGTCAGGTGCACTATCACAGTGTCGGAGATCAGGTGTTTTAAAACTACTGCAGGACTTCTTTTGTTCTCAGCATAAGTGGCCAAATCCCCCCTCCTTCCTCTTCCTTCTCCAATGTTCTTAAAGTCTTGGTGTAGAATGCAGAATAGCACCACTTATTGCTTATTCCACAAACTAGACACTCACCTTTGGCCTGCTTTCTTACACTCATACTCTATTTCCCTGTCTTGAGTACTGACGTGCACTCCCTTGAAGACCAGGATATCTATTATTTAATTTAACGACGGCCCCTTTTTACTGTTCACAGGTACATCTTTATGGATCACTGATTATGACTTCATTTGTCAAACAACACAACTCAAGGCATTCACTAGCAGCCAGAGAGCTCTTGAAGGTGGAATTTTAAACATAGGAAAGACAACAAAGAAGTTGGCACAAACGGAACAATGAATGGGAAGAGCCCTACTTTTCTGCTGTGTTCTCATCCTAGGATCAGGTGTGGGATGTGTGCCCTTAGCATTATTAGTGAAATAGAGAAGCCCCGGAGGGTGCCTTAAATACATGTGCTAGAGACAGACAGGCTTTATCATTATTACTGCAGTACAAGATGTGAGACCTTGGGACAAGATGTTGAACTTTTTGAATGAATGAATGGGCTGTTGAAAATGGAGTTTGGGAGGGAGGCAAGCCACCAGTCTGGTTATTGAAAGCTGCTGCTTCATTTAGCCCAATAACTGATAGCCAACAACCTCGGGGAGTCAGCAGGCCATGGGGAGGGACCGACGGGCCACGCATCTGGAGAATTGCTCCTAGTCCTGATCAGCCTGATCAGCCGGCTGAGTCACCTCTGTCAGGGTGGAAGTGTTTTAAGCGGGGGCTTGGGGGGTGGGGCTAAGCGTGGGAATGCTGTTTCTCTCACGACATCTGGAGCATCGCGATGCCTGGGATCTGCCTCTCTATACCTGGGACCTTGTGCTGTCTGGGGTCTCGCAGCACCTGGATTCTCGTGATATCTCCGCTTCTAGCTTCCAGGGTTCCACCTCCTGTCCCCGCTGTGGGGTCACATGGGGGGAGGGGGACCCGACCTATCACTTTTCTAACTTTGGACTTACTTCCATAAAGTGGGCTTAATACCACTTTCATAAAGGATCAACAGAAGCTCTCCTTCCTCAGTCTTCCTGGTGGAGAGTCCTGAATGATGGGAAACAAAGTTGGCTGATGTTTTAAAAAGCTTGATAGTGCTGGGCATGGTGGTGCACACTTGTAATCCCAGCATTTGGGAGGCTGAGACAGGAGGATCATGGTTCGCGGCCAGCCTCAGCTACTTAGTGAGGCCCCTTGCAACTCAGTGAGAGAGACCTGGTTTCAAAATCAAAAGTAAAAAATAGGACTTGGGGTGTAGCTCAGAGGTAGAATGCCCCTGGGTTCCATCCTCAGTACTGAAAAAAAAAAGCTTGATAGGAATATTCATCCTATTAATTTTTATTTTATCTCTGGCATTGTGGGAGAAATATTAGGGTTTGGACTCACTAAACTCTAGACATGAAATACTCAGCAAGGTTGAAAGGCCCATATGCAAAACTTAAGTTCTTTTTCTGTTTTTGGTATTGGGGATTGAACCCAGGCACATTTTACCTGTGTGCTACATCCTCAGCACTTTTATTTTGTGTGTTGAAATAGGGCTAAGTTGCTGCATGTCTGATAAATCGCTGAGGTTGACCTCAAGCCTGAAATCCTCCAGTCTCAGCCTCCTAAGTACTGGAATTACAAACATGTACCTCTGCACCTGAAGCACAACTTAACTTTATTTCTATAAAAGATTATCAGAAGCCAGACGTGGTGGTGCACACTTGTAATCCCAGTACTTGGTAGACTGAGACAGGAGGATCGCAGTTCGAGGCCTCTGCTACTTAGTGAGGTCTTATTTCAAAATAAAGAAGAAAAAATGAGTCTGGAAGTATAGCTCAGGGGTAGAATGCCCCTGGGTTCAATCTCTAGTACTGAAAAAAAAACCCCATCAGAGAAATAAAATTAATGGAAGTATTCCATTTATAGTCAAGCGTGGTGGTGCATGCTTCTAATTTCAGTACTTGGTGTAATGTTGAAAATGAGTTGGGGAGTCACAAAGTGGGTAAACACCAGCCTAGTTATCAAAAGCTGTTTTAATTAGCTGGGCATGGTGGCACAAGCTTGTAATCTCCGCGCTTGGGAGACAGAGACAGGAGGATCATGCAGGTTCGAAGCCAGCAGCGCGTGCTGGCTTAGGAGACCCTGTTTCCAAATAAAAATGCAAAAATAGGTCTGGGAGTATAGCCTGGAGGTAGAAGGGCTTCCAGGAACCCCAATACCACCAAAAAAAAAAAAAAAAGAAAGAAAAGCTGCTTTAATCAGGTGACTCTGCTGACCGCATGGCTCATTGGTCCCTTCCTTTCCCGGGTTTCGGCACCAAATGTAATATTGATACTGAGTTGGGGAATCCCGAAAGAGGTAAACACCAGCCTAGTTATCAAAAGCTGCTTTAATCAACTGGCATTTTTGAGTGGGTTTGCCGACCATGGGAAATGGACTGATGAGCCATGTGGTCAGGAGTTGCGTGGGGGAGTGGAAGTACCCTCATATTTAAAGCAGAGTGGGATTTAGGGTGGTGCTAGCAGTGTAGGAACGCTGATTCTCTCGAGACATCCGGAGTCTTGCAATGCCTGGAGTCTGTCTTGAAATGTTTGAAGTCTCATGACACCCAGAGTCTCGGTATATCTCCGCTCTGGCTTCCAGGGTTCCACCTCCTGTCTCTACTGCTGGGTCCCATGGGGGAAGGGAGGGACCTGAACTATATCACTTGTGAGGCTGAGACAGGAGGATCACGCTTTTCAGCCAGCCTCAGCTACTTAGTGAGGCCTTTTGCAACTTAGTTTGACCCTATTTCAAAATAAGAATAAAAAACAGGGCTGAGGGGTGTAGCTTGGAGATAGAATGCCCCTGGGTTCAATCCCCATCACCACAAAATAAATAAGTAAATAAATAAATAGGGCTGGGGGGTGTAGCTCAGAGGTAACACAACTCTGGATTCAATCCCCAGCACCACAAAAGAAAGAAAAAAGAAGAAGTATTCCATTTATGAAAGTATTCAAAACAAAAAATAAAATACATTTTATTTATTTTAATGTACTTATAGAAAATATATAAAGTTCAACAGGCACTCAATAGGTAAAATTATGAATGAGAGAAATTAAAGAATATCTAACTAAAAGGAGAAACATACTATATTCATAGACTGAGAGACTAAATATTGTTAAGATGTCAATTCTACTCAAGTTAGCCTGTATATTCAAAATTGTTAGAAATTTTTATGTTAATCCTAAAATTCATATGGACATACAAAGAACAAAGAATAGCCCAAAATAATTAAGACAAAGTGGCCCTGGCATAAGAGTGTATGAAATAAATAATAAAGTCTAGAAATAGACTCACACTCAGATGGTTAAGATGAGTTTTCAGTAAGAGTGTCGATGCAATTCAAGAGAAAGAAAGACTCTTCAAAAATGAGACTGGAAAAATTGGATATCAATGTGGAGGAAAAGAAACTCCAACTTCAAATTTACATGATATACAAATATTAAGATGAATCTCATACCTGAACATAAGTGCTGAAACTCTGAAAGTGTCTAAAAAACAAGCAGGAGAATGCCTTTGAGACCTTGGAGCAGGCCATGATTTTGTAGAACACACACACACACACACACACACACACACACACACACACACACACCTGCTCAATACTACTTACAGAAGAAAAACACTACTTGAACTTTATCAAAATTAAAATATTTTGTTCATCTAAAGACACTATTATGGAAATGGATAGACAAACTGGGAGAATACATTTATAATACAAAGATGGAACAAATGATTTGAATACAGGATTTATATAAAAAGCTTCTACACATGATATAATAGTAAAAAGTCAATCTAATAACAAGAGGGCAAAAAGGCTTTAGTAGATGTCTCACAAAAGAGGGTACATGCATGATTAAAATGTGAAAATATATAGTCATCAGAGAAAGGCACAATAAAAATGTGATGATGTTAAAATAAAAAATGTGCGTGGGATGTGGAACAACTGGAGCTCACTGTGCTTCTGCTGAGCGTAGAAAACGGAGCAGCCACCTTGGAAAAAACGTGTCAGTTTCACAAGGCATTTAACATACACTTATCTTATGAGCCAGCAATTGGGCATTAACCAAAGAGAAATGAAAATATTCATTCAGCCAAATCTGGGAATAAGCCAAAGGCCCATCAACAAGATAATACATTGTGCCATAGTCATACAAAGGAATACTTCCCAGCCATAAAAAAGAACAAAGGAGTGATAAAAACAGCCCTCATGGGTCTCAGAAACATGGCGTTAAACAAAAGAAGTGGGGCACAAAATTTGATATACTGTGTGATTGCATTTATATAAAGTTTAAGAACACACTAACTTATGATGAGAGAAAGAACAGTAGTTGCCTATGAGTGGGATTCTCTGAAAGGAGGACAAGGGGAACATGGATGGGAAATTTGGATGATAAGAGAAACATTCTGTATTTTGATTGAGGTTGTAGTTAAGTGTGTTTACACATTTATTAAACTCATCAGATTGTTATTCTTAAGATCTATTTACTTTATAAAACATTTCCTTTAATAAAAATAAAATAAATGCATTAGAAGTCAGTCTGGGGAAACCAAATAAAAGCAACTTAATTAATTTTGTTTCTCTTATTTTGAAATTTTAAGAACATATCACTTATTGAAGTATTTTCTCTCCACCATCTATTTTTTTTTAAATACATCTTTCCTTTTCTGTGGTATTGGGCTTTGAATTCAGAGGTATTCTATTTCTGAGCTACACCTCAGCCCTTTTATTTTGAAACAGGGCCTCACAAAATTGATGAGGTTAGCCAAGAACCTGCAATCCTCCTGTCTCAGCCTCCCAAGTACTGGGATAACAGGCATGGCCACCATGCCTGTTTACATCTTTCCATTTGTGTGTGTGTGTGTGTGTGTGTGTGTGTGTGTGTGTGTGTGTGTGTGTGTGTTACTGGGGATGAAACTCAGGGGCCTTCTACCTCTGAGCTACACTCCCAGATGGAGTTTTTATATTTTATTTGGAAACAAGGTCTCACCAAGTTGCTGAAAGCCTACTAGGTAGCTGAGGCTGGCTTCAAACCTGCGTGATCCTCCTGTCTCAGCCTCCTAAGTGCTGGGATTACAAATGTGCACCACCATGCCCGGCTACATCTTTCCATTTTTGAGTGGCGAATTGTGATTATTTTCATCCATATAGTTTCTGTCCTTAGAGGCAGAAGATAAGAAGATACTTATTCACAGTTTTATAAGCAGGAGACCAAATGTAGAGCTGTAGGCAGCGGTGTGTCTAAGTACACGAAGTTTATAACATCTTTGGTATTCTTGCTAGGAGTTCATGCGCTTTATAGTTAATGGTACTGTGCTTTCTACAGATTGAGTGGAACTGAAGTTCAGGGAAGGATGTTGTGAATGATATAAAAGCCAGAGGCTTTTCCTAAGCCTTGATATTTTTAGAAGTTAACATACCTGGGAGAATGGAGGCAGGCTGAGAATGTGTGGATAAATGCAATGGAATTTAAAATAAATGAGTCGATATTTTAGATTTAAACTTTGTTCTTTCATAGAATCATGAATTATATATTATGGTTGTCACACTCCTCTTTTTATATTCAGTTTCTAGAGGCTTGTCTAACTTTTAGCTGAGGATACTTGCTAAGTGATTGGGGGTGGACTTAGCTGACAGCTGGAACTGGAGCTGGCTTCCTCTTATCACCAAATGCTTTAAGAAATCTGATCTCCTCAGGCGGGAACATGATGCTATTTAGTGTGTGAGATTATAATTGGATAGTGACACTCCTTTTTATTTTTAATTAATAGACTGATTTTAAGAGCAGTTGAGATTTGCAGAAAAACTGAGAAAGAAATATAGAGAATTTCCACAGACCCATTCACCAACCCCACGCCAGTGTCCTTAATTTTAACATCTTGCATTGGCGTGATACTTTTGTTATCACTGATGAGCCCATATTGACACTTACTATTGATGAAAATCTATAGTTTACATTAGTGTCCACTCTTAGCACCGTGCATTCATGGGATTTGGTAAATGTAGAGTGGCAGGGGCCCCTCTTAGTATCATTGTAGTTTCATTCCCTCAAAAATTCCTTGTCTCTGCCCTTTCATTCCTGCCTTCCTCTCCCTGGAACTCTAGAAACCACCGATCCTTTAAATACCCCCATAGTTTTGCTTTTTCCAGGACGTTTTTATTGTTGGATTCATGTAACATGTACCTTTTCAAACTGGCTTCTTCAATGAACAATACGCATGTACAGATCCTCTCAATTATAGCTCAATTGCTCATTTCCTTTTCATCACTGAATAAAATTCGCTTGTGTGGATGTGCCATAGTTTGTTTATCCATTTATCTACTGATTGAAGTATTGGTTAAGTGTTATAGAAATTTGCAAATATCAGATGGTATTCTTTTTTGTTGTTGTTCTGGGGATTGAGCTGAGGGCCTCACACTTGCTAGGCAAGCACTCTTCCACTAAACTACATCCCCAGCCTCCAGACGGCACTCTTAATATCTGTTCACTATATAAATTTTACTTTATTTTTTTTTATTTTTTTTTATTTTTAAGAGTTTTAGCTCTTTCTTTTTTTTTTTTAATTTATTTTTTATTGGTGCAATGTATTCATACATCATAGTGGTATAAATAAGATACTTTTGTAGACATACATGCACACATCGCCCAGTTAGCCCCTACCCGATCCCCACCCCATTCCCTCCCCATCCCTCCTTCCCACGCTTGGCTTAGTGGTTGACATCTAGTATTATAGCAATTTATACAATATTAACATTGATAATCTCACATAACAGTTTCATTTGTCTGGTACCAAGCGTTTGATGACTTAAAGATAACATTTCAATATTTCTTTTTGCTTTCTTTCTTACCAGAGAATATTTTTTTTTCTTTTTTTTTTTTAGGTGAAACTATCATACATTTATTTATTTATTTTTCAGAAAAAAAATCTATCCTGATATGGAATATGGGCTCTAGATACCCAAAACAGTCTCAAAGAAGAACAAAGCTAGAAGATGTATATTTTCTGATTTCAAACCATATAAAGCTACAATAATTGAAACAGTGTAGTACTGTTCTAAAGGCAGATATATAAACCATTGGAGCTAAATAAAAGCCTAGAGATAAATTCTTCCATACATTGTCAAGTTATTTTTGACAAGGTTTCCATGAACTTTTGGTGGAGGAAATACTAGTCTTTTAACTAAATATTGTTGAAAAATAATAATAAATGAAAAATAATAAAATTGGACCCTTACCTAACACATATACAAATATTAACTCAAAATAGATAAAGGACCTAAATATAAATCTTAATACTATCAGCTTTTAGAAGAAAATCTGGGTCATAAAACCTCACAACATTGAAATTGGAAGTGATTTCTTGGATATGATTTCAATGGCACAGGCAACAAAAGGGTAAATAAACTCCCTTAAAAAATAAAAAAATATTGTATATCCAAAGACAATGTAAACAGAGTTAAAAGTTACTGATGCTCTTCCAAGAGTTCCTCCTATGACCCATTTCTCCCTAACTCTCACATATTAGGGAAAGCATCTGATTTCTTATTTTTTGTGCCTGACTAATCTCACTTAGCATAATGTCCTCCAGCTCCATCCATTTCCCTGAAAATGATGTAATTGAGTTTTTTTTGATGGCTGAGTAAAATTCCATTGTGTACATATCCCACAGTTTTGTAATCCATTCATCTGTTGATGGACATCTTGGCTGGTTCCATGGTTTGGCTATGGTGAATTGTGCAGCTATGAACATAGATATACATGCATTAGTTTGATAGTTTGGTTTCTTTTCTTTTGGGTAGATACCCAACAGTGGTATTGCTGGATCAAATGGTAGATTTGTTCCCATTCTTCTGAGGATTCTCCATACTGTTTTCCAAAGTGGTTGCACTAATTTGCAATCCCACCAACAATGTCTTAGAGTTCCCACTTCTCCACATCCTTGCCAGCATCTGTTGTTGTTTGTGTTTTGAATGATGGCCATTCTAGTTGGAGTTAGGTGAAATCTCAGGGTAGTTTTGATTTGCATCTCTCTGATTGCCAGTGATGTTGAGCATTTTTTCATGCATTTATTGGCCATTTGAATTTCTTCTTTTGTGAAGTGTCTATTTAGTTCATTTGCCCATTTTGTTATTGGATGTTTTGTTTTCTTAGTGTTGAGTTTCTTGAGTTCTCTGTATATTCTAGATATTAGTCCTCTATCAGTGGTGTAGGTGGCAAAAATCTTCTCCCATTCTGTTGGCTCTCGATTGAGATTCTTGATAGTTTCCTTTGCTGAACAGAAGCTCTTCAGTTTCATGCAATCCCATGTATTGATTCTCCTTTTAATTTGTTGTGCTTTTGGGGTCTTGTTGAGGAAATGTTTGTCTGTGCCTATGTGTTGTAGTGTTGGACCTATGCCCTCTTCAAGGAGCTTCAAAGTCTCTGGTTTAATTTCCAAGTCTTTGATCCATCGTGAGTTGACTTTTGTACAGGGTGAAAAAGTGGGATTAACATCCAATTTTCTGCATATGGTTAACCAGTTTTGCCAACACCATTTGTTAAAGAGGCTATCTTTTTTCCAGTGTATGTTTTTGGCCCCTTTGTCAAAAATCAATTGGCTGAAAGTGTGTGGACTTGTTTCTGGGTCTTCTATTCTGCTCCATTGGTCTATATATCTGTTCTTTTGCCAGTACCATGCTGTTTTTATTACAATGGCTTTGTAGTATAGTTTAAAGTCAGGTATTGTGATTCCTCCTGCGTGGTTTTTGTTGCTGAGAACTACCTTGGCTATTCTGGGCTTTTTGTTATTCCAGATAAATTTAAGGACTGATTTTTCTATGTCTGTGAGGAATGATCTTGGTAGTTTAATGGGCAT
Source organism: Muscardinus avellanarius (assembly GCF_963383645.1). NCBI lineage: Eukaryota > Metazoa > Chordata > Mammalia > Rodentia > Gliridae > Muscardinus > Muscardinus avellanarius. The sequence goes on along the minus strand of NC_137791.1, from coordinate 42,457,510 downwards.
TGCATTAAATCTGTAGATCAGTTTTGGGAGTATGGCCATTTTAATGATATTTATTCTGCCAATCCATGAACATGGAAGGTCTTTCCATCTTCTAAGATCTTCTTCGATTTCTTTTTTCAGTGTTTTATAATTTTCTTTGTAGAGATCTTTTACCTCCTTGGTCAAGTTTATTCCTAGGTATTTTATTTTTTTGTGGGAGATCCTGAGTGGAAGTGTTTTCTGAATTTCTTTTTCAGTGGATTTATGGTTGGTGTACAGGAAAGCTTCTGATTTTTTAAGATTGATTTTGTATCCAGATACCTTGCTGAATTTGTTGATCAGTTCTATAAGCCTTTTGGTTGAGTTTGTTGGGTTTTCTAAGTATAGTATCATGTCATCTGCAAATAGTGAAAGCTTGAGTTCTTCTTTTCCTATTTGTACTCCTTTGATTTCCTTTTCTTGCCTTATTGCTCTGGCTAGAGTCTCTAGTACTATATTGAAGAGAAGTGGTGATAGTGGACATCCTTGTCTCGTTCCAGTTTTTAGGGGGAATTCTTGAAGTTTTTCCCCATTTAATATGATGTTGGCAGTGGGCTTATTGTAGATTGCCTTAATAATGTTGAGATATGTTCCTTCTATTCCAATTCTCTGCAGTGTTTTTATCATAAATGGATGTTGAATTTTATCAAATGCTTTTTCAGCATCTATTGAGATGATCATGTGGTTTTTGTCTTTGATTCTGTTTATATGATGAATTACATGGATTGATTTTCGTATATTGAACCAGCCTTGCATCCCTGGGATGAACCCTACCTGGTCATGGTGAATGATTTTCTTGATGTGGTTTTGAATGCGTGTTGCTAGTATTTTGTTTAATAGTTTTGCATCCAAGTTCATCAGAGATATAGGCCTGTAGTTTTCCTTCCTTGAACTGTCTTTATTCGGTTTGGGTATTAGTGTGATGTTGGCTTCATAGAATGTATTTGGGAGAGTCCCGGTTTTTTCTATTTCCCGAAATAGTTTGAGTAGTATTGGGATTAGTTCTCCTATAAAGGTTTTATAGAATTCACTTGGGAAACCATCTGGTCCTGGGCTTTTCTTTGATGGTAAGCTCTTTATTGCTGTTTCAATCTCTTTAATTGTTATTGGTTGGTTTAAGTGTTCTATATCTTCTTGACTCAGTTTAGGAAGGTTGTATTTATCTAGGAAGTTGTCGATTTCCTCCAGGTTTTCCATTTTGTTGGAGTATAGTTTTTCAAAGTAGTTTCTGATAATCCTCTGGATTTCTACGCTGTCAGTAGTAATGTCTCCTTTTTCATCCCTTATCTTCATAATTTGGGTTGATTCTCTCTTTTTTTTAGTTAGGTTGGCTAATGGTTTATCAATCTTGTTAATTTTTTCAAGAAACCAGCTTTTAGTTTTGTTGATTTTCTGTATTGTTTTTTTATTCTCTATTTCGTTAATTTCTGCTCTAATTTTAATAATTTCCCGTCTTCTGCTGGCTTTGGGGTTCAATTGTTCCTGCTTTTCAAGGGCTTTGAGGTGTGTCATAAGGCTATTTATTTGAAGATTTTCTGTTTTTCTTATGTGAGCACTCAGTGCTATAAATTTTCCTCTTAATACTGCCTTCAAAGTGTCCCAGAGGTTTTGATATGTTGTTTCTTTATTTTCATTTGTTTCTAGAAATTTCTTGATTTCACCTCTTACATCTTCTATGACCCATTCTTCATTCAGAAGTGTGGTGTTCAGTCTCCACATGTTTATGTTGTTTCTCTGAGTCTTCTTATAGTTGATTTCTAGTTTCATTCCATTATGGTCTGAAATGACACAGGGAAGTATGTAACATTTTTTAAATTTGCTAGTGCTCATTTTGTGTCCCAGGATGTGATCTATTTTGGAGAAGGTTCCATGAGCAGCTGAGAAAAATGTAAACTCTGCTGTAGTTGGGTGAAATATTCTATATGAGTCCAACAGGTCCATTTGGTTAATGGTGTTCTTTAGTTCTGAGACATCTTTACTGACCCTTTGTCTGGAAGATCGGTCTAGTATTGTGAGAGGTGTGTTGAAGTCTCCCAGTATTATTGTGTTGGGATTTATGTGTGACTTCATATCACAAAGAGTTTGATTTATGAAAGTAGCTGCCCCTATGTTTGGGGCATAGATGTTGATTATTGTTATTTCCTCTTGCTGGACTATTCCTTTTACCAGTAAGATGTGACCTTCTTTGTCTCTTCTAATAAGTTTGGGTTTGAAGTCTAACTTGTCTGATATCATAGTTGCTACTCCTGCTTGTCTTCGAGTACCATTAGCATGGATTACCTTGCTCCAGCCCTTTACCTTGAGTTTGTTCCTATCTTTACTTGTAAGGTGTGTTTCTTGTAAGCAGCAGATGGATGGATTCTGGCTTTTAATCCATTTTGCCACTTTATGTCTTTTTATTGGGGAGTTGAGGCCGTTTACATTAAGTGTGATTATAGAGAGATAATTTTTAATTCCCAACATGTTAAGATCTTATTTCTGTTTAAGATACTGTTTATTCTTCTTTGCTTAGTTGTCTGCTGCATGGGAATTCTTGTTTCTTTGGTTCTGGCGTGTATTACCCATTTCCTCTTTGCAGTTAATCTCCTTGAGTATTTTCTCTAGCGCTGGTTTTGAAGACATAAATTCCTTCAGTTGCTGTTTGTCATGGAAGCTTCTTATTTCCCCATCTAATTTGATGGATAGTTTTGCTGGGTAGGAAATTTTTGGCTGGAAGTTGTTTTCTTTCAGAGTTTGGAATATGTTACTCCAAGCCCTTCTGGCTTTCATAACTTGGTTTGGGAAGTCTGGAGTGATTCTAATTGGTTTGCCTCTGTATGTCACGTGGCCTTTTGTTTTTGTTGCCTTTAAGATTCTCTCCTTGGCTTCCACATTAGTCATTTTGACAATTATGTGGCGTGGGGATCCTCTTCTCTGATCCTGTCTAAAGGGAGTTCTATAAGTTTCCTGGATCTGTGTATCGACCTCTTGCTCTATGTTTGGAAAATTTTCTGCTATTACTTCCTTGAAGAGATTGTTGATCCCTTTGGTTTCACCTTCTTTTCCCTCCTCTATTCCAATTATTCTTAGGTTAGCTCTCTTGAAATGGGCCCATATTTCTTCAATGTCAGATTCCTGCTGTCGGGTTTTTTTTTCTAAATTAGAAACTATGCGTTCATTTTTAGAATGATCATCTTCAAGGAGCGAGATTCTATTCTCCATGTGGTCTAATCTGTTGTTTATACTTTGGATTGAGGCCTTTACTTCATTAATTGCATCCTTTATCTCTTTTTGACTCTCTCTAAATTCTTTTCGAAAGTCCTCTATTATTTCTAAAGTTATTTTCCTAATTTGATCTTCTAGAGATCTTTGGATTTCTGTGTTATCAGATTCTGATGTTGTGGGGTTGTTGGCATTCACTGCTCCATTGTTATTTCTCTTTCCCATGATTTTGGAAGTTTGTGCCTTCTCTGGGTTCTTCCCCGAGTCACTACGAGTTCACTTAAGATGCTCTGGATCTCGTGTCTGTGGTATCTCAGTCACCACTACTCCTTAACTGGTTTGTATCACAAAGTCTCAGACCCAGGGAGTCAATCAAGGCTGCTTAGACCGTGGGGAGTGCCAAGTTGGGCGTTCTCCAGTGGGGAGTTGTGACTATGGTATGATATCTCTGCCACTGCCACTCCCCCCCTGGGCTGCACTGCTAAAATCTCCGACCCAGGGAGACTATCTGCGCAAGTCCCTGGGAGCGCAGTACTGGGATTTCTTCCCTAGGGGTCACAATTTGACTCACGGTTATTGAGTGCGCTGATGGAGCTGTAGTGAACTTGGTGGATTCGCTGCTGCCGCCACTGGCAATATGGCACCACTGCCACGCCCTTGGCCGTGATGCGGCGTATTTCTTCTCTGGTTTTGAACTCCGCTCTGAGTCCCTGCCAGTTGTGCTGTGCTCGGCCCTTGGGAGCTTTAGATGTTCCCTGCACCAACAAAACTGCTGACTGCCGCCCGGCTGTTCAGCACCTGCTCACCTCGGCTCGCTGTCAACCGCTCCTCTCAGGCTCCTGGTGGCTGGTTGAATGGATTGGTCTAGGGCCGTCCGGTGAACTCACCACTGCCGCCAGCAGTAAGACGCTGCTTCTGCGTCCTAGGCCGCGAGGCCAAAGTACCTCCTCTCTGGATTTGAGCTCTGTTTTGAGTCTCCCTCCTCTCTGGAGCCTGGTGCTGCTAGGGGAGATGTAGGCCGCTCCGCTCCGGCCGCTCTGCGCCCGGCTCTGGCTGCTCTGCACCGCGGGTCTGGCCACTCCGGCCGCTCCGGCCGTTACGCAACGCGGCTCTGGCTGCTCCGACTGTTCTGGCCGCTCCGCTCCGGCTGTTCTGGCCGCTCTGCTCGGCTGCTCTGGCCGCTCCGCTCAGCTGTTCTGGCCGCTCCGCTCCGGCTGCTCCAGCCGCTCCACTCCGCGGCTCTGGCCACTCCGCGCGGCCACTCCAGGCAATCCGCGCTGCGGCTCTGGCTGCTCCGACTGTTCTGGCCACTCCGCTTGGCTGTTCTGGCCGCTCTACTCGGCTGCTCTTAAATTTTACTTTAATAAAAATAAAACATAGATCTTTTTAATTGGAAGTCAGGCTAGGAAAACTAAATACATGCAAATTAAATAAACCAAACCAAATAAAACCATACCTTCGTAGTGCCTAAGTTTAGGCAGTAATAAATATATCTCTATGAACATTCCTATGCAGTGTGTATGTATGTGTGTTTATGTGTGTGTGTTTGTGTGTGCGCGCACACGTGCATGCATGTTTGCACATCAGTTTTTAACTCATTTGCATAAATGCCAAGTAGTATAATTGCCTATCTTTTCAATAAGATTCTTACTTTTTATATCTCATTTTAAAAAATTAAAAAATTTTTCTACATAGCTAATTCCTATGCCTCTTTAAATTTACTTCCCATCAATGCTTTTTCAGTTTCCTCAAATGAGTCACATAGGATGCAAGACACCTGTTGATTTCTTTCTTTCTAAAAAAGAATAAGCTGGGCGCTTGTAATCCCCGCGCTTGGGCTGAGACAGGAGGATCAGGCAAGTTCGAAGCCAGTCTCAGCTACTTTGTAATGCTCTCAGCAACTTAGTGAGACCCTGTTTCCAAATAAAGTATAAAATAGGTCTGGGAGTATTGCCCAGAGGTAGAAAAGTCCCTGGGTTCCACCCCCAGTACCACACACACAAAAAAAGATAAAAAAGAATAAACTTCCCCGACTCTTTAGGCTCCTCCGTGTGCTGATACTAGTAGAGAGAGGTGGTTCATGACGGAGCCTGTCCTGTCAAGGGAACAGCTGGTAGAATTTTTACCAAAGCCCACTCGCTTGTCCTTTCTGGTTCCTGCAATCACAGACACATATGCAGCGCGAGTCCTGCTTCTCCTTCTCCTTTTCATCCCTTGCAGCCTGTTCGTTTAAGTCAGCAGCACTATTTAAGAGGAAGAGAATGAGGACTTCAGAGCTCCCGTCCTCCATAAGTGTGTGTGATCTTGGGAAAAGTGCTCAGCTCTTCTGGTCTTCAAGGTCCTTGCTTGTGAAGTGGGGTGATGATAATTATCCTTTGGCAAGGTGGAGCTGAGGATCCCAGGTCATGTGGACACGCCTGCTTCCTATTCACCTGGCACATAGGAAGCAATCTGTGGAAGGCGGAGAGCTGTTGAGTAGGGCAAGATGTAACCAGGAGAGTGAGGTGCTTCGTGTTTGATGGAGGACGTTTACCTGAGAAGTTAGGATAATGACCAGCACACACGGTCGTGGCTCCCATGGCCTCCCCTGGCCATTGATGTCGAATTCTCTCATGGACCTGCCAGCACCTGTCTATCCAACTATATCCCCTCTGCATCCAAGAATCTGAAAAATAAGTGGTCATTTTCTCTGTCCATTCTTCTCCCATGTTGTCACGATGGCCTTTTATTCCAGGCCCATCGAGTCTTTCTAGTTATTTTGCACAAAGCTTCACTACACGTTCCTCCCCATGGAGTTCACTGCAGTTCCTCCTTCTTCCTGGACAATCCCCACAATACATGGGGACTGGCCATCACTAGCTCACACTCATACTCTCCTTTGTTTTGAGTATTAACAGCAAGTTTTTGACATACAGGACCATGACCTCTCTTTTGTATTCCATACAATGCCTTATTCCATGCAGCAGCTTCACTGATGAATTAGTTAATTCTGACTCAATTTCAAACTAAAATATATTTGGTTGCCAAACCCATAAAATAGAAGAGGAGAGACTTGCCCACGAGATGTTTGCTTTTATCTAGAAGTAAGAATATAGACTCATTAAATACCTCTGGAAGTCCTGTCTAGTTGAGCAGCTCTGCTCTAGGATTTCACAGTCTGGGTAACTGTAGATGGAGAATTGGCTGGACCGACCTGTCGCACGAGTCATCAACTGAGACGTCTCCTGTACCCCTGTTGACTCTGTCATCTCCTGAGGGATGTCATCACACTCAACATTCATGACATTATCCAGGTGTCAGGTAATTAGACAAACAAGCCTTTTGACAACCCACATCAACACAGCACATCCCAAATCCAAACCGCACACCACCGTGGGGTATTTCATACAGTGGTCATGCCACTCTCCACCCCTTGGCACTCATTCAGCTTGTGCTGGACTGTCCTCAAAGCCCTGTGCCTGCTGTTGTGGAGACATTGGCATGTGTTTTGCTGAAGGGGAAGCTTGTTAATGAGGTCATGACTTGAACAGCCAGTGCAGGTTACTTGTAGGACACTCATTCTGAGTCTCGAGTCTGAATGACTCCAAAAGGCACTGCAACATTCCATATATCCAACCACCTGACTTCTGTTACCCCTTCAGGGCCTGTTTCTCCTTAAACAGGGTCAGCTGCCTGGCAGAGGCTGGCCAAAACTGGGGACACCAAGACTTAACTCTTGTCTTTATGTTTTTGTCATTTGTTTTGGTTTACTTTTGGTTTTGGTTTTGGTTTTTGGGGGTTGGGGGAGTACTAGGGATTGAACCCAGGGACATTATACATTTGAGCTGCATCCCTAGCCCTTTTTAATTTTTGTTTTTGAACAGAGTCTATCTAAAATGCTGTGGAGCTCACTAAGTTTCCGAGGCTGGCTGTGAACCTGTCTCAGCCTCCCAAGCACAGGGATGACAGGTGTGCACCACCGCATTCAGCTTTAACTATTGTTCTTGAGTTCTAAACAATCAGAACATGACCAAACATGAGCAACGGGGCTCAGGGTTGTTCTGCTCTCCTCTTTAGAAGTGCTCACTTGTGTGACTGTTATTTTTGTGACTATTATGTTGTCTACATTCTGCTGAGCATTTGGAATACTACCTCAGGGCAACTTAAGTGAAAGACTGTTTTCATTTGGGCATGGTGGCATACGCTTGTAAATCCCACTACTTGGGAGGCTGAGACAGGAGGATGGCAGGTTCAAGGACAGCCTCAGCAAATAGTGATATTCCTAAACTTAGTGAGACCTTGTTTCAAAATAAAATAAAATAAAATAGTGCTGGGGGTGTAGCTTGGAGGTAGAATGCCCCTGGTTTCAATCTCCAGTCACACACACACACACACACACATACACACATACACACACACACACACACAAATATATATATATATTAAAAAAGAAAGAAGAAATAGAAATGGAGAAATGGGGTAAATGGAGAAATTTTCATTGTTCATCAAGCCTGGTGTCAACTGTTTACCTGAGTTGGATATTTCTGGATCCTGGGTGCACTCCTGAAGAAATAACTGGGGTGGACAAGACAGTCCCCAACAGTCAAGCTTTTATTTCTATCACTGAGATGTGAAAAGATAGCATGCGATATCTGAGAAGGAACTGTATTCAGCCATGCTGGGTTTCCACTGCATCCTAGGCTTTGTGGGCTGAGCTTATTTTTTCCGACACGTCTCTGTAAAAACAATCCACACCTTTCCTTGCACTCCTGGCCCCTCGTAATGTTTTATTATGTTCATGATGAAAGAAAAGGTGTCTGTGCACTCTGTATCTCTTCATTTGGCTTAGGGATTTCCCTTTGATTTGGAAAGAATAATCTTTGAAATTCCACTATAAAATAGGAGAGAGAAAAGAGATTAAGCCCCAGGAATGTGCACTGGTGTTGACATTTCATTCGAATAATGAGCTGAAGGTGAATTATCTTTGGTGTTGCTCATGCAAATGATCGATTATTATAAATCTGAATTGTCGGCGATGTCTGCTCACCATTGATTTATACTGCATGGCTTAATTGTCTCTCATCTTTCAAGGTATTAAGACATAGCTAATATTCAGCAGGTACCTCCAAGGCCTTCGCTCCTCCACTGCCCCCCAATTGTTCTTCCCCTGGTCTGCCAGGAATATTTATGGTGAGCAGCAAGCAGTTATCTCCTGCCTGGCAGCCAGCCCCGCTTTCCTGTCCGTGGAATGGCCCACACTCACTTGCTCAAACCGAGACTTGCTCAAGTGTCACTGAAGGAGGGGGTGGAGCCAGAAGAGCTTTAAAAAGGAAAGGGAGTCATTCTACTTTTCAAAAGGAGAAACCATGTTTGGGGAGGAACCACACTGACATATTTCTTCTTCATCCCATCCCGGGCTCCTGGCTGGAACTTTCCATCAATCCTTTCTCTTTCTCTTTTCTCTCTGAGCCTTCGCCTTGCTCTGTCTGTCACAGTGTAATCAGCCGTCGGCTGCCTGAGCCAGGCTGGTAAACTCTGTGAAATTTGTCATAAGGGTGTCAGGTATTGCTTACTGGCTTCCAAAGAAAACGTAGATAAAGAAATCTTTCCTGGATCCTTTTCAGGCTGCATTTGGAAGCAAAGAAGGAGTTGAAGGGCAGCAGCAAAACAGCAGCTTAAAAGATGCCCCGGGGCAGAAGGCTGCCCGAGGTGGACAGGCAGGGGGTCCCGCACACTAGCTTGGCCTGGGCTGCACTGGAGCAGAATCAAGCTATTGTCTATTGAAAGCTTAAACCCGACAAGATTATGTTGCTCTTAGTTTTCCTTCTGTTGCGGGTAGCTCTTCATCCTGGTTCTCTTGGAGTCTCGGCACTGCAGCGCTGTCCTGGAGGCACTTCGCTGGGAGCCGCGGATTCCACCTGCCGGGGTAAGTCATCCAATTAGAAGACGCACACCCCCACGCGCTGCCTGCAGCAGGTAGCTGTTTACTCCATCTGGTACTCTTTGTTTTCTGGTTGATCTGGGCGTGTGTATATTTGCTGACTTTTTGTTTTACAAGGCATGTTTTTTACCTTCCTGGCCATCAAAGCTAATAGCTACCAATTATAAAATGTCACGTTTTCCAACTGTTGTTCTGCATGTCAGTGAATCTGTCTCTTATAAACTGCTGAGCACTCCTTTTCTGTAACCCCAATCTTTATTCTGACACAAGGAATAAATAACATCTAGCTGATCCAATTTCTACTGGAAGTTGGGGAAACATATGGTGGCTGTTGTTCTTGAGACTGTCTCTTTTTAAGCCATAAGGGGGGGAGCTTTCTCTGATGCTTTCATATAAGAATTCAGAAGCTGCTACTAGTCAATAAAAAACAGGAAAGGAACTATGAGAAAGGTGGTTCTATCCTTGTGAAAATTAACCAGAGTGTCTAGTTTGACCTCCTCCTGCGGCTCTCCACTCTCACGTGCTCTGACATGGCTCCGGTGTTCTTAGTGACAGGTGCATTGTAACTCTGACACTGAGAAATGATGATCAGTAAATGGGCCACATCTCCTCTCAGATGAGATGCGCTTTTAATCAGGAGGAAATGGAGATTTTACTAAATGCAAATTATTATTCCACTCAAGACTCTTGCCTGGAAAACATTCTCTCTTTCATTGTTGATTTACTCTCTCTGCGCCTTGGGTGGGTCTCCAACCTGCTGAGAGGCAGCCCTTCATCTGCTAATGGGTGCAATGCACACTGCCCTGGGATGCCTTTCTTGTCACCTTGCCCTTTGGAGATGGGGTCTGGCTTCCAAGAAGAGGTAGATACAGAAAAACAGGAATGTTTCCAGAAGAGAACGCTCTAGAAGACAGCACAGAATGGTGGCACTAAGGAAAACAGAACTGAGCTAACCGCCCAGGCTGGCTGCTGCCCTGGCTCACTCCAGAGGGAAGTCACACACGAGGAAGTCAGGTGTTCATGCTCAGGTGCCCTGGACTGTCGTTCTGCGGGGCTCACTGTGACAGGTGTCAGAGTCCCTGCGTATTTGAAGGAAGGACAGAATGCTAATTCTCTCTATGTCCCCAACACCTTTTCTGCATTCATTGTGTGAAATCAGTAAATTCTTGAAAAAGGCAAAAGAGGAGTCTTTCCTTGATTTGCTAAGAATAATGTCAAAAAGGGGTGACAAATAGCCAAATTATGGAACCAACGTAGGTATCCATCAACAGAAGGGATAAAGAAAAGGTGATATATAAACACAACGGAATTTAACTCAGCCATAAAGAGCCAAGTTATGTCACCTGCAGCAAAATGGGTGGAACTAGAGAATATTATTCTAAGTGAGATCAGACAGTCTCAGAAAGTCAAGGGTTTTATGTTTCATATGTGGATGATAGAGAGAAACGAGGAAGCAAAAAGAACTTTAGTTGAATGAGGAGCGAGACCAGCAGAATGGTGGGAGGGGGTTGGTGGGGAGGGGAAAATGAGGCTTGAGAAAGGGAATAGTTTAAATAATATGTTTGCATATGATGTCGCTACCTACCAATCTTACTAAGATGTTACAGGGCGGAACGAGGGGGGTCTGGGGTGGGATGTGGGAGTAAATACATTAAGTGCTGTGTGTATGTGTGAATCTCACTGTGGTGCATAATTACATGTGCCAAAAGGTTTTATTTATTTAAGTTTATAGTACATATTTATTAGGGCAAGGAACTATATGGAAAAACACATTTGTTCTGCTTAAGGCGAAGTTGGGAATAAATCATTGTACATATTATTGCACATTTGAAACCACAGTGCATAAAAGATTACATAAAAATGTTAAAGAAGGAAACCAGGTATATTTACCTGACTTGGGTCATAAATGTAGATTGGAAAACAAAAACAAATTTTTCTTGTCAGAGTATGCAGCAATTTGAGAACTTTGGCCTTCTCACTTGTTCCCTTTAGGATCAAGACTCCCCAAGCACCATCATATAGGCTATTAAAATACATTTCTGAGCCGGGCGTGGTGGCGCACGCTTGTAATCCCTGCGCTTGGGAGGTGGAGACAGGAGGATCATGCAGGTTCGAAGCCAGCCGTGCTGGCTTAAGAGACCCTGTTTCCAAATAAAAAAAGTATAAAAATAGGTCTGGGAGTGTAGCCCGGAAGTAGAAGGGTTTCCAGGAACCCCAGTAACACACACACACACACACACAGACACACACACAAACAAAAGACATTTCTGAGCCGGGCGTGGTGGCACACGCTTGTAATCTCAGCGTTTGGGAGGCTGAGACAGGAGGATTGTGGTTCGCGGACAGCCTCAGCTACCACTTAGTGAGGACCTTTGCAACTCAGTGAGACCCTGTTTCAAAATAAAGAATAAAAAATAGGGCTGAAGGTGTAGCTTGAAGGTAGAATACCTCTGGGTTCCATCCCCAGTACTGCAAAAAAAAAAAAAAAAAAAATCTGTACCTAAATCTCTCCCTTTTCTTCTAACATAATAATGGCTTTTAGAAGGCAAAGAGATTACAAAGTGATCTTTGTACTTACTTGGCATGGAGTCACAGTTCAAGAGAATTCTGCTCTCCCCCCACCCAACTCTTAGATCTAATCTATACCCTGATATCCACAACTTTCAGTCACCCCCTTGGCATTCTGTAAGTCCAGGCATATTCAAGTTGGATTTAGAATTGGAATGCTATAAGATTCAGCCACAAAGTTTTTTTAAAAAGTGGTTGGCAAAGCACAAAAACCACCCAGAGGGCCTCTTACTGAGATGTGGAGGTGGAAAAAGCTTTGGGACACTGCCACATCGGGCAGCCTGCAGCGTCCCTGGGATAGGACCGCCCCTGGAGTAGCTGGCCAATGACCAGAGAGGGGTACCTCGCACCTGCATGGGACGCGAGGTTTGATGGTGGGGCCAATCAGCAGCCATGCTGGGAGAGAAGAACCCAATGGCTGCAGCAAAATCCAAGGACAAGAAGCAGCTACAGAAATATACTTGGATGCACGGCTCCAGGGTCTCAGTAGCAGTTTGAGTCCTGTGGGCCGGTCAGCCTACACTGCATTCCCTGCTGGTGGCTCAGAAGCACCTCGCAGAGCCTGGTCACACCCAATAAACATGAAGCTCAGGATAGAATTAGGAAGTCTGTGTCATGGAGTGGAAGAAACTCAGGGTTTAGAAGCATGCAAAACTCATTTCAAAACATGCTATCTTCCTAATAGAATGAATGTAGAATACCAGTGGAAAATAATAGCCGTCTTTGAGGTTCATTGTGGGGGGTCACGTGAGACAACAGGGAACTGCACCTGGCACTGTGACGAGAGCCGCCCAGTGCGTGTCCTCCTGCCTCTATGTCTTGGCTGAATTTCTTTGGTCAAGTCATTCCACGAGGCGCCCGGTGTGGTGATGTGGCGCAGACCTCAGAGTGTGGAATGTCTGGAGGTCACGTGGGATGCTCTCCTTTATTCCCTCATTCCTTGCAAGTCACTCTTTTAAACCCAGCAGTTTACACTCTGGATCTTGTGATAGTTGATAACTGCCTGGGCACACACTGTCACCCCCCTGCATTTCAGAGGATAGTATTTCTTTTTCCTCTCTAAATAGATGTGTGATATCATCTGTTTTCCCCTACTTAAATCCCACTTGCCTTATTTCTTGCCCTTGGTCATTGAGCCAGGCCAACTCCACGGCCAGTCTGACCCAGTGAGAAGAATATTTTGTGGCCCAACAAGGCCCAGGTAAACTGACGCAGAACTGTTACCCTCTGGTTCTACCTAGATAAACCAAGTGAGAGAAATGTAGGAATGAGTTTTCTTTCCATTCCCCATATCCCTGTTTGCTACTGGGATTGAACCCAGGGGCATTCTACCTCCAAGCCATACTCCCAGCCCTTTTTGTTTTTGAAACAGGGTCTCCCTAAGTTGCTGAGACTGACCTTGAACCTGGTATCTTCCTATCTCAGCCTCTCAAGTACTGGGATAACAGGTATGTGCCACCACACCACCTCCTCTTTAAAACTGAGAATTCTCTTGGGTTCTATCAAAGCTAAAGTAGACGAGGACAGATAAAGAAAACTGCTAGCTTGGGCTTCTAGACTTTCAACCCGATTGCCTGGGAGGACTAATATCAGTTTAAAAGGGAACAGTTCCTGCCTGACATGTATATCCACATCATTTATATGAATTTTCTTGGTTAATAAAAGTTGAGGAAGAAGTACAACTTCAGCATTGACCTCACGAAATAATTCTGGGGTGGTACGCAGTTAGCCAATCAGGTAGTTCACTTTATTTATTTATTTGTTTATTTATTTATTTATTTATTTATTTATTTATTATTTTATGCAGCATACATAGCCACAAATACTGATAACAGTTTCAATTTTAAGAGACTAGATAGCATCACTTTACTTTTTTTTTTTTTTTTTTTTTGCTACTGGAGGTTGAACCTACAGGCGTTCTACCTCCAAGCTATAGTATCAGACCTATTTTATACTTTATTTATTTGGAAACAGGGTCTCACTAAGTTGCTGAGAGCCTCACTAAGTAGCTGAGGCTGGCTTTGAACCTGTGTGATCCTCCCGTCTCAGCCTCCCAAGCGCGAGGACTACAAGCGTGCGCCACCACGCCCGGCAGATAGTTTACTTTGAACAGCAAACAGTGAAATCTCGATTTCAGCACTGGCTATGGCTTGCTCAGCTTCCCAGTCATGTACAGAATAATTCCTAGATCTGAACCTTGTTTGTTTTTTTTTCAGCTCTGGCTGAAAAGTTATATAAAAGTTTTTTTTAAAATCTAACTGCAGATAAATTGCTGAATGATTTGTTATGTCCATCATGTGAATGAAACTATTCCTTAAGTATCAGTTGATTTTTTTGGTCTTGGAGGGGCAGTAGAGCTTAGTGGAAAAGAAGATAAATTTTGGAGACTGACTACTTGCTCATCCCAGTTCTGCTGCTTGTGAACCATGTGTCTCATTTTCCTTACTATAAAATAAAGATAATCATACCCTTCTCCTGGGAGTGTTGACAGCATTGTGCTAATCCATCCATTTTCAATGCTGGCTGCCCATCAGTCACCAATGGAAAGAAGGTACTTTCAAGGGATCCTCAAAGCTTTCTCTAGAAAATTCTCTCTCTCTCTCTCTTTCTCTCTCTCTCTCCCTCTCTCTCTCTCTCTCTCTCTCTCTCTCTCTCTTTTCTCTTCTTTTCTTTTCTTTTCTTTCTTTTTTGTGGTACTGGGGATGGAACCCGGGGGCATTCTATCTCCAAGCAACACCCTCAGCCCTATTTTTTATTCTTTATTTTGAAACAGGGTCTCACTGAGTTGCAAAAAGCCTCACTAAGTAGCTGAGGCTGTCCATGAACCGCGATCCTCTGGTCTCAGTCTCCTGAATGCTGGGATTACAAGCGTGCACCACCACATCTGGCAAGAAATTTGAATATTCCATAAAGTATGTCAGTGTTTCATTTGGCTTCAGTTATTACTCCAGATTTTAGCAATCCTTGAGCTCAGGAGCAAACTGTTAATTTTGCCTTGTTACAGTTTCTTTCTTTCTTTCTTTCTTTCTTTCTTTCTTTCTTTCTTTCTTTCTCTCTCCCTTCCTTCCTTCCTTCCTTCCTTCCTTCCTTCCTTCCTTCCTTCCTTTCTTTCTTCTTCTTCTTCTTTTTTTTTTTTGGTGGTACTGGGGTTCCTGGAAGCCCTTCTACCTCCGGGCTACACTCCCAGACCTATTTTTACATTTTTATTTGGAAACAGGGTCTCCTAAGCCAGTGCGCACGGCTGGCTTCGAACCTGCGCGATCCTCCTGTCTCTGCCTCCCAAGTGTGGGGATTACAAGCGTGCGCCACCATGCCCGGCGCCTTGTTATAGTTTCTAATGGTAGAATTGGAGTTAACGTGAAGAAAGAACCAAGAGCAGTAACAACAACGGCTGCCACAGATGCCCTGCTCAAGATCACTGGGTGTAACTGTCCCCACGGGCTGCTCGTTCTTGCATAAAGGTCCACACTGTCACCCAGAATGCCGACACTACTCTCCATGAAAAATATATGTGAAGTAGCATGCAGATTCACATTGTGGAGACTTCATTGACACTAGGGTGGCTCTGTGAACCACCATTCCAGTCCCCCCCACCCCAGCTTTCCCACTCCTAGCTGGGGCCCAGGACAGGCAGGTGACTGAGAGTCAGGCGTGGAAGGATGCATAACATTTTAGCCAGGTATAGAAGAGAAAAAGAAACAGGAGGGACCTTTACACTTCCTGAAAGTGCTCACTGTATCTGAAAGTGCGTCTTTTTCAGGTATGGTCCGTGTTACTAAGCTTCTGGGCAACTGTGGAATAACACATGTGGATGTGTCTTTCTTCAGGAGCTGTTTTACCCCTCTCAGAGCTTTCCTCTCACTTCTGGGAATTAGCAAATATATAGAACTGTATACATACACACACACACACACACACACACACACACACACACACAGAATTGTATGTATACGAAGTATACATAATTGTTTTAGCCAATTACAGGTCAGAAACTTCTCTTCACTCCTTGACCTTTCTAAACCTGGGGTTTGAATTGGTATGTACGTCTGTATTTACTTCTGTCCTTGATTTTCAGCTTCGCCCAAGCCTTGCCAAGCATGCTTACCTCTCTCAGTGCCTGGGTTTCCCAAGTATGTCGTAGGATGCTTAGTACACAAGACTGTGTGAACCTGAAGGTGTTTGAGATGCAGCTGACTACTGTGGTAGGGATAGAATAGAAAGGGTCTCTGTAGAAAGGCATGGTCTCCTTTCTCCATGCAGAGCAGCCTGCTGGCGTGCCATGCACGAGCTCTGTGTGTGGAGGGTGGAGTGCACCCACGAGGTGGCTCTTTCTGTGGGACACAGAGTCGAACAGCGTCATGGCAGCACAGGTTGCACCAACTAAGTCATCTTCTGTTTTGTGCACTTCAATACATTTCTGGCTAAAAGTTCAAAACTCTTAAAAAGCTAATTCTTCTTCCAGAGACTCTGCTTGTCTCTAAACAAGTCAAGATTGAAAGATCTGTGGACACATCATTCTCATAACATATGCCTGCGGATACCAATCCCTCTTTACTTAAATCAGCCATTCTTTTGGCTTTTATTGACGCTCAGGTAGACGAGAACAGCAGTAAATAGATGCTGGCTGTTGAGTGGCTTCTGAACTTCCAAACATTTTTCTCTGGAGGACAAATATCAGTAGAGGCAGAAGCAGAAGACACCAAGAACTTTCTGATGTTTCTCTCACTCCCTCTGAAGCACATACTACTGCTTACTGTAGGGTTTTCAGTTCAAAGGAATTAAACTTCACTTGGTGCTCAGGGAATATTGCAAAGGTTACTGTCATTAATGTTAATTTACTCACTACAGGAAATGTCTATCTTATAGAGTCAAGCAAAGGTGTTCAGAATTTGAAATGCTTAAGTGGATCAAAAGCTTTATTACATTTTGAAAGACAAATGTGAAAAACTATTGAAACTTTTGTATCTACTAGTTGTTAGGTTGAAAATAGAGTTAGGGGGTTTAGGAGGGAGGTAAAAACACCAACCAGGTTATCAGAGACCGCTGATTCATGGGCGAAGGGACCAAAGCATCTGGAGAGTTGTGCATAGTCCTGATCTGCCGGCTGAGTCACATGGAGGATCGGAGGCACCGATGTTTTATAGGCATGCCGATTCTCTTGCGACATCGGTAGTCCAGCGATGTTTGGAGTCTCGAGGCACCTGGAGTCTCACGATATCTCCACTTCTGGCTTCCAGGGTTCCACCTCCTGTTCCCACTGGGAGATCACTTGGGGGAGGGACTCGACTTATCACTAGTTATTCTAATGAATCATGCAAATATTTCAAGCCAGACATGGTGGCGCACGCTTGTAATCCCCGTGCTTTGGAGGCAGAGACAGAAGGATTGCGCAGGTTCGAAGCCAGCTGTGCTGGCTTAAGAGACCCTGTTTCCAAATGAAAATATAAAATAGGTCTGGGAGTGTAGCGCAGAGGTAGAAGGGTTTCCAGGAACCCCAGTACCACCACCAAAAAAAAAAAAAAAAAAAGTAAGAGGAAAAATAATGTATGCAATGAAAAAATTTCACCTAGAATCTCATTGCATTTAAAAAGCACCAACTGGCCAGGTGTGGTGACACACGCTTGTAATCCCTGCGCTTGGGAGGCGGAGACAGGAGGATCATGCTGGTTCAAAGCCAGCGGAGACAGGAGGATCACACTGGTTCAAAGCCAGCTGTGCTGGCTTAAGAGACCCTGTTTCCAAAAAAATATATAAAATAGGTCTGGGAGTGTAGCCCGGAGGTAGAAGGGTTTCCAGGAACATCAGTACCACCAAAAAATAAAAAATAAAAATATAAAAATAAATTTAAAAAAAAGCACCAACTGAGCTGGGCGTGGTGGCGCATGCTTGTAATCCCAGCATTCGGGAGGCTGAGACAGGAGGATCTGGGTTCGCGGACAGCCTCAGCTACTTAGTGAGGTCCTCTGCAACTTACTGAGACCCTGTTTCAAAATAAAGAATAATAAATAAGGTAGGGGGTGTAGCTTTGAGGTCAAGTGCCTCTTTCTATCCCCAGACCCACAAAAAAGTAAAAATAAAAATAAAATAAAATGAAAAGCACCAACTGTACCCCAAGAGGATGATAAGAAAATGCCTTTCAATACTGAGATAAAACTAAAAAGAAGCACTCAATGCATGGTTTTAATACATGCTATGTTTACACATGAAATTACCAGGTTTTATTTATTTTATTTTATTTATTTGTTTATTTATTTATTTATTTATTTATTTATTTATTGGTGGTACTGGGGTTCCTGGAAGCCCTTCTACCTTCGGGCTACACTCCCAGACCTATTTTTACATTTTTTTATTTGGAAACAGGGTCTCCTAAGCCAGCACGCGCGGCTGGCTTCCAACCTGCGCGATCCTCCTGTCTCTGCCTCCCAAGCGCGGGGATTACAAGTGTGCGCCACCACGCCCGGCACCAGGTTTTATATTTTTAATAAACAGGGTGAAATGCCATTTTTGAAATACTTTTATTGGTGTATTATAGTCTTACTGTCTCACACTGTAATGTAATTCACAGTGACAGTGACATGCTTGCATACAGCACTTGGTGAACTTTCCCCGGCTCTCTCCTCATCCTCCATTCTTCGTACAGGATGCTGAGATTGGCATTGCTATTCTCCAGTATGTGCATACTATCAAGGAAGGTGTTTCCTTCATTAATTTTCACTTTCCCCACCTCCCCGAGACCATTTTCCTCACACCACTGGAGTTTCTCCTCTGTTATCTGAAGTCCCTCTGGTATCCTGATTACTCCCTAGCTTCTGCATATGAGAGAAAATATATGAGCCTTCACTTTCTGTGTCTGGCTAATCTCAGTTAACATAATGTTCTTCGGGTCCATCTATTTTCCTGAAAATAACATAATTTTGTTCTTTATTGCTGAATAGAATTTCATTGTATGGATATCCCATAATTTTGTGATCCATTCATCTGGTGATGGACACCTAGATTGGTTCCATAATTTGGTTATTGTGATATGTGCTGCTAAAAAAACATAGATATACTAGGTGTGATGGCACATGTCTGCAATTCCAGTACTTGGGAGGCTGAGACAGTAGGATTGCAGGTTCGAAGCCAGCCTCAGCTACTTAGTAAGAGCTTCCACAACTTAATGTGATTCTGTTTCAAAATAATAATAAAAAGTAAGGCTGGGGGTGTGCCTCAGAAGTAGAATGCCTGTGGGTTCACTCCCCAGTACCACAATAAATAAGCAAAAATAAATAAACAAACAAATAAATAAACATGGGTATGCTTGTATTACCATAATATTCTAATTTCAGTTCCTTTGGAAAGATACCTAGCAGTGGTATAGCTGAATGGGTTCATTCTCAGTTTTCTGAAGAACTTCCACACTAATCTTCATAGCGGCTGCACTAATTTGCAATCCCATCAACAGTGTAGAAGAGTTTTTATTTCCCCAAATCCTCACCAACATTCATTTATTGTTTTTTGACCTCTTGATGTTTGCCACTCTTAGTAGGTTTAGATGAAATCTCAGTGTAGTTTTGATTTGCATTTCCTTGATTGCTAATCATGTTGAATATTTTTCATGTATTTATTGGCCATTTGAAACTCTTCTTTTGTGAAGTGTCTGTTTAGTTCAATTTTCCATTTCTTGATTGGGTTATTTTTTTAGTGTTGTCTTATTTATTTATTTATTTATTTATTTATTTATTTATTTATTATGGTACTGGTGATTGAACTCAAGGACATTCTATCTCCAAGCTATACTCCCAGATCTATTTTTAATCTTTTTTTTTTTTTTTTTTTTTGGTGGTGGTACTGGGGTTCCCGGAAGCCCTTCTACCTTCGGGCTACACTCCCAGACCTATTTTTACATTTTTTTTTTAATTTGGAAACAGGGTCTCCTAAGCCAGCGCGCGCGGCTGGCTCCGAACCTGCGCGATCCTCCTGTCTCTGCCTCCCAAGCGCAGGGATTACAAGCGTGCGCCACCACGCCCGGCAGTTTAATCTTTATTTTGAAACAGGGTCTCACTAAGTTGTGGAGTGCCTCACTGAATAGCTAAAGCTGGCCAAAAACCTGCAATCCTCTTATCTCAGTCTCCAAAATACTGAGATTACAAGCATGTCACACCACGCTTGGCCCATGTGTTAAGTCTTTTAAGTACTTTGTGTATTCTTGATATTAGTTCTCTATTGGAGGAGTAGCTGGCAAAGATCTTCTCTCATTCTGTAGACTCTCTTTAGATTCTTGATTTCCACTGATAAACAGAAATTTTATAGTTTAATGCCATCCCATTTATTAATTTTTATTTTAATTTTCTGAGCTTTGGGGGTCTTATTGAAGAAGTTTCTACCTGTGCCTATGTGTTGGTGTATTGAACCTATGCCTTTCTCTAGTAATTTCAAAGTCTCTTGTCTAATTTCAAGATCTTTGATCCATCTTGTGTTAACTCTTATGTAGGGTGAGAAGTTGGGATTTAGTTCCATTTTTCTACAACTGAAAAGCCAGTTTTCCCAACACCATTTGTTGAAAAGGCTGTCTTTTACCAATGTATATTTTTGGCACCTTTGTTGAAAATCAATTGGCTATAAGTGTTTGGGTTTGTTTCTGTATTTTCTATTCTTTTTGTTGTTGTTGTTGTTTTTGGTACTGAGGATGGAAACCAGGGGCATTCTACCTCTGAGCTACACCCCAGTCCTATTTTTTATTCTTTATTTTTGAAACAAGGTCTTGCTAAGTTGTAGAGTGCCTCACTAAGTAGCTGAGACTGTCCATGAACCTACAATCCTCCTGTCTCCGTTTTCCTCACTGGGATTGCAAGTGTGTGCCACCATGCCTCGCTCTGTATCTTTTATTTTGTTCCATTGGTCTACATGTCTATTTCTGTGTACCTATCATCCTGTTTTTATTACTATAGCTCTCTAGTATAATTTAAGTCAGATATTGTGATACCTCCTGAATGATTTTTATTGCTGAGAATTGCTTTGGCCATTCTGGATCTTTTGTTTTTCCACATAAAATTTAGGACTGACTTTTTTAACTCTGTGAAGAATGACATTGGTATTTTGATAGGAATTGCATCAAATATGTAGATTGATTTTGGTAGAATGCCTAACTTGATAATATTTATTCTGCCTATCCAAGAGCATGGGAAAATTTTCTATCTCCTAAGATTAAGATAAATTTTTTGGTGTTTTATAATTTTCTTGTAGAGATCAGACTTATTACTATGGTAGATTTATTTCTATGTATTTTATTGTTTTTGAGGTTATGAGTAGAATTTCTAGATTTATTTTTCAGTAGACTTATGGTTGGCATATAGAAAGCTCTTGATTTTTAAAATTCATTTTGTATCCCAATACTTGCTGAATTTGTTAATCATCTCTAGAAGTCTTTTGATAAATTTTTTGGGTCTTCTAAGTGTAGAATCCTGTTATCTGCAAATAGTGGTAATTGCAGTTCTTTAAGGAGAGTGGATTGTGCATGGTGCATTACACAGGGGACTGGCTTTGCCCAGAAAGAACCTGGGCAGCTGAGTGCAGAGCTCACTCCCTGTAAGTCGACATCTATGCCTGGCATGCCACATCAGGCCTCAGCTTCTAATTAACAAGGCCTGGTATGGAGCGACTATGAGCTGCTAGCAGCTCATAGGATTGTTATAAAGATTTAATAAATTATGTACATCACCTAGAATCTTGCCTGATATGTAGGGCATTACCAATGATATTGGTTAATAACCAAATAGTGTAATATAACTGAGACGTGTTAGTAACAAATTGGCCCATATAATTTTTCCAATATCTGTTTCTTCAAATTTCTGAGATGCTTCAAGAAGTGCAAAGTTGGTTTCCTTGAAGAAGCAAAGTCTAGCATCTTGCCTAGAATATTTTTTGTGATCTGTATCCTCAATGACAAAGTAGGGCAGAAAATTCCTAATAATTATTTTTTTCTAAATAGTGATTTTTGCTGTTTATCACATTTGTCTTCAACATTAAAAAATATATAAAGTTTTTCTGTATATTTTTACAGCTATACACACAGCAAGGGCCCAGCATTTTTCATTGACCAGAGTTGCATCAATGAGAATAATCATACTGGAGCAAAGAAATATGCAGATTTCAGCATTTCTTCGTTTTCTTTTGTTTTGCTTGTCTGTCTAGGAAAGCTTAGACTGTAGTATCTATAGGCAAATAGTCTTGAAATTTGAGAAATATCATTCAAAGGTAGTAAAAGAACAGAGAGAAATACACTGAGTGATGTGTGTGTGTGTGTGTGTGTGTGTGTGTGTGAATTTATCACTTTGAATCCCACTGTGGTATATAATTATAATACACTAATAAATGCATAAAAATACAGGTAGTAAAGGGTGAAAGTAATGGCATCAGTGATAAGTAAGAGCGAAGTCAAAATTTTTTTACCTCCAATAAATTTTCAGAGATTTTAATCAATTGATGAATTTTTTAGACTTCCTTCAGCGTATTGAGCCTTTAAGGTCATGTGGGGGAAGTTGTTTGTTTTAGGTTCTTGTTTTATTTCCCTTAAAAGAGGTCATAATGACACATTATTGATTTGGTATTGAAGTATAAGGAAGCAGAGAAAAGGAAACATTTCACAGAAAGTAGAAGTTAGATGAAAAACATCTGTCTACGGATTTACCTCAAGTGTAGGCCTCCTTATAAGAATGCCGCAGACATGGAGACTATTGAGTTTCAAAATTTAGGTGGGACAGAAATCGCATTGATAAATGCTATATTAGGAAAGACCTCTGGAATCCTCTGGCCCAACCACCTGCTGCTACAGAGAGGCTAAGGTCAGAGAGGGAACTCACCAGCATCTTCCCAAGCCCACAGCTCGGCCCCTTCACCTGTACTCTGCAGAATTACACACATGACATCTCCCAAGATGGGTTATCAAAAGTCCACCAATATAATGGTTTTTATTGGTTCTTCCTACCAAAAAATGTTAATAATTTAAGTTGGCTTGCAGAAAGTTTCTTAATATTTCTAGTTCTCTGTGTTGAAAAGCACATTGAATAAAAGACGATGATTTCCTTTTATGTCCTTTACACTAATGGATTCATTCAAATCAAGCCAGCAAATATTTATTCAACATAAATTCTGTGTGTAGCTGACTGTGGTGATGGGGCCAATCCACACGCACAGGGTGCCCCTGGGGAAAGCGGGGTTCTTTAGGGCAGGGGCTGGAGCTGGGGTGTACTGCAGTCCACCTGATAAGTTATGGATCTTATCACTTGGTTAGTTTTCTTAAAACTAACTTCCAAAATTCACCAAATGGCTTAAAACCTTCCTACAAAGAAACTAAAGAACAAAGAAACTAATTAATTGCAATTATTACTAGTATTGGAAACCCCCCAAAATAGAGGACAGCCTTAGTACTCTGTCCTCATATGAGCTCTATGTTGGCTAATGAGCTAAAAATAATACCAATTTCTTTAGATTTTATAAAAAGGGGGAGAATGTGAAGAGAAATGAAGAAGAAAACGACTTGAAAAAATAGACTTAATATTTGCTGAACCTCACAAAAAGTGTACAACATGCCTTGACAAATTAGTTAATAAAAATGTGTAGCCACCAGAATAATCAAGGTACTTAAAATGTGTTTTCACAATGGAATTCTACTCAGCAATAAAGAAGAACAAAATCATGTCCTTTCTAAGAAAATGGATGGACCTGGAGAACAGTATGTTAAGTGAGATCAGCCGGTCACAGAAAGTGAGGGGCGTATGTCTTCTCTTATATGTGGAAGCTAGGGAGTACTCGGGATACCAGAGGGGCTCCAGATGATGGAGGAGAAACCTCAGGGGAGCCGGGAAGTGGTCCAGGGGAAAGGGGTGGGAGAAGGGAGGACTGGTGAAGGAAACACTTCCATTAATATTATGTACATATGTGAGAATACCAATGTCAATCTCAATGCTCTGTATGGAGGGGGGTTGGGGAGTGAGGACGGAGCTGGGAGAAGCCTGCTGAGTGCTGTGTGCATGCATATCACTACCATTGTGAACTACATTATGATGTGAGATGATAATGCACCAATAAAAGTATAAAAATGTAAATAAACTAAAGATATGCTTGCAGATTCTGAAAATAGCTTTTATAATTTTTACAATTGTCTTCAAGGTTGGGCTATTTAAGACTATATTTAAGTCGGGTGTGGTAGTGCACGCTTGTAATCCCAGCACTTGGGAGGCTGAGACAGGAGGATCCCACAGGTTCAAAGCCAGTCTCAGTTACTTAGTGAGGTTCTCAGCAACTTAGTGAAACCCTGTTTCCAAATAAAGTATAAAATAGGTCTGGGAGTGTAGCTCAGAGGTAGAAAAAGCCCTTGGGTTCCACCCCCAGTCTCTCTCTCTCTCTCTCTCTCTCTCTCTCTCTCTCTCTCTCTCTCTCTCTCACACACACACACACACACACACACACACACACACACCACCACATTTAGTAAGCATGTTGATAAAAAGCCAGAAAGTAGCCAGGCCTGGTGGTGCACATCTGTAATCCCAGTTCTTGGGAGGCTGAGACAGGAGGATCACATGTCCACAGCCAGCCTCAGCAACTTAATGAGGCCCTCTGCAACTTAGTGGGACCCTGTTTCAAAATAAAAAATTAAATCCCAGCACTTGGGAGGCTGAGACAGGAGGATCACAGTTCACTGACAGCCTCAGCAACTTAGTGAGGCCCTTTGCAACTCAGTGAGACCCTGTTGGAAAATAAAGAGTAAATAAAGAGTAAGAAATAGGACTGGGGGTATAGCTCGGAGGTAGCATGCCTCTGTGTTCCATCCCCAGTACAGCAAAAAGCAAGCAAACAAACAAGAACCTAGAAGGCTTTTTGAGGGTTCTTACATTAATAGCAAAAGGGAAAAGCCTTGTCTCCCCCCGCAGCCTCCCCCCCCCAGCTTCCTGCAGTGGCAAAATAAACACTAAAATAATATATGGGAAACCACATGACAGTACATTACAATGTGTTCCTTTGTCAGCAAAGACTTGAAAACTGCATAGAAAGCATCACTGAAATTTTATAAAGTACTAGAAAAATTGCACAGTGGAGTGAGAGTAAGAGTGTTTTAGTGTATTTCAGTTTATGATACTTTCTAGAAACTCAGCATTTCCTGACAACTTACTATGTCAGGCAAATTCTAAGCACTTTAATAAATTAATTTATATATTCTTTATTATAATATCATGAAACTTTATTCTTTTCTTTTTCCTTTCCTTTCCTTTCCTTTCCTTTCCTTTCCTTTCCTTTCCTTTCCTTTCCTTTCCTTTCCTTTCCTTTCCTGAAAACGCAGAGACCAAAGCACAGAACTTGATTAATGAGTGACAGTAACACAGCTAGTAGTGCTGGGGCTAGTAGGTCAATATGAGTGTTCTGTCTGCAGGGCCAGTAAGCTTAGCCCCATGTTTGCAGACTGCTTTATTTCAACAATGAAATGAGCTGAGCTTGGTGATGCACACTTGTAATGTAATACCAGCATGTGGAAAGCTGAGACAGGAGGATCAGGGTTCGAGGACAGCCTCAGCTACTTAGTGAGGTCCTCTGCAACTTGGTGAGACCTTGTTTCAAAAATAAAGAATAAAAAATAGGGCTGGGGGTATAGAATGCCCCTGGGTTCCATCTCCAGTACTACCAAAAAAAAAAAAAAATGCATAGAGAGCTAGGATTCTCCATGAGTCAATTGAAGGAAAAATACATCAGAGAAAAAATTATCTCAATGAAAAGTCTCAGAAGTTAGAAATTACTTCCTTACATGTTAAAACATATCTTACAAAATTGTTAGCACAAGCATATCCTGTAGTGGTGGAACCATGGCTTTTCCTGGAACATTCAACAGGGAATCTTGCTTGGGTACCGCACAGGCCCTATTCTATAGTTCACTGCAGCCTCACAGAGACACCAAGAAACAAGACTTTGAAATGGAATGGCATGAAGATCTGGGGTGGCATCAAGTCACTTCTCTCAAGACTAAGCCAGGCTCCTCAGGACACTTTTTCTGGGGTGGGGAGATTGAACCCAGGGGTGTTCTGCCTCTTAGCTACACCCCTAGTCCTATTTCATTTTTTACTTGGAAATAGGGTCACAGTTGCTGAGATTCTCACTAAGTTTCTGAGACTGGCCTCAAAACTGAGATGCTCCTGTATCAGTCTCCCAAGTACTGGGTTTATAGGCACGTGTCACCACACTCTGCCCTTTATGACACTTTGCATTGATGGGTAGTAACCATGAAGATACGTGTCCTACACACCTTCCACAAAGTACTTGGAAGGAAAACACCTAGGAGAACAATCAAATATTACATATTTTCTTTTTTTGTGGTACTGGGGATTAAACCCAGGGGCATTTTACCCCTGAGCTATACTCTCAGCCCTTTTTATTTTTTGTTTTGAAACAGGGTCTTGCTAAGTTGCTGAGAATCTTCTAAGTTGCTGAGGCTGGTCTTGAACCTGAGATCCTCCTATCTCTGCCTCCCAGGTACTGGGAGTACAGGCTTCTTATTTTTAAAAGGTAAGTTTTTCAGCTGGGCGTGGTGGCACGTGCTTGTAATCCAAGCGCTTGGGAGTCTGAGACAGGAGGATCTACAGGTTCGAAGCCAGCCTCAGCTACTTAGTGAGGCTCTCAGCAACTTAGTGAGACCCTGTTTCCAAATAAAATATAAAATAGTTTTGGGAGTATAGTTCAGAAGTAGAAATCCATGGGTTCTGCCCCAGTACCACCACACACACACACACACACACACACACACACACACACACATGCACACACACACACACAAAGAAGGCAAGTGTTTCAA
This sequence comes from Muscardinus avellanarius, assembly GCF_963383645.1. Taxonomy (NCBI): domain Eukaryota; kingdom Metazoa; phylum Chordata; class Mammalia; order Rodentia; family Gliridae; genus Muscardinus; species Muscardinus avellanarius. The sequence goes on along the minus strand of NC_137791.1, from coordinate 42,430,982 downwards.
ATTACTTATTTTATGTGATTACAAATAGATGACAGTAGTATTTTACTAAAAAAAATAACAGCAAAATTTTATTCTGTAAGTTGAAGGTGACATTTTAATAACAAGTGAGAAAGTAACTGTTTACTGTAAAAAATTTATGTGAAAGTAGTTTGAAAGCAGATTGTTCTATGATTTGGGTAAAGAATCAATGTCAACGTATCACCTCTTAAGATCTCTCACGTCTGCATTTTTAAAACACTTGTCAGCAGTTTCTAAAGGTATTTTTAAAATATTTCCAATAAAAATTTATTGTACCTTTTAATTCATTTGTTAAAATGCAAATGTCAACCCTTTCTCACTAGTTTGCCTTTACTGGTTGAAATCTGGGAAGATGGACATTTTCTAGTATAATTCAACAAAATTTGTGACTAATTTGTGAATGTAATTAAAAGTAAAATTTGATTACATAAATACAGCATTTATTTCATTTGAAACATAAAACTGTGAAATATGTTTTTTTTTGTCTATGACAGTTTCTAAAGATCAAATACCAAAACATATTGAACTTCAAACCAGATTTTTTTGCTTTTTGAGGTCTGATCTTATTTATTTGTTGTTAGATTTTTTGTGTGTGTGTGTGCACTGGGGATGAAACCCAGGGGCATTCTTCTTCCAAGTTACACCCCAGACCTATTTTTTTTGTCTATTTTTAAATTTTTGAAACAGGGTCTCATGGAGTTGCAAAGGAACTGTGATCCTCCTGTATCCCACCATGGCTGGCTGTTGTTGCTCTTAAAATTTTTCTATTTCGACTGAACTCAGAGTCAGAAGTAGCAGCTCTCAGGGAGGACAGCCTGTGCTCTTGACTGTTTCTGGAGTTTTCCTTTGGCTTCCTTCTTTCTCTTGGCTAAAAGTTTAGTATACTCTGCAGCCTCTTCCTTGTTTTTCTTAGAACACTCTTTAGAGTCCTATATCAGCATTAGTGTTGCAGGACCATGGAGCAGCACTGAATCTTGGGTGCTTTGGTCCTGAGTTTCTTACCTTTCTTGTTTAAGGCTTTCTGACAGCATGTTGGTAGACATCATCTTCTTTGAAAAGATGGAAATGTTTTTGGATTCTGCTGGCTCTTTTAGGCCCCAGGAGATGAGGCACAGTGGTATCCATCAGTCCAGAAATATATTTCTTTCCTTTTTTACAATAACCAAGTTAAGAATGCTCATTCGGCATCTACAATGCAACCGGGAACAGCTTTGTGCTTTCTCTCCAGTTCTCCTTGGTCTATAACAGGAATACCCCTTGCTCAGTAGTAGGTGAACCGGGCCAAGTCTTCTCCATGAAGATATGCTGCTTCATGGGGAAACCTTGCTTGTGGTTCCCACAACTGATTCAGACCACATAACCCTCTGTTCTTCATCCAGAGAGTCAGTGGCAGCTTCTGTGGTCATACCCTTCTCACAAAAAGCAAAGTCTGCATCCATTGTCCACTTCAATGAATTTCTGGCTGTCAGTAGCTGGGAAGGAGATATTCAGCTTCATCTCAGTGCAGCTGAGTGCCTACTTAAACCAGACTGTTGAGTTTCTTTATTAAATTAAAATTGAGTACAAACAAGCCACTTAAACTTTTAATATAGAGGGACTTTGGGGGCTGCTGGACATCTTCATCTGAGATGTCCACCAGAAGACTGAAAAGATATGGACAGAATTCAGTACAGAGATCAGGACAGTGATTTCTGAGGTGTGTGTGTGTGTGTGTGTGTGTGTGTGTGTGTGTGTGTATGTGTGTATGTGTGTGTGTGTGTGTGTGTGTAACACCTGGAAAAACTTTTCAAATGCCTCATGTTGGTGGATCTGTTTTAGTCTGATAATGGTAAGTGTTTAAATAAATAAAATTGGATATAATTTATAAGACAGGAGTATTGCACAGGTTCGAAGCCAGCCTCAGCTACTTAGTGAGGCTCTCAGCAACGTAGTGAGACTCTGTTTCCAAATAAAGTATAAAATAGATCTGGGAGTATAGGTTGGAGGTAGAAAGCCTCTGGGTTCCACCCCTAGTACCACCAAGAAAAAAAAAACCAGCAGATAAATATTTTTAGAAAACTTTCAAATGTAACTGTTATGGTCAGCTATAGAATGTCCCCTGAAGAGCTCAGGGTTGATATGGTTAGGTCAAAAGGGTTGTAATCTTCTCAGTAGATGAGTCTATGGATCTATCTGGAACTCACTTGGCCAGTGGGGTGTGGGGGAGGGGGGTCCCTGGGCTGTGGCCTCAGGGATGGCTTGTGTCCTTGATCCCCTTGCCTGCTGGCTCTCTGCTTCCATGGTGTGAGAGCAGAGCCTTGGGGGTGCACACTCTCTGTTTCCTGCGACCATGCCCTGAGATTCAGACCCTGGCCTCACATGGACTGAACCCCAAATCTCCAAAACAAAACAACACAACAAAATGGTGAGCAATACATCTTGCGTCCTCTAAGTTGTATGGTCAAGTCTTTTGGATTATAACAGTGAGGATGTTGACTAAGACGTAACAATAAGAACACAATAAACTACTTAGAAAATAGGCATAGGATTGAGAAATTCCAACAGAAAGGACATAAGGACGGTAAATAAGCCTGGGGAAGCTGGTCAGCATCACTGCGGGAGAAAAAGTTACAACAACCTCAAGTTCTAGTTGGCTTTTATTTGAGATCCTTGAATCCGGGCAATCTTCATTCTACAAAATGGAATGAGGGTTCACACTGGGCAATGGCAGAACAATGGGTTTTATAAGGTGGAAAAAGGAAACAGAACAATGAAGGAAAAGAAACTGGTGAGCATGAGGTGACTTTTGTAAGGGGTAAAGCAGCTGGGGCTTTCTACTGAAGGTAGAATGGAATCTCCTACTTGAGGAGACCCTGGGCTGTTTGGGGCCTATCTGCCTTTTTAAAGCCTGGGTTTGATTACCTGGCCGTTAGCCTGAGTGGCTCCTTGTTGATGTGGTTTGGTTTGGTGTGTCAGGGACTAGTGCAGAAGCTCAGCCCAAAATCATGGCCTCCCATAGTTTTTATTTAGCAATCATTAACTATCCAGGGGCAGAATATGATAGTGTCCTAAATATGCCTGTGTCTTTATTCCTGGAGTCTGAGGATGTTAACTTACATGGTAAGATACTTTGCAGATGTGATCTTGACATGGAGTGAAAATCCTCAGTCTTTATAAGAGGGAGGCAAGAAGAACAATCAGGAGGTCAGGTGAAGGAGTGGAGAGAGTTTTGAAGACATCTCACTGAGAGTTTGTGTGTGTGTGTGTGTGTGTGTGTGTGTGTGTGTGTGTGTGTGTGTTGCTGGGGATTGAACCAGGGGCATTCTACCTCTGAGCTACACCCCCAGCCCTATTTTTTATTCTTTTATTTTTTTGAAACAGGGTCTCACTGACTTGCAAAGGGCCTCACTAAGTAGCTGAGGCTGTCTGAAAACCGTGATCCTCCTGTCTCAGCCTCCCGAATGCTGGGATTACAAGCTTGCGCCACCACGCCCAGCTCACTGCTAGCTTTGAAGACAGAAAAAAGAGCCATGAGCCAAGTGATACAAGGATGTATTATACAGGAAATGCAATATTCTATTGAATTAGATATAAGGTATCCAGCAATGAAATTACAGAAATCTGCTTAAAGGGTTTAACTTCACAATTAGTTCTTGGAACACAGAAGTAGAGAATCCAGCCTCAGGGCAAATATGGCTAGAGCAGCATTTCCTGCAGTGGGTTTCTTGACATCATCGAACTACAACCTGGGAGTACCCAGCACTCCGGGTGCATTGAGTCTGGAGTAGGCAGCACAGCCTGGTGTGAGAAGCCAGGATCTGTGCTGGGAAAGGCAGAGGTGACGTCTTGCTTCAGATATTGATTGCCCTGTGACTCATGGCAAGATAGCTGCTCGGCTTCAGTTTCTTCTCTTGTAAAAAGGAGATGGTGCGAGGACTTGCCTTCAGTGTTATCCAGTTAAATGAAATAATGGATTCAACATTCTACCCCAGAGGTAACGTTTGCTGGCTACTACTATTGCAATGATGTGACTCTCACTTTCCCGGAGTAGTAAAATGTGTAATAGCTCTTTAAAGCTCTGAGATGCCCTGCTGGAAAACCAAAGTTTAATTTTTCACAACTTTTTGGGCTCCATTCCTGTGCTGGGGACCTGGAGCAGGTCTCTGCAGGTTGAATGGGAATGTGGTTGAGGGCAGGGGCTGCAAGCTGTTCTGGAGGACATATTTCCACCAACACCAGGGCCCACGGCGGCAATCTCCATTCATTTTTTTTTCTATTTTTTAGTATTAGGAACTGAGCCCAGGGACATTCTACCTCTGAGATACACTCTAAGCTCTCTTATTTATTTATTTATTTTGGTCTTTTATTTGAGAACCAGGTCTCACTAAGTTGCTGAGGCTGGCCTCCACCTGTCATCTTCCTGTCTCAGCCTCCCAAGGGCTGGACAGCTGTGTTCCACTGCTTTTATTCACCACTTGCATTTCCGCAGGAAGCCAAACCAAGACCCATAGTGTCCTTTACAGAGTTGAGACTTGAATTTGAATCTCCTGGCCTGTCTTTCTTGGGTTTGTTACTTCCAAGTCAGATGGCTTCTGTCTCTCACCTGCCTTCAAGTTTGATACTTACAAATAAACTGAGAGGAAAGTGTGATTTCCAAAATCAAAACAAAACCAAAAGCAAATAAAAAATGTACATTTGTGTTCTTTTAAGGATTAGAATTGAAAAAGGAGATGAGATGGTCTTTCAGCATGAAATAAAACCTTCTGCACCTCATAAAAACAGAGATATCAGCTGGATGCCGTGTCACACAAACCTGTAATCTTAGAACTTGGAGACAGAAGGATCACAAGTTTGGGGCCAGCCTCAACAAATTAGCAAGTCCCTTAACACTGGAATCCTATTTCAAAAATAAAAAACAAGAGTGCTGGGGGTATAGCTCAGAGGCAGAATGCCTCTGGATCCAAGGTTTAATCCCCAGTACAAAAAGACAAAAGCAACAAAAACTCAAAAACAAAACCAAGAACCAAGCTGTGGTTCAAGCAGTTCCCTGGGGAGCACAATACCCGGTTGCTCTGGGGGCTCACCCAGGTGGAGGGCAGCCGGGCAGTCTAGAGCTCCATTTTCTCCTGGTGTCACTGAATCTGGCAGTCTAAAGTCTCAATTTCACCTTCTTCATCCTGTGAGCTTTCAGAGTGTAGGGCAAGAAACCTGTGGTGGTGAGGGCAGGTGGTGGCCTGGGATTTCTTGTTCCTCCGGTCCTTTGTGGCTGTCAGCTAGCTCCCAGGAGCCTGTGCCCCAGGCCTTACATGCGGCCAAGTGCTCTGGGCCATACCACATAGCTTGAGGGGCGCGATGACCGGCGCCTTGTGAATGCTCTGTCTCTGCTGCCACTTCGAAGCTTGCTTTTTGGGCCAGGGAGGCCTCCGTTCTTTGTAGGCACTGATGAAAGTCTTCAGTACACTTTGAACGTTCTGGACTCCTTTCTAATTCCTGAAGATCTACTATTAATCCCCAGGCTGAGAAGTCAGAGGTTCCCATTGATTTGTGTAACCCGCTTGCTGTCTCTGGGTTTGTGCTCCTTAGAACTGTTTGATTTTCTGGGCGCTTCCTTCTTAGGGGAATGGCACCCAAAATAAATGCCACAGGTTTTGACATGGAAAAGCTGTTCAAACACACACACACACTCTGCTGACATTCAGAGCCACACACTGTACCACATGCGGGTGTTTACAGCGTCCTTGACAGGTCTGAAAGAGCACCAGCTTACTTGGCATTTCCAGTGGCAGTACAGAATAGCGACTCATTTCACCAGCCCTAATTCTCAAAATGTTTCATTTTATTTTAAATCATTTATTTTAAACACTCAGCCTACGCTTGATTTACACAAAGGGATGCAGGAAACTGAACAGTGTTTTGAGGGAAGTGGAATTAGCATCAGTTATACAAGTCAAATGAAGAGAGTCATCTCTTTGACATGGGCAACCCAGACCAAGGCAAGAAAGAAGTGGATAGAGAAGCAGAGTGAGAGGGTAGCACCCGAGTTCTAATTCCAACTCCATCACCCCCCTGGCCGGGATTGGGACACAGCCCTTATATTTGGTCATCTTAACTAGGTTCATGTTTTCCAAAGTCACCAAGACAGGAGAATCATCTGCAGTATTGTTCAAAAACAGATTCCCAGCCTGCAGCTTGCCCTGCTGAAGAAATTAGAATGTCAAGGGAAGAAATCTGCAACACACACACACACACACACACACACACAGCAATTCTTTTGAACAGACAATTTTGGGGAATGTTGAAATAGGTAATGCCTTTAGTGTCCCAGTTCTGAGATTCTATACTCTAAGTGACCCGATTCATCCCAGAATGAGCAAAATCTGAGGATACAATACATGAGTTAGTCGTACTTCCGTATAGTATTAAGTGTTTGTATTTAAGTGTTGGAACATTGCAAGTTAATGCTATAATTTGTGTCTCATGGTTCTAAGTAGCCTACATATTTCTCTTTCCTTTTTGATGTGTTAACTTTTATATCTGTCCTGTCGGTTTATGTTTTAAATTGGGGTTACACGTGATCATGATGTGAAAATGTGTTGCTATTCTGGCCTCTGTTGTTAAAATGACCATTATAAGGTAGACTCTGCCTTTATGAATTTGATATGTATGCTAATCTCTTTGACTTTGTTTTTATTGGTAAAAGCCCAGACAAATAAGCAAACAAAATACAGCTATTTTCTTATTAATTTATTGCTTTATTAAAAGGTTTTATTAAAAGGTTTTACTATCATGTACAAAGGATTGTTGTAGTATGTTCTGAAATGAGGAATACTAAAATATTAAGAGCACCTTTTCCCTTATTTCTTTTTTTTTAACACAGACACTACCCATTTAGTAATACTTTTGAATAAATAAAATGTCTTATCAAACTCATTAATGTATCAATGCATTGAGTACCCACTCCAACGTGTTACCAGAAAATGAATTTTACTAGCTAGGATTTTCTTTTCAATTTAGATTTTTTTATTTCCATAAAATATATACAATAATTTCACATTTTAACTATTCTTAAGCACACATTTTCATAGGCATCATATGTACATTTGCAATGCGGTGCAGTCACCACCACTATTCATTTCCAGAACTTTTTCATCATTCTGAACAGAAACTCTGAACTCACGAAGCACTACCACCCTCACCCACTTTTCCCTTGGCCCAAACTTGGAGAATGTTGGAGTATATATTGGAGCTACTAGTTAAGATTTTTATTATTAATTAATTAATTGGTGGTATTAGGGTTCCTGGAAACCCTTCTACCTTTGGGCTACACTCCCAGACCTATTTTATAGTTTTGAAACAGGGTCTCTTAAGCCAGCACGGCTGGCTTCGAACCTGCGCGATCCTCCTGTCTCCACCTCCCAAGCGTGGGGATTATAAGCGTGCGCCACCATGCCCGGCCTAGTTAGGATTTTTAAATCTAATAAATTATTGCTTTGTGCTTTGGTCTGAGTTTATATTCCAAATGCTGCCAGATCTGTACATTGAAAGAATTTATAAAAATACTATCAATACTTAAAGTCATCTCTTTATGTCTAACTTAGGGTTTTAGCAGACCCTAAAAATGTTTAACATTAAAACATTTCACATTACCTATTAATTATTTTTTTTAAGTCAGGCATGATGGCCCATGCTTGTAATCCCCACACTTGGGAGGTGGAGGGAGACAGGAGGATCATGCAGATTTGAAGCCAGCCATGCTGGCTTAAGAGATCCTGTTTCCAAATAAAAAAAATATAAAATAGGTCTGGGAGTGTAGCCAGAGATAGAAGGGTTTCCAGGAACCCCAATACCACCCCCCCAAAAAATTTTTTTTAATGTTTCACATTACTTGTTAGAATTTTTATCTTATTTCACATGTGTTTTGGTTCTAAATTCACTATATAGGAATTGTGTTGATGCCTTCCAAGAACAATGTAGTTGTATTTTCTCCCTCTTTCCTTCTCTTTCTTTCTCTCTCTCTCTCTCTCTCTCTCTCTCTCTCTCTCTCTCTTTCTTTCTTTCTTTGTTTTACTCTCTCCCTCTTTCCTTCTCTTTCTTTCTTTCTTTCTTTCTTTCTTTCTTTCTTTCTTTCTTTCTTTCTTTCTTCTTTCTTTTTTGTAGTACTGAGGATTGAACCTAGGGCCATTCTACCTCTAACATACACCCCTAGACCTTCTATTTCTTAATTTGCTGAGATGGCCTCAAGCCTGCAATCCTCCTGTGTCAGCCTTACAAGTACAGGGTTTACAGGCATACCTGTCTGTACTTTTTTTTTGTGTGTGTGGTACTGGGGTTCCTGGAAGCCCTTCTACCTCCGGGCTACACTCCCAGACCTATTTTTACATTTTTATTTGGAAACAGGGTCTCCTAAGCCAGCACGCGCGGCTGGCTTCGAACCTGCGCGATCCTCCTGTCTCTGCCTCCCAAGCGCGGGGATTACAGGCGTGCGCCACCACGCCCGGCATGTACTTCTTTTTTAATGGTTCCCTGAAGTTGAAAAACTCTTGTTATCTATATATCAGCAAATAAACTACTTCATGCTACAAAAGAATATATTGAATAAGTTTATTCACTTTACAGAGAAGACATAACACATTGTTAGAGAAGACTCCTGACAATAAATCCATAGACCTGCCATCAGCTGGGACCCACATGTTAGTAGCCATGCATTTAGGCTGCCTGTTTCTAGTGTCCTTTTCTCCACTATTCATTTCTGTATTGGAAATTAGTTATACCCACATCCTTGTCCTTCAGGTTCAGCTCAGATAGTGGCACAAGCCTATGTAGTGTGGGAACAACCCAAAAGCAAATTGTCTATACATAGTCCTTTGCAATTAATGAAATGTTTTTACATCTATAGTTTCATGTTCTTTCTCCGGTAATCCTGTGATACAGGCTGGGGAGGTCCTGAGAGATGTTCAGAGAAGCTTTTCAGCTGAGACTGAAAGCCAGGCCTCTTAGCTCCCCTCCATTTCTTCCAAGATGCCTCTGTGCTTCCACAACTGTGGTGGCAATGGGCATGGCCCCCACCTGTCTGCAGAGAGGGTGATGGAGATGCAGAGAAATGGGACGAGGGATTTGCCTCCAAAGGGGCACCTGTGTCAAACTCTCATGATCTTATAGCTCTCCTTTGTCTTTCTCTTCTGCTGCATCATCTAAAGTGGAGTTCATGCTTTTGCCTTTAGAACATGATTTCCTGAGAAAGAGGATGTTAATCCATCCCTTTGTTTAGTCCTTAGAACAATAAGCACATTCATTAAGTTCCATGAAGGCATTAACATTTAATGTTCAAATAGAATGTAGTAAGCCCAGCAGAGAATCCAGAATATGTTAGTATTCTCCTCCAAACCCCACTGACCCCAGTGGGTCCATGGTTCTCTAAGATCCCCAATCTTTGGGTTGGGAGACACCAAGGAAACTAGCTTGGCTGGAGAGGAGAAGCCACCCTCTGGAGTTATGTTGGAGCATCAAAGGCAAGTACTGTTTGGAGTCAGCTAGTAATGAGTGAAGGTTCTAAAGAAGGGATCAGGTCCAAAAGATGTCGAGAACTGGAGTGTCAGAGTGGGCAGGTGAACATTACTCAGAACAGGACGGGACCCAAATATATGGTTAGGGTACAGAGAGAGGTCCAGCAGAAACCAGGGGTCCCAGGGACGTCTTCCCCTGAGATTTAGCAAATGAAAATATGAAGTTCCAGTTCAATTTCAATTTCAGGTAAATAGAGAATAATCTTTTATTGTAAGTGCCACACCGTGTATAGGTTGAGTATCCCCTATCTGAATTGTTTAGGACCCTAAATATGTTTGATTTTGAATTATTTCAGATTTTAAAATATTTACATTATTTATAATTTTGGATCTTGAAATATTTACATGTAGTAAGATGTTTGGGGGATGGAATCCTAGTCTAAACATGAAATTTACTTGTATTTCATATATGCCTTATACACATAGTTCAACAGTAATTTTATACAGGATTTTTAGCATACCTGCGTTTTAACTACGACCACCGTGTGGGATCAGGTGTGGTGCTGTCCACTGTAACGTCCTGTGGGTACTAAAAGGATTTTGAAATTTGGAGTATTTGGACTTCATATTTTGTATTTCAGCTGCTCATCCTGTATATACAATTCTAACTTAACTTAATATCTTGTATTTTATGTGGCAATGCCAACCAGGCCAAAATATTTCTGAACTTTCAGAGGATGGGATTTCAATTTTTCCTGCCTTGATTTAAGACTTTCCTCTAGTTCTCACTATCTTTTATGTCATCACACTGATGGCACCAAGTATAAGGTAAGGCTAGAGGAGAGGAGTCCATTTCCAAAGTTGTACTTGTAATTTTATTTCTTTTTCTCTTTTTAAAGTTGTTGTTGTTTTTTTTTTTTTTGGTACAGAGGATTGAACCCAGTGGCATTCTACCTTCTAGCTACAACCCTGGCCCTATTTTATATTTTGAAATAGGGTCTCACTAGGTTGCTAAGGGTCTTGCTAAGTTGAGGCTGGTCTTGAACCTGTGCTCCTCCTGTCTCAGCTTCCCAGGTCCTGGGATTATAGGTGTGTGACACCATGCCGGCCAAAAAGACATTTTATATATAAGAGTAAAATGTATCTTTCTTTTTAAGTGATTCATTTTTATAATATGATAGTGCTCATTTCTCACAGCTAGTTTATAAAGAAGGTGCTTTATATTAATTGTGAACATCTTTAGGAGCTCTTTCCTCTCTATACAATAGTTTTTAAAACACAAAATCAAAAATTAAATACTATTTATGCTGTGTTGGTTATTATGGGGAAGTATTTGCCTAGATCAGATAAAATATTGAAAATGGTTTCTTTCTTCCCAATCAGGTCTGCCACCCTTCCTCATTTTCTCCCATGGAAAGAGCATCTCCAGGATTGACCCAGAAGGAACAAACCATGAGCAATTGGTGGTGGACGCTGGTGTCTCAGTGATCATGGATTTTCATTATAAAGAGGAAAGAATCTATTGGGTTGATTTAGAAAGACAACTTTTTCAAAGAGTTTTCCTGAATGGGTCGAGGCAAGAGGTAAGTTACCATAGCCCATGGTATGTGAGGTATTTCAGTCCGGGCTGACAAATATGATATATTGAATTTTTAACTTATAGAAAAATGAAAACACATAATGGTTCAGCATGGACCTGTCAAACGTAGGCACTTAATCTACACTCTCATTATTGAATGTCTCCAAAGGAGAAAGGGAACACAGAAGTGTAATGTTAAATGTCTAAGTTTATAGGTCAGTTACTATTAAAACAGGTTATCTGCATGATTATTTTTCTATTTCACTGCTCAACTGGGGAAGGCAATTTTTCCCCACAGGGGATATTTGGCAATGTTTGGCAACATTTTTGAATGTCATAACTGGTGAGATAAGAGAGTGAGAGGCTACTGGTGTCCAGGAGGCCAGGTATGAGGCTAAATACCTTACAACATGCAGGCCAGCCTCCAGAACAAAGAAATGCCCAGAATGTCAATAGTGCTGAGGCAGAGAAACTCTCTTTATTTCTATAAAATCTCTGTCATTTAGGGTAAAAAGATCTCCTGACATGTAAGAAGAAATTTTTCCTTTTTTGTGATCAAGATAGTTGTACTCTGGGGAGGGGGAGATGAAGCAGGCGACAGATATAAAGTGTTTTACCTCAACTACATACAAAAGATTCTTAATCTTCCTTTTAAACCAGTAGAACCCTTAAATGAGTCCCAGGAGGAAACTTTTCTCAATACTTTGGAGATGGATTAGAAAGAGCACATGATCAGAAAAACCTTAAGCATTTATTACCAACACAAAGTGCTCACTGTTTTTTTTTTTCTTTTGTTAACCAAATCTTTCTCCCTCCAATTATTTCTAAAAGCTTCAATTAGGTGCTAATCTGTTTTATCACATCTCTAATACTTGCTAATCTCACTTTTAACAAGCATGGCTCCTCATTATTCTCCAGCCATCTGGTAGAACAGTCTCAAAATCTTGAGTCTAAGAATCCAGAAGGCTTCCTGCCGCAGACCAAGAAAAGATGTAAACACTTGTGAATCTATGTCAAGTCATTAGGAAAGAAATGGCCAGGTGCCTAAAATTCCACCACTAAAGTCCCTCCTTTGAGTTAAAACACTGTTTGCAAAGGACAACTGTCAAAATGCAAACAATTTTCTAGGGAGAGCTAATATATGAATAGATTAGCAATTGTTAAAATGGATGGCTGGATTGTTCTGTTTGAGATGTAGAATAGTACCAGTCTGAGACCGGGCAGTCTTTGCTCAACTTCAAGTTCAGAAAAGTCAAGTGGGTAGCTGGACCTCAGCATGGTGGGACTACTGCACCCTGGGAACCTGCAAAGGCACAGATCAGGACTTCCGCTACCTTGCACCCTCCAGCAACCAGGAACTCCAGATGACCTACATTAGCTGGAATTAGGAAATGAGAGGGGGTTCTATTTGTTTTTTTCTATCCCGAGAAAGTAGGGAACAGCCCAAGGAGTATAAAAAGAAGCCCCGAGCTAAGCATGGTGGTACATGCTTATAATCCTAGTACTTGGGAGGCTGAGAACAGGAAGGATTGTAGGTTGGAGACGAGCCTCACCAATTTAGCATACCTTGTTTCAAAATAAAAAATAAAGTAGGGCAAGGGGTATAGCTCAGAGTTAGAATGCCCCTGGGTTCAATTCCCAGTAAAACACACACACACACACACACACACACACACACACCCTGTAACTCTGGTCATGGTGTGAGAACATCGAGATCTGTAGAAAGAAAGGGATTTGATGGAGGAGGAAGGGCCAGAAGAGAAGAAAAATGGAGACCCTACCAAGACATCCTTCCATTCAAAGCTTGATGCTCAAACTCCAAAGGAACGTTGCTTGAGCTAGGCAAAGGTTGGAAGTACGTTAGGTAAAGGCCTGAAAATTTAAGTCACCGGTCGAACCAAATAAACTCTCTTTAGGGCAGCATCAACTTTCGCTGTTACCATAGTTGAAATTATTGAGACTTTGCTTGATTGCTTGATTACAGTAGTGCATGGGATGATTGTCTGCCTCAAAGCCACACTATAAATAATCTGCCTAGAGATAAGCATGTGGAAGGAGTTAACATTGCTACATCAGAACACCGCACCTTATCTGTAACTATTTTGTCACCTAAATTTGGGAATGACAAATACTTAAAAGAATACTTTGCATACATAGTAATAAAACAATTTTGTTGTCAGTGGGGAGATATTAATAACACTTTTGAAATTTGTTTTTACAGAAAGTGTGCAATGTAGAGAAAAATATTTCTGGAATGGCAATAAATTGGATAAATGAAGAAGTTATTTGGTCAAATCAACAGGAAGGAATCATTACAGTAACAGATATGGAAGGAAATAATTCTTACATTCTTTTAAGCACCTTAAAATATCCTGCAGATATAGCAGTTGATCCAGTAGAAAGGTAAATTCTGCCATTTTTAGAAACCAAAATAAATTTTAACCTAATGAAGATTCCTAGAATCATGACATTTGGAAGTCAAAGAGACTTTCTTCTTGAGACCAAGGCTCTCTTTCATAGCACCCAGATGCCGTTTCAATAGGACAGTTGCATGTACTTGAACCCTTTTACTCCCTCTGTAAACACTGCTAATTACCATGACTTTCTGCTATAGAAAAATCTAACTAACTTGAAATTACATGAAACTTTCATAATAGACGATTTGTACTCGCTGAGTCAAATTTTCATTGAGAATAGTCAAACATCTTATGCAGAAGTTAGAGGTTACTGAGACACCAAGGGTGGTCGCCATTTCAGTGACTACCCGCTCAATTACACGTCTATGTAATGTGTTTTCCCTCAGGTTTATATTTTGGTCTTCATCAGTGGCTGGCAGTCTTTATAGGTCAGATCTCAGTGGTGTGGAATTGAAGACTCTCTTAGAGACACAAGAGAAAGTAACAGCCCTGTCACTGGACGTGCTTGACAAACGCCTCTTCTGGATTCAGGACAATAGAGAAGGGAGCAATTCTCGTATTTGTTCCTGTGATTATGATGGCGGTTCTGTCCATTGTTTCAAACATCCAACACAGTAGGTCTTGCTTGTGATGTAAAACAAAACAGTTGTCATTTGAAGTGTGTGTAAAAAATAATTTTGCTTTTGTCAATTAAACAGGTGTGGTAGTGTAGCACATAGATTTTTCTGGGTCTGCAACAGATTTATCAATTATTAGATGAGTGACTGAGTGGGTTATATAACTTTCCTTAGTTTTCTTCATAATAGTACCTCTTAGAGTTATTGGGAAGATTAAGTAAAAATGCTAATTAATTAGCAGAGTGCCTAGCATATAATTTCCCACATGTTGGTCATAGTTATTTTTCTTGGAATTATTTTGCCATATATTTTGTAAAGCACAATCACTTGCTTTGCTATGGTACCCGCAACTAAATGAGGCAGAGACAGCCAGGTGTGAACCTGACAAAACCAGAATCTGCTGGCATCCTGTTCCTATTGCCTTCTCCATTTTTACCCCAGTGTGATGACTGACAGAGGGATCTGGAGCTAGAAATTATATCCTATCCATTCAGATTATGATGACATAATTAAAATAGTAAACTTATTATACTTTTCTAAACCTAAATGAGAAACAGTGGAAATTCAGACCAAAAAAAAATAGAGATGAAATCAAATTTTAATTTATCTAAGGTACAACTGTTATGCTAGTCTTTATGATTTCTTACCCAATTGTTTTTTTAGGCATAATTTGTTTGCAATGACCCTTTTTGGTGACCGTATCTTCTATTCAACATTGAAAAAGAAGACCATCTGGATAGCAAACAAGCACACTGGGAAGGAGATGGTCAGAATTCACCTTGATGCGTCGTCTGCGCCGCCTGGTGAACTTCAAGTAGTCCACACGCTTGTGCAGCCCGGAGCAGAGGACGCAGGTGAGTCCTCTGGCCTCACACAGGCCGGGAATGTATGCCTGTCCACTGATGCCACACACAGGGGTTGTAGGAGAAAAAAATCTTTTAAAATTTAACTTTCTCTAATTCTTAGTTGGGGCAGAATCCTGTAACAAAAGAGAGATTAAGAAGACAAAAACAAGTAGGAATTTATTAATATGTATACAGGGAGAAACCTGGGGAATGAGTGGTGGTTTTTTTTTTTTCTTTTTCTTTTTTCTGGTACTGGGATTGAACCCAGGGGCAGTCTACTTCCAAGCTATACCCCCAGTCCTATTTTTACTCTTTATTTTGAAACAGGGTCTCACTAAATTGCAGAAGGCCTCACTAAGCAGATGAGATTGACCAAGAATCTGTGATCCTCCTGCCTCGGCCTCCCAATTACTGATACAAGTGTGCACTACCACGCCTGGCAAAGAAGTGGCTTTGAATTCCAGAGTATAGAATACTTTTGGCAAAAAAAACCAGTACATTTTTAGAAAAGAGACAAGACAGAGGAAAAGGACTTTGAGTTTCTCCTGGTGGCAACTTGGGAGAAGACAAATAAATAGCAGCTGCGGGTTGGTCAGTCAGGGACGCTTTTTAGTGTGGATTCCTCTGCTGCCACCTCCAGGCCAGGAGAGTCCACAGCTGTCTTCAGGGTTAACCAATAAAAGTATATTTAAAAAAGAGGTGATTCACTCACTCCCTTGCTTTCAAAGCTTCATTCAGGCTTCAACGATCCATTCACTCCCAAATCCTTTAAAGTTTTCCTTTGAATTGAAAACTAACATTTTACTAGGTTGGCTAATATTTAAGCATTATGCTCCAGCACTCTCTCCCTCTCTAGGGGCTAAGTCTTCCTACGGGTGCTCAGAAAGGCCAAGCTTTCTCAGGGCTTTAGGCTTTGCAGCTGCTCCCCTGGTGTCCTAGCCTCTCTTCAGCGCTGAGCTTGGGTGTCCTGTGCACCAACAGGCCCATCAAAATAGCCCTTTTACCTTCTGTTTTTCTCTCAACACATCCTTCATTGAACTCCTTAGAAGGTGTAATTACATGCCAATTGACTTGCTTTCTGATTCACTCTCCCACTTGCTTGGTACTTATAAGCCAATCATGTCTGTTTAATTTGTTTAACCACCATATGTACAGTGGTTATCTATAGATAGATAAATTTTAGCTAATAAATGTTAGCCATATGGATGAAATTGACTAAATCTAGTCACAAAACCAAATTTCTACTTGCAAGTATGCTTTTTTTCCCCCCCAATCTGAGTGCTTTAGCACCTAATTGTTTTTTTAGAAAACTGTTAGGCTTTAAATTTTTTTAAATAATTGTTAGGTTGGTTATGGCTTATATACCACATAAAGGCTATAGCACTAACATCTCACCTCTACAAAAAGCTTTATTTCAAGAAGATTTGAAAATATACTTTTGTTCCCATATTGCCCTCTGAGTGAGAAGAGAGATGAAATTGTCTCGCTACCGGCTTCCTGTTGGAGCCCATTAGAGTCTGGTGATAGTGTGGGAATGTGAGGTCTCTGCCAGAATCATCATATAAATTCATTCATACCTACGCTAGGCCTCTACGCTCTCCTGAAGAGAGCTGTGGAGACGACCAGGAGGACAGGCAGGTGGTACTTGTGGAAGGGACCAAGGGAGAACTGGCCTTGGCATTTCTTACATCCTCAGGTGACTCATAGTGATAATGCTTTTTATTTGGTTTGCATAAAACCCAGCTATCACTTAACATCTATGGCTTTACCTCTGTCATGACTGTGCTTTCAAAATGTAAGCAATGAGAGACTGTAGCAGATAAAGTAAATTGCAGTGGATGGGGCATTTATTCACATTACAAGTTATTTTTAAAAATGGAGTTATTTGTGCGAGTTGTGGGAAATAATTCAAAGGTGGGTTGTAGCACCATATTGAACTGTGACAACCTAGTACCAACACTATGTAACAGCAGGTGAATATAGTTCACAAAAAAGGTAGTGGATCTGACCTACTACCGGGTACCTCCCATGGGAAACTGGGCTCAAGCTGCCTTCAAATACAACTCACTGTGTGCGCGGTGATGATACACAACCAAGTTATACTTTGAGAACAAAGTTCATCTTATGCATACCAGCCACAGATGCCCGTCTCCATCGCCGTCCTCGCTCATATACATGTAGCCTACTTGTGCCCAAAGTATTTTATTGCCCACATTACCTTATTGGTTCATCAAGCAACCTTAGGAGATAGAAAGGGTAGAGATATTTGTGCTCATTCATAATTGAGAAACTGAAGCAATGGAATGATTTTTCCAGGACTACACAGCTAGTTAGAATTTTGGAAAAAAATTATGATCACCAACTCTCAGTTTATGTTTTTTTCTACCATAAACACATTCTCTGATTCTTCAGGGTCCTTTACTATAGCTCAGCTCTCGTGAGAGAAAATTCAAATAGAATCGTTAGCAGCATGAATTTCAGAAGAAAACCTGCAATGATTCACTAAAGAGCAGCTCAGATGACAGAACTTTATCGAGAGGTCACTGCTAGCTACAGAGGGAAAGACAAGCCCACAGCCCGGGGCTCAGCTAGCATTTGGATTTCTTGCAAGTGCTTTAGACTCCAAAGAAATAAGTAACCTGCCAACCTTTGCCTTCCCCGCCCTCGCTTTTCTCTCTCCAGTCCCTTGCTCAGCGAGCAGCTTCATTACCCAAGATGGAAACCCAGAGTTTCCCATTTGTCCTTCTCGCTTCCATCCCATGAAACCAGACTCCAAACCCAGACACTCCCACCTCTCTAATCTTACCACTTGTGCCCTTCTCCATAGCTCTCCCTCCCCACCATCCTCCGACCTGGAATCTCAAACAAGCACCCAGAATGAGAACACATCATGTCCCTCTTTGGCTAAAAGCCTGGGACGATCGCAGGGTTGACCCTGTAGGCGTGTCCTGGGAGGCTCTCGAGGCCCTGTGCGCACTCTAGCTCCATCTCACCGCAGGCTCAAAGGTTTGATTTCCTCCTCAAGGCGAGCCTCCTCTCCCCCAGGCCTGCCAGGTCCTGGGAACTCTTCCTTCTCTTCCCACCCTTGGACACAGCCCCAGGTCACTTCCCTCAAATGCCGCCCTGATCCACCACCGGCCCAGGCAGCTGGGACCTTTGCGTTCCTGGGGACTGTCTTCTCAGAGGACGAATCTTGGAGGACTGCCCCAGTCCCATGGCATCTGGCGTGCTTTGCCATACTTAGCTGGGTCCTCAAGTCCCTAGGTCCTGGAGGACAGGCAGTGCGGCTCTCCTCGGTGCTCCCAAGACCTAGAAGACTTTAAGGAATACGACTTGAAAAATAAACGAGAAAAAAGTCCTTTCACTCTCCTCTCTAAATAATATCATAAAAAACCACTTCTAAAGCTATTTAATATCTAAGAATATTGCCTTCCTAAATGAAATAGCCATAATTACTGAGTTTGTACAGACTTTTCTGCCTTGGGCTTGCCATGTATCATTTTATCCAAGTGTTATAACAACCCCAGGAATTAGGTGTGAGGATTAGTGCCATGGTAGATGTTAAAAATCTAAGTTCAAGCCGGGGGTGGTGGCGCACGCTTGTAATCCCAGCATTCGGGAGGCTGAGACCGAGGATTGCGGTTAGCGGACAGCCTCAGCTATTTAGTGATGGCTTTTGCAACTCAGTGAGATGCGGTTTCAAAATAAAGAATAAAAAATAGGGCTGGAGGTGCAGCTCGGAGGTAGAATGCCTCTGGGTTCCATCTCCAGTACTGCAAAAAAAAAAAGTTGCATAAAATATATATATAAAATATATATTCCTAACATCATTTAGAGCTATTGATATTTTCTCAGTGACTACAGTCATGTTTACAAGGGTATATTTCATTTCACTGGGCCAGCAGAGGGCCGGTTTGGGCAAAGCTGGGTCTATAATGCAGGTTTGCCCTGACACCAAATGCCTGACACTTGCTTGGAATGGCTCTCCATCATTTTTTTTTTTTTTTTTTTTTTGTACTGGGGATGGAACCCAGGAGCATTGTACCTCCGAGCTACAACCCCAGCCCTATTTTTTAGCCATGTATGTATGTATGTATGTATGTATGTATGTATTTGTGGTACTGGGGTTCCTGGAAGCCCTTCTACCTCCGGGC
The DNA here is from genome assembly GCF_963383645.1 of Muscardinus avellanarius. NCBI lineage: Eukaryota > Metazoa > Chordata > Mammalia > Rodentia > Gliridae > Muscardinus > Muscardinus avellanarius. Next base: position 42,411,870 of record NC_137791.1, on the reverse strand, counting down.
TACACTCCCAGACCTATTTTATTTTTGGAAACAGTGTCTCCTATGCCAGCGCGGTTGGCCTCGAACCTGCGCGATCCTCCTGTCTCCGCCTCCCAAGCGCGGGGATTACAAGCGTGCGCCACCACGCCGGGCTAGGCCTTTTATTTTTGAAACACGGTCTGGTTGAGTTGTGAAGGAGCTCACGAAGTAGCTGAGGCTGTCCGCGCACCGCGATCCTCCTGTCTCTGCCTCCCCAGTGCTGGGATTACAAGCATGTGCCACCACACCTCGTTTGCTCTCCATCATTTCTATGTCTCCTTTTTTTGCTCCAACCCTCAAGTCTTGCGGTTCTCCTGGTGCCTCTCTTTGGGGTCTTTGTTTATTTTGTAATATGAGTATTTTTCTTGCATTTATTTGTTCCAGAAGCCATATCATTTGTCTTGCAGAATTTTCCATTTTCTGAATCTTGCAGATTCTATCACCCTGGTGTCATTTAACATGTTTTTCTACCTTCTGTATTTCCGATAAACTGATAATTTAGGTCTAGAAGCCTGATCAGAGTCTGAATCTTCACAAGAATGCTTTATGGGTATGCACTTCCTGTTGTGCCACCTTAGCGGGTACATAGGGACTGTTTGTCATGCTCTTTATGATGGTCAAGGTCAGCAGTTCAAGGCTTGCCAGCCTGGTCCATCCACTGTTAAGTTTTCTATCAGCCTTCTGCATGATGGTTTTAGACTTTATGTACATTTGTGAAATTATCAATGCCAAGGTCAATATCACGTATGGGGAGGGAGAGCTCGAGAGCTCATCAAGCTCACCAAGTGCTACGGACACATACGTCTCTCTGAATACTCTGAGCTACGTTGTGATTGGATAGAAAGCACTGACAAAGTAAATTTAAAAAAGAAGCTATTGATTGCCATTGCCTAGAGTCATCTTTTTTGTTAGGGGGTCAGAGTGATGACGTTCTAGTTCTATCATTGCTGGTGTGGATGGGAAGGATGGGAGGAGGAGCATGCACGCTGCGAACTCTCCTCTTCATGGTAGAGCTGGTCAAGCTGGACAGACGTGGATATCAATGTTGAAAGACTGAGTGGGCCTAAGAGGCTCTTCCAACTGCTTTTAGAGGCTATTGGTTTGTTTACTTTCTGACTCTTAAAGGGGCTCAGATACCTAAGAAATAGTTGAATTCTGGGCAAATGAGCTTTTTTTTTAAAGGTAATTATGGGTTCTAATAGCATAAAATGGCATTCTCATATTTTCTTCCTCATATGTCTCTTGACAGGGAAGAATACATTTCTATACTGTATACTTTGGGAAGTTCTAGCAATCATTTGTCAAAAACTTACTAGTGAGAAAGACAGTAAACAAGTGAAACAAAAAATCACTGTAGGTTTTTATAGAAATTCCACAAAAGTCAGTTATACTTTACGTACGTGTATATATGTATACACACAAAAGTATATAATATATATCTTTATGTACTCACAGGCATACATCCTGCAAATTTCCTAAAGACTGAGTCTGCAGTCAGGAGGCATGGGGCTGAGTCTCAGTTCCACCCTTTATCACCTATGTACTCCTCAAGAAGGCACCATTTTCTAATCTGTAAAATGAAAAATTATATTTTCTATTTATATTTTCTTAGTGAATAGTCGCTGCATAGCCCAAGGGATTGTTTTAAAAATTATTTTATTTTATTGGCAGTACTGGGGATTAAATCCAGAGGATTTCTACTTCTGATCTACATCCCCAGCCCTATCCTATCTTCCTTCCTTCCTTCCTTCCTTCCTTCCTTCCTTCCTTCCTTCCTTCCTTCCTTTTCTTTTTCTTCTTTTCTTTCCTTCACAGTACTAGGGTTGAAACCCAGGGCATTGTACCTTTGAGCTACACCCCCAGCCCTATTTTTTAGTCTTTTTATTTTTGAAATAGGGTCTCACTAAGTTGCAGAGGGCCTCACTAAGTAGCTGAGGCTGGTGACTACAAACCTGCAATCCTTCAGTCTTGGCCTCCCAAGTACTGGAATTATAAGCATGTGCCACCACGTCTGGCTTTTCTGAATATTAAATACAATAATGTAAATGTGCTAAAGGTTGGAGATTCCAACTGTTTACTTACAAGAATGATTAAGGTGAATGAGTTTGAAGGCAAGAGAATCACAAAGGCTTTGTTGACACAGTTACTCTCACATAGGATTTGAGGAGAAGATGTGAAGGGGAAGCAGTCTGTGTCTGTGCAACAGAACTTACGGCTGTCTGTCTGTCAGGCAGGAGTGGAGGCACAGATGGCACTGGACTTCATGATTAGGAGCTTTAATTGACCTCAAAGGTAATCACACCCTCCGTGGGGCTCTGAGAAGGGGTGTTATCTGAGGACACAGCAGCACTCTGAGTGCTAGCTTTGGCCTATTTTGAAGCTAAAGAACAGCAGAAGATTAAGAAGATTAATCAAAAATATAACACTCAATCCTCTGTGTTGGGCCTTTTCCTAAAGTGACCTTTTAAAGTGTTTAGTTTCTGAATTCAGGTCACATTATCAGCCCAACCATGCAGGGGACAATCGTGATGACTTTCCTGCATATGTTCACCATTAGGAGTGATGGACAGTGATGTCTGTATTACCAAGGATAGTTGAGAAGCATAAAGGCAGCATGTGAGATGCTACTGAGACCATATGTGTGAGTTAAGTACATGCCTATCTTCAGAAGCTTATCAATTAGTGAAAAAAGAATACTAACACATAATCATGATGATGAGAATGCACATAGGCCCAGGTGAGAGGTGGTGGGAAGGTATGGAAACAAAAGGAGACAATAATATTGGGTCTAGAAGATGATCTAGGCCATGGCCTATCCCCTAGACACTTTTTTCTTCACTAGTCAGTGTGATTCCCCCTTAAGATATTATAAGCTGTAGTTAAGGTTTGGGATAGAAGTCTAGAGGAGTTTATTATGAACATTTAATTCTGTTTTGTACCACAGAGGTTTTTTTTTCTAAAGGAGAGATTGTTGAGAATATTTATTTTAATTCTTTTATTTCATGGATTAGGAAATGAAGTAAAAAAGATGAAGTGATTTGTTGTCAAGGTCAAAGCCAAGACAAAACTTGGTTTTCCTGATTCTTAATCCTATAATCATCTACCCTGCTGGGTTTGGAAAGATTTTTTTTTTATAAAGGATATTTATAGAAAGCATAATCTCTTAGTTTTTTTATTACCTTAAGGAAGTAGTAGTGGTGTTTTGGTGCTAGTAAAAGGACAGTACAAAATTTCCTGGATTTTCATTGTGTATTTATTTTTAGTTGTAAATTTTTTAAAAAGTTTAAAATGTTACATGTTCCTTAAAAAAATAAAATTTGAAGTGGGTGCATTTTGTCTCCAATAAATGTTCAAGTTTCTAATTTTAATCATACACATTTAAAATTTGAACTATTTAATTTTTAATTATAGTTTATTAAAATTTGACAGCTAAAGTAAAACATGTAGAAACATGAAAAGTAATGTAACTATACCCATATAATTGACATAGACAAGAACCAAAAAAATTATTTCCATTATCCAAAAGATCATTTCATGTAAATCACAGATTTAGTAGGAAATATTGCATTTGTATTGAGAGTTGGCAACATTGATTTTGCTTTTAGTTCTGTCAAGATATTTTTTTAAAAGTTCAAATTAAGGAAGTAATAGAAACTAGTTAAGAGGAGTTCTTCGTAACTCTTATGAAGGTGCAGTGTCTCATCAGCACATTTGGCCAGTGTTTCTCAAAATGTGACATGAAGATTCCTGGCATCAGAATCCCTAGGGACTGTGTGAAAATGTAGATTCCTGAGCCTTTCTCTCTGTCTCTCTCTCTGTCTCTCTCTCTTTCTCTCTTTTTGGTGGTACTGGGAATGGAACTTAGGGGCCTTCTACCTCTGGGCACTCCCAGACCTATTTTATATTTTATTTGGAAACAGGGTCTCTTAAGCCAGCTGAGGCGCTTTGAACCCACGCGATCCTCCTGTCTCAGCCTCCCAAGTGTGGGGATTAGAAGCGTGCGCCACCACACCCGGCTCTGAGCCTTTCTCTTGACTTCCCGAATCGCAATCTCCAGAGGGAAATATGTTCTTCAGTTGATGAAGTACACTGGTGGTATTTCCAATAGAGCAAAAATATGTTTCTCCTGAATACTGCAGCTACTGGTCAAGAAAATGTTTAGTGAAGTTAAGGCTTATCAGCAGGTGCTGACGAGCTCCTGCAGGAAGCTCAACAGACCACACATAATGGAGTTATTCATACTGAAGTTCCATGTCACCAAACCAAGCTTAAGTTGCTTATCTCACCTTGGAGAGATCAGGAGGGAGATGACAGCAGTCCCCAAAGGGGTCAGTTTTCCCCAGAATGATAAGGAAGGCCTGTTTTAACCCTTACAAGGAAAGTAACCCCAAAGCATCCGAGGTTAACTGCTTTTTGTATTATGCCATTTCCTCATTCCTGCTCCAGCTGACTTATAAAAACTGTTTGCCATGCTTGTTTGGTGATTAACTTTGATACATTTGTTTATGTACCTCCTACCTTTTAAAGAGGCTCCATCCTCCCCTATTCCATACCCTCTGATTGGTCACCTTAGTTGCTTCACTATAGGGCCTCTTCTATAGCTAGACCTTTTCCTATTGCCCCTTTCCTCCTAGTTTTTGCTAAAAACAAACAAACAAACAAACAAAAAACTGTTTGCCATGCCCAGTGTAGCACCTCTCTATATATAATTTTTTTTAGAGGAAATGCTGCCTGATTTGATAAAAAATGAAAGCAAATTAGATCATTTAGCCAAATTTGTTGAAATTTTATCTTAGACAGTAACTTGGAATAGAAAAAAACTTGGGGCATACAGCAGGCCTGTTTTACTTCTCCTTCACGGTTGATCGTGATTTCTATGTTTTCCCACTAGCCAAGCCAAAGCCTCCAAACTCTCCTTTCTCACCGTCGTAGTGTGATGCATCCAACTGAGCTCCATCATAAGGGAGCTGCACGCTGGCTATGACAAGGTGGTTTTGTTTATACGACATGTGTCCCCAGGACAAGTCAGTGAATGCTGAAATCTTTCCCTTCTGGGATGGTTACATCTGGGAGCCACTGTGCAGTTAGGCTGGGCCATTCCAGAGCATACATCATAAAGAAAAGGAGTGTTCTTTTTCCATATTTTGTACTCCTCGTTTATCACACGTTCTTCCACTGTGGCATCAAAGGCTGCTTCCTTGTTGGCCATGGAGGCAGGCTAGTCTGGGATCCTGGGGTGGTACATTGTGGGAGGGGTGGGAAGGCTGTGGGCCTCCAAGATTATTTTTTATGGCTATTGTGAATGGAATTGTTTTCCAGTTTTCTTTCGCAGTGGATTCATGGTTGGTGTATAGAAAAGCACTTGAGTTTACATTGACGTTGTAGCTGATTATGTTGTGAATTTATCAGCTTTTGAAGTCTTCTGTGTGAGTTATTTGGATCTTCTAAGTACAGGATCATGTCATCTGCAAACAGAAATAATTTCACTTCTTCCCCTATTTGTAGGTCTTTCATTTTCTTCTCTTGCCTTATTGCTCTGGCTAGATAACAAGTCCTACATGGAACAGGAGTGGTGATAATGGATATTCTTGTCTTGTTTCTGATCTTAGAGAAAATTCTTTCAGTTCCTCCATCCCCTGTTCAGTATGAATGGCTTTGAGTTTATCATACATTGTCTTATGATGTTGAGGTAAGTTCCTCTATTTCAATTTTTTCTAGTGTTTTTAAACACGTATGGGTGTTGGATTTGTCAAATGCTTTCTATACATCTATTTTCATGCTTTCATTGGTGCATTATAGTCTTATAGTCTCACATGACAATGTAGTTCTAGTGTAGTGACCTACATGCACGCAGCGATTGGTGAGTTTTCCCCCAGCTCTCTCCCTTCCCTATACATGGTATTGAGATTGTCATCAGTATTCTCACATATGAACAAAATATCCACAGAGGTATTTACTTCATTCATTCTTCCTCTTCCCCACCCTTCCCCAGACCACCTCCCTTATTTTACTGGGGTTTCCCCTTCATCATCTAAAAGTCCATCTTGTATCCTGATTACTCCCTACCTTCTACCTATGAGAGAAAACATATGACCCTTCTCTTTCTGCGACTGGCTAATCTCACTCAACATAATGCCCTCCAGGTTTATCCACCTCCCTGCAAGTCACATAAGTTTTGTTCTTTTTTATTGCTGAGTATAATTCCATTGTGTGTATATCCATAATTTTGTAATCTATTCATCTGTTGATAGACACCCAGGCTGGTTCCGTAATTTGGCTATTGTGAATTGTGCTGCCACAAATATAAGTATGTATGTATCACTTTCTATATCTATTGATTACAGTTTGACTCAGCCATAAAGAACAAAATTATGTCATCTGTTAGAAAGTGGAAGGAACGTGAGAACATTATGCTAAGTGAAGTCAGCCAGTTTGAGAAAGTCAAGGGCCATATGTTTTTCTCTCAAATATAGAAGCTAGACAGAAAATAGGAAACAAAAGAGACTTCAGATAAAAGAGGAGAACAGTGGGAAGGGGGATGGAGAGGACAGAGTGAAAAGAAGAGGTTAAAAAAAAGGGGCTTGAAGAGGAAAACAGGTCATATATGTTCATGTATGAAAATATCACTACCAATCTCACTAACAGGTGTGGGGAGGGAGGGGCAGTGCAGGGTGGGTCCAGGGGAAGCACACCAAGTAAGGTGTACATACATAGATGTAGCACTTTGGATCTATGCTGTATAGTTGCAATGTACCAAGAAGATATTTATATAAAGAATAAGGATAAAACTTGTTAGCTTTTTGAAACAGGATATGCATGTTACTGGGTTAGCCTTTGACCTTGATTCTGAAAAATAAAGCTATCAAGTTGGCCATTTGTTGTTCAGTATAGTTTAACCCAAGCACCCGATTGTAGTTAACTATAGCTATAACCCAAGCACTCAAATATACCTGACATAACCTAATTATAGCTAATTCAACCACACACTTGTTTCATTGGGCAAACTACTATTTACCTGGGATATTTTATAATATATGGGATGTGGCAGCAATAAACTCAGAAAATGGCCAAAGACATATGGCAATGGTGTATGTTAAGTCTGAAAGATGGTATTTATTTATTTGCTGGGGATGGAACCCAGGGGCCTTATACCTCCGGACTACACTCCCAGACCTATTTTATATTTTATTTGGAAACAGGGTCTCGCTAATTGCTGAGAGCCTCACTAAGTAGCTGAGGCTGGCTGCGGGATCCTCCTCTGTCAGCCTCCTGAAAACATAATGATTGTAAAAACGGCTGGGTATCATATAAATCTGAACTACAAATATTACAGATAAAAGATGTTACATTTGAAGCCTTTTAAAATTTTTTAAATTTCTTTTTTGTTTTGGTGGTAGCGGGGATGGAACCCTTCTACCTCCGGGCTACACTCCCAGGCCTATTTTTTATATTTTTATTTTGGAAACAGGGTCTCTTAAGCCTGCATGGCTGGCTTCGAACTTGCGCGATCCTCCTGTCTCCGCCTCCCAAGCGCCGTGATTACAAGCGTGTGCCACCAAGCCCGGCTGAAGTCTTTTATTTTTAAGCAGATTTTTTTTTTTGTTAATATGTTTTTTTTTTAAGTATAAATCAGAATGAAAAAGCCGATAAATTGTACTTAGTGTTTGCAACCTAAGAAGTGACATCTCCAGCTAATTAGGGTGCCCAATCCTGAGAGCGACTACCAGAGCGAAACGCTTAGAGAAATCACCGGCTTGGGAAAGCTGGGAATTCCAGGCTAAGGCTGTGGAGCAGCGCCAGCCCCATGGACTCCAGGGCCATTAGACTAAGAAGCATATGGAGGGCTAGCTTTGCCCTCTACCAAAACACATCACCCGCCACTCACTCCCAATAACCTCTCTTCTGTTTTAGAGCGGAAACTTTGCAAACTGAGGAAAGGAAACTGCAGGAGCAGCGTGTGTAGGCGAGACCCGAAGCCCGGCTCCTGCTCCTGTGCGGAGGGCTACGCGCTCAGCCGGGACCGGAACACCTGCGAAGGTAGAGAGCGCTCCGGACCCAGGCGCCTCCTCAGGAGGCCTGCAGACTGCAGGAAACCGCTCCAAGTTCTCTTCCTGTTTCCTCTTCCCCACGAAAGCATGCATTTCCCCGCTTCTGTTGAACCCCGGGGGCATTCTATCTCTGAGCTACACCCTCAGCCCTATTTTATATACTTTATTTGGAAAAAAGTCTCATTAAATTGTGGAGGGCCTCACTAAGTAGCTGGGGCTAGCCATGAACCTGTGATCCGCCTGTCTCAGCCTCCCAAGCATTGGGATTATGAGCATGAGTCACCACACCCCGCATTATTTATTATTTAATGTCCTGTGTTCCTAGACCCAAGCCTAGACTCCTTGGTTTTTGTAAGGACAGGATTCTGTGAGAAACACTGTGGATCCTCCGGGTTGAGTTTGTGAAAATTTCAGGATGGGCATTTGTTTAGGAGAGCAATTCTATGGCTACTCTAGAACTCTCACATCTCTTCCCATGAAGATCTAGCGGGAACCCTGGGAGACAGAGGCTCATGCTGGTTAGGTGGGGCTCCTCCCGGTCAAGATTGGAGGCCCAGTTCAGTGAACCAGGAAAAATACTGCATCCATTCTCTTGGAAGAATCTTCTGAAAAGAATCCAATGGCCACAGCGCTCATAAGAGTGAAAGTTAGTTGGGGTAACGGGCACGTGCCAGTTAATGACAGTCACCTGCTTGCATCGCACCAGTGGGCCTAAGCTTGGACACAGAGCAGTGAGTTTGCAGGCTGGTGCTTCAGCCAGAGCAAAGCTGCTAGGCTAGGGGCAGTGCCCAGGCGTGGAGGAGGGGCTCCGTTCATTCTTGAGAACAAGAAATGTCCTAAGCTGGTTAAGAACTTCCAAGAGTTCCTAATTTAAATAGCATACCATAGCCGGGCGTGGTGACGCATGCTTGTAATCTCAGCACTTGGGAGGCTGAGACAGGAGGATTGCACAGGTTCAAAACCAGCCTCAGGGTCTACATCTGAATATGTGTAAAATTATGAATATGACATGGTTAACCTGGACAACTATTGGTGGGAGGGTGAAGGGAAAACGGGGGCGGTGGGGAGAGGGCACCAAATATAGTTTAAATGTAAACTATTTATGTTCAATAAAAAATTGTTAAATAAATAAATAAATAAAATGGAATAGGAATTAAAAAATTTAAAAAAAATAAAATCTACATTATCAACTCCTTTTATCTACAATATAATCCTATAATAACTTTTTAAAGAAAAAAAAAACCAGCCTCAGTTACTTTGTGAGGCTCTCAGCAACTTAGTGAGACCCTATTTCCAAATAAAGTATAAAATAGGTCTGGGAGTATAGCCTGGAGGTAGGAAAAAAAGGCCCCTGGATGCCACCCCCAGTACCACACACACACACACACACACACACACACACACACACACACACAAAGGCTGGGCGTGGTGGTGCACGCTTGTAATCCCCGCACTTGGGAGGCTGAGACAGGAGGATCACATAGGTTCGAAGCCAGCCTCAGCTGGCTAAAGAGACCCTGTTTCCAAATAAAATATAAAATAGGTCTGGGAGTGTAGCCCGGAGGTAGAAGGCCCCTGGGTACCATACCCAGTACCACACACACACACACACACAAAAATAGTATACCATATAGTGCTACCTTTTTTATTTTTATGTGGAACTGGGGATTGAACTCAGGAGCATTCTATTTCTAGGCTCCAACCCTGTTTTATTTTTAAACAGGGTCTCATTAAGTTGCAGAGGGCTTTGTGTTGCTGTGGCTGGCCTTGAACCTACGATCTTCCTGTCTTAGCTTCCTAAGTACTAGGATTACAAGTGTCTGCTACCATGCCTGGTTATAGTGCTTCCTTTTTATCAAAGAGCAATTCTAATATGAAAGTCTGTAAAAGTACTGTATAAACTGTAACAATAGAAATGACACTCGTGATTTCTTTCTCCTTTCTGAGAATTGAAGTAAACAGTCTCCCACAGTCAATTATAGCATATACAGGTGTGACATACCCCACTTTGTGCTGACTCACAACACATAATTTATTTCCAAAAATAATCGTCTGACTGTGCTTTGCTGTGGTCATTGTCCAGACATCAATGAATGTGCCTTTTGGAATCATGGCTGTACTCTTGGGTGTGAAAATATCCCTGGATCCTATTACTGCACATGCCCTGCAGGGTTTGTTCTGCTTCCTGATGGGAAACAATGCCACGGTAAGTCACAACAACAAACATTTGTTACATTATTTTTCCTTATTTTCAGTGTGTTGAAGGCAGGCTATGGTTTGGGTTTGTGGTTTTCAGTTAACAGTATATATCAGAATTACCTTGGAGTTTAATTTTGTTTTGCTTTTTAAAACATGGATCGCTAGACTCTACTAAAGACCCATCAGATAAAAACCTCCAGGATTTTTATTACATATAATAAAATTTCTTTTATCACATAACCTTATATTTCATATAACCATATATTTCATATAACCTTACATTTCATTGTATATCTCTGAAAGGTTAAACATGTAACAAACATAGTTAAAATATATTATCATATCTAAAAATTAACTGTAATCCCCTATCATTTAATACTTTTTATGATATAATCAGAATATTATTATGATTTTTAAAAATTATCATTCATTAATAACATCAAATATCAATTTTAAAATTTCTTATAATATCTTAAAAGTTGATTTGTTTGAATGGTTATTCAACAAACTGCATGTGTGAACTTGACATATTTGTATTTTATCCTGTAGATTCTCCCTCCTCTTTTTTTCCCCCTTGCAAATATTTGTTGAATTAACTTTATTTCCTGTAGTTTCTTACTTTTTGGATCTTGCTCTTCATACCTCTGCAATGTTTCTGTCTTTTGAAAACTTGTAGCTATATCTATAGGTTTGACCAGCTAGAGCTTTTGCATTTTGGGGGAAGAATACTTGATGGGTGTGTTTATACTTCCATCCAGAGAAACAGAATGTTTCATTTCTTTTTGTCATGCTCATATTGGTCAGTGTGTTCATTCATCCATTATAAAATTCATTATAGTAGTTCTTTAGCAATCACTTACTGGATCAATTATTTCATCAAGAGTTTCAGATAGTAATATTCTACTTTTACTGTTTTAAGTATAGTGGATTGCCTTTATGAAGAGAATTTTCATTATCTATTTGCTTACTTAAGATACATTTCGGAATGTGTGCATGTTTGCCTCTACTATCTTGCACTCCATTATGATGTATGTCTAAATTACACCAATTTTAAAAAAAAGATACATTTCTGAGATCAAAATAAATGCTGGACTTCATCTCTTTATTTATAGTTAGAGGGTTGCTTCCTTGACACCTTCCAGAAGTGGCGAGTGAGTGGTTCTTCTTATTAAGTGTTATTAGGAACTCAGATGTTAAACAGTTTTGTATGTTTCAACCCACTGTACTCGTTTTCCTCACTGATGAGCACACTGCTTCCTCTTTGCCAGTGGGATCCTCTTCAAACAGATTCCTGACCCCGTAGTCTTATCACTTTCCTTGTTGCCTGGTAATACATGTTTTCCAGGCTCATCATTTACATTTCATATTCTAGACCTGGGATGAGCAATTTCTCAAGAAGTGCTGCTTGCTTTTAATGAGAAATTGCATTTAGAGGACATAATCAGCTCCTGAGTTAGTCATTGTTTCTAGGTCTTCAATGTGACAAATACACTTCTTAAGAAGAGAAAATAAAGCTGGGCATGGTGGCACATGCTTGTAATCCCAGTACTTGGGAGGCTGACACAGGAGGATTACAGGTTCACCGCCAGCCTCAGCTACTTAGTGAGGCCCTCAGCAACTTAGCGAGATCTTGTCTCCAAATGAAGAATAAAAAATAGGGGTGGGGGTGTAGCTCAGAGGTGGAATGCCCCTGGGTTCAATCCCAATACTGCAAAAATAATATGTAGAAAATAGAAGGTACATTATAAATTTACATGGTGCATTTAGGAGTACATATTCAGATATCTTTGGATAGATTTCTTATTGAGTTTACTAGTATGACTAATTATGAATGAATGTTTAAACTCATATTTATTATCTAATCCTGGTTCAGAAATGGAGGAGAATATTATTAGCAACTGATTATATAAACTTTCACAAACCTGACTTAACTGTAATCCTGACTTTGTTCTTCATTGAATAGAATTAGTTCCCTGTCCAAGCAATGCATCTGAATGCAGCCATGGCTGTCTTCTGACATCACATGGTCCCCTGTGTTTCTGTCCTGAAGGCTCAGTTCTTGGAATGGATGGAAAAACGTGTAGTGGTAAGTATATTTGCCCCTCCCATTTTTTGTTTGAAAATATACATTTTCTAAGTGACACTTAAAAATTTATCTTCTGGCCAAAGAAGAATTAATGTTCTGGGATTACACAGTGAAATTTTTATGCAGCAGATTAACATACAGCTTTAAACTGAGGTTGCTGTTGTTGTTAGGACAGCATTATCTAGTGGGGTTGAGCAGGAGCTCAGAAGTTGGACAGCTCTGAGATGACGTTATCAGTTACCAGCAGTGTAGCTTGGACTAATTGCTTGTCCTCTTTGTTTCCTCTTCTGTAGTGGTACTGACACTTGCTTCTTGGAAGGAGATGGCAAGGGAGAGTGTTTAGCCTGTTGCTTGTGCCTAATAAAGAACTCTCTACTTGAGACTTGAGCATATAGAGGTCTAGATGCAACTCAAAATTAGCAGAGGAGCTATGTGTAGCTGTTGATTATTTTAACTAAAAAAAGCAAAAGAAGAGAATACTTATTTTATGAAGTGTTGTTGTACAATTCCAGAACTAAAAACAAAGCCAATTAAGATTGTTAAAAAGCAAAAGAAGAGACTGAAAATGTGTGAGAAAAGAACCTGTATTATTCACTAGGAAGAGTTAGACCAGCCACTACTTCATCAAGACATGTTCATTCTCCAGCTACCTACCAGCACACTTGTTCTTGAACTCTGTGGTGGTACAAGAAGACAAAGCCACTAGAATGTGAAAGATTAACACCTAAGATATTGGGATATAGGAAAGCGAATATGACAATATTTTGCCCTAATTTCTTAAAAACAAACTTGGTTGCGCCAGTCTGAAAGGTTGTGGAGATAGTTCTAAAAATCAACAGATATTTTGGTCTGCCCTGATAATTGGATGCAAAATCATTGTATTTTGAATGGTGTAACATCACTACCAAGCAATTGTGTTTTGTAGGCTGTTCATCCCCTGATAATGGTGGATGTAGCCAGCTCTGCGTTCCCCTCAGCCCTGTGTCCTGGGAATGTGCGTGCTTTCCTGGCTATGACCTACAGCTGGACCAGAAAAGCTGTGTGGCTTCAGGTTGGTGCTGGGGTTCTCTGGAAGTGTGTTTCTGCAAAAAGATGAAATGAAAACAACAGTTAGAGAAATGGAAAGCTGACTTGCTCTGGGTCTTGGTAGAAAGTCTGATATTTTTTATTTTTGGAAATGAAAAATAAACCCTATACATATAAATAATATAAGAAATTATAGCATATGTTTGTAGAGAATATTTCTGGGTTAACGAGCATCTAGCAAGTGTTTGCTATAATGTCAGGCATAATATTTTTAGTAGATGAGAAAAACATGACCAGAATAGTCTTAAGACACAGTGTGTTTAAGAGCTGTCTAATAGACATTTGTTGATTGATTTGATTTTCATCTCTGCAGTGAATATGATAATTAAAATACTTTGACAAAGTCTGTCTTTTTCATGTCAGAATTTAATATGAAGTTGTATGTCTCGGTCATTTTTTTATCTTCTAATATTACATCTCTGGTGTCCTTCAATAGCCTTCAAAATCCTAGATTTATGCCAAAACTGATTTCAGCTCTCCTGATAATCTGGGATAACATACTGGTGATCCGGTACAGCTTGTCTTAGCCAGACTCCAATACTCTTAACGTCTCAGTGCCTTAGTTAGTATCACATAATCTGAGTCCTGAGAATAATCAGGGTATTATTATAAACTCAAATAATCATGCTTCTCTTTCAGAAGAGCCCAGGGCAGGGAAGGTTATTTCTTTAGACATGAATTCAGTATGTGTGAGTCAAGGCAGCAACAAGCCTAATACTTGCATCATTTAATTGTGGTTTTTGTCACTTGATGTATCTCTTTTTAAAAGTAATTTGCATTTTGCCTGGCATGGTGGCGCATGCTTGTAATCCCGTGCTTGGGAGGCGGAGACAGGAGGATCACTCAGGTTCAAAGCCAGCTGTGCTGGCTTAAGAGACCCCTGTTTCCAAATAAAAATATATAGGTCTGGGAGTGTAGCCCAGAGGTAGAAGGGTTTCCAGAAACCCCAGTACCACCAAAAAAATAAAAAATAAAAGTAATTTGCATTTTAAAAGCAAGACAACTAAACCAGCTTGGTGCCACAGCCCTATAATCCCAGTACTTGGGAGGCTGAAATAGGAAGGTTGCAGATTTGAAGCCAGCCTCAGCAATTCAGTGAGACCCTCAGTGAGTTAGTGAGACCTTGTTTCAGAATAACAAAATAAAAAGGACTGGGAGTGTAGCCTGGAGTTAGAATGCCTCTGGGTTCAATGCCCTGTACCAAAAGAAAAAAAAAAGAAAAGAAAAAAAGCAGACACCTAGATCTGAAAGAATCTAGTGATGAAGTTCTGGCAATGTGTCTCTTCATGAAACAGAATGTCTTCTTTGCTCATAGCACACTGATGAGAAATTAAGAAAACGAGCACTGCAGAAATTAAAGAAGAGGGTTAATGAAAGGGAGGAGTCAGAATGCCTTTTGGGTCCTAAGGCATGTTTTAAACACAGCCATATTTAAAATTTGTTTAACAGGACCACAGCCATTTTTGCTGTTTGCCAATTCTCAAGATATTCGACACTTACACTTTGATGGTACAGATTATGGAATCCTGCTCAGCCAGCAGATGGGAATGGTTTTTGCACTGGATCATGACCCTGTGGAAAATAAGGTACGGTTTTGTTGCCTGAACAGATGTGGATGTGCTATAAGGACAGAACAGAGTATTTTATCCTCACAGATGACCTGGGTTACTTGAAAATCCCCTGCTAATCCTAGAACAATTAGTTAAATATAGCCAGTGGAGCACTGTTAGTGAAATTTTGAGGGCGTTCATGCTATCAGAGCCCTACCCTGGCTCTGGCTGTGATGCATTCATTTTCCTGGGGATGGTTATACAGGATGCTCAGGATGTTCTTGCAGATGGGAATGGGAGACTAGGACAGGGTCATGTGCATAGGAGGAGCTCGATAAATAAGCTTTTGATTATTTGCTGGTAGAGGGAGTTGTGGTTGGGGCATACGAAGTATGAATTAGTAATTTGCATTTAACGTATGTCTTTTAGAAAGGGGATTCAGTGACCAATTAGCCGTGAAAATCTGGAAACAAATTTTATGGTTCATGTGGGAATGGCAATCTAACTCATAAGATTATTTACATAATCAGTGTTTGTGGAGTTTTTTATGCTCCTCCTCCTTCTTCATTTTTATTATTTTTATTTAGGTACTGGAGATTGAACCCAAGGGCATTCTACCACTGAGCTATATCCCCACCGCTTTTTTATATTTATTTTTTGCAACAGGATCTCACTAAGTAGTTTAGGGTCTTGCCAACTTGCTGAGATTGGCTTTGAACCTGCAATCCTCCTGTTTCAGCCTCTCAAGTACTGGGACTACAGGTGTGTGCCACCATGCCTGGGAATTTCTATATTATTAACTCAGTAAGGTGGACACTTAGTCATTCATTTCTTAGTTGTGTTCATATTAGGTAGAGATACTAGAAATGATACTATGGTAATTTTTAGATATTAATCACTGGTAATAATAAATTTATATAGTAATTAACTTCCCTTCAAGGTTATTTATGGTATACTAATTTCTAGAATTTTAAGCCTTATGCTTTTCTTTCTTTCTTTCTTTCTATTTTGAAGTAGTCTGGTAAGTAACCAAAAGAGACAGAGGGAAGCAAACTGATTCTGTGTGTTTAGTAAAGAGATTAAAGTTGATGTGGTAGTACATACTTACAATCCTGGTACTTAGGAGGCTGAGACAGAAAGATCGCAGGTTCACAGCCAGTCTCAGCAACTTGC
The DNA here is from genome assembly GCF_963383645.1 of Muscardinus avellanarius. Taxonomy (NCBI): domain Eukaryota; kingdom Metazoa; phylum Chordata; class Mammalia; order Rodentia; family Gliridae; genus Muscardinus; species Muscardinus avellanarius. The sequence continues at coordinate 42,395,710 of NC_137791.1, read as the reverse complement.
AAGGCCCTCTGCAACTTAGTGAGACCCTGTTTCAAAATAAAGAATAAAATAGGGCTGCAGTGTAGCTTGGAGATAGAATGCCCCTGAGTTAAACCCCCAGTACCACAAAAAGGAGGAGATTAACAGCCAAATATAACTGTTTTGCAGTTAAACACTAGCAAATAATTCTTTTCTTTTTCACTGAACTAAATGGATGTGGCTTCATAGAACAATCATATGAACAGAAAAAACAACTCAAGATTCACTTGTTACCAAACTAATTTTTCCCTGTACAGTCAGTATTTTTACAGCTAGGGAAATAAGGAGACTTAGAATGAACTTTAAATCAGGTGACTTTTTTTTTTTTCTCTGAATAATGTCTTTGTTTTCTTGCTACTCAAACTGCAGTCTTAGGCCCTGTGGCATCAACATTACTTAGAACTTATTAAAACTATAGACTCAGCCAGGCGTGGTGGCGCACACTTGTAATCCCAGCATTCGGGAGGCTGAGACTAGAGGATCGCGGTTCACGGACAGCCTCAGCTACTTGGTGAGGCCCTCTGCAACTCAGTGAGACCTGGTTTCAAGATAAAGAATAAAAAATAGGGCAGGGAGTGTAGCTCAGAGGTCAAATGCCCCTGGGTTCCATCCCCAGACCCGCAAAAATAAATAAATAAATAAATAAATAAATAAATAAATAAATAATAAAGTAAAAAAACAAAAAATCTACAGACTCCCAAGCATTGCCTCTGGTTGTTGAGTTAGAATCTGCATTTTAACAAGTTTTAGGTGATTCATACAAACAGAGTTTGAGGAGCACAGCTCTCAGGGAGGGCTTTGCCATATTAGAAGTACCCATTTCATAAATCTAGGAAGAACAACTCATTATTTGATGAGTTAACCTTTTGTGAATATTCTCATCATTGATTGTAGTTTTATATAAATATATACACTCACAATTAAAATACTACACATGCTATCATTGAATTGCTAGCTGGCCCATAGCACTTTTTAAAATGCTTATGAAATTCTTTTGTCTGTTTGATAACCCATATGTATACTAGACTGAAAAAATAAAACCTTTGCACCTGCAAAGTTGGACAAGATGAATGAACGACAATGAAATCATACAAGTTTAGAGATGGAAGAAACTTCAGCAAATATCTAGTCTAACTTCTTCATTTTCATAGTCGGGGAAATTGAGGTTAAGTGATTTGCCCAAAGCAGTCAAATAAACAATAAAGCTGGGAGACAGAATGTAACCCATGATTCTTGACTTGCCACAGGGCAGGGCTGTGGACTGAGTACTCGAAGATACATTTGGCCTTCATTAAGTTACAACTCATTGCTCCCTTTCAGGTTGTGGAAGCCACCAGAGTTCAAGTACAAAGGCTACTCCATTGACCAATAAACAAAGATGAACATGTTATGTATCATGAAACTTAATGAACCTGATACCATTTTTTTTTTTTTTTTTTTTTTTTTTGGTGAGATACTGAGGATTGGACCCAGGGTCATTCTACCTCTGGGCTGCACTCCCACCCCTATTTTTATTCTTTATTTGAAACAGGGTCTCACTAAGTTTTGGAGGGCCTCATTAACCGGCTGACTGCAAACCTGTGATCCTCCTGTCTCAGCCTCCCAAGTATTGGGATTACAAGCGTGTGTCACCAGGCCTGGCCCATTATCCTCATTCTATCAGTGACAAAACTGAGGCGCTGAGACACTGAGTGCCTTGCTTATGCTTACTTGATGTGAAGATTTACTAATCCCTTTTGTATATATTCTATATTATTTTTGTTTGAAACAGTCAGAAACATGTGTGCTTTCTGTTGTAGATCTATTTCGCCCACACAGCTCTGAAGTGGATAGAGAGAGCTAATATGGATGGTTCCCAGCGAGAAAGGCTCGTTGAGGAAGGAGTAGATATGCCAGAAGGTCTTGCTGTGGACTGGATTGGCCGTAG
>NC_137791.1:42136265-42391265 GCF_963383645.1 Muscardinus avellanarius | reverse complement strand
GAAAATATTGTATATCCAAAGACAATGTAAACAGAGTTAAAAGTTACTAATAGAATTGGATAAAATATTTCCAAATGCTATATCTGAAGGTATATTAATATTCTAACTAGAAATCCTAAAAATTAACAACAATAAAGGCAAGCAATACAACTTAGAGATAGGTAAAAGACTAACATAAATAATGAATCTCCACAGATAACCAATCTTAGTTGTCTGTTGGATGGAAACTCTTGTTTCTCTGGTTCTGGTGAGTGTTACCTATTTCTTCTTTGTAGTTAATCTCTTTGAGTATTTTCTCTAGCGCTGGTTTTGAAGACATAAATTCCTTCAGTTTCTGTTTGTCATGGAAGCTTCTTATTACTCCATCTAATTTGATAGAAAGTTTTGCTGGATAGGAAATTTTTGGCTGGAAGTTGTTTTCTTTCAGAGTTTGGAATATGTTACTCCAAGCCCTTCTGGCTCTCATGACTTGGTTTGGGAAGTCTGGAGTGATTCTAATTGGTTTGCCTCTGAATGTCAGTTGGCCCTTTGCTTTTGTTGCCTTTAAGATTCTCTGCTTGGCTTCCACATTGGTCATTTTGACAATTATATGGCGTGGGGATCCTCTTCTCCGATCCTGTCTAAAGGGAGTTCTATAAGTTTCCTGGATCTGTGTATCAACCTCTTGCTCTATATTTGGAAAATTTTCTGCTATTACTTCCTTGAAGAGATTGTTGATCTCTTTGGTATCACTTTCTTTTCCCTCCTCTATTCCAATTATTCTTAGGTTAGCTCTCGTAAGATGGGCCCATATTTCTTCAATGTCAGATTCCTGCTGTTGGATATTTTTTTCTAGATTAGAAACTATGCATTCATTTTTGGATTGCTCATCTTCTAAGAGCGAGATTCTGTTCTCCATGTGGTCTAATCGGTTGTTTGTGCTTTGAATTGAGGCCTTTACTTCATTAATTGCATCCTTTATCTCTTTTTGGCTCTCTCTGAGTTCTTTTCGAAGCACCTCTATTATTTCTACAGTTATTTTCCTGATTTGATCTTCTAGAAATCTCTGATTTTCTGTTTTATCAGGTTCTGATGTTGTGGGGTTGTGCACATTCATTACTCCAATGTTATTCCTCTTTCCCATGATTTCGGAGGTTTGTGCCTTCTCTGGGTTCTTCCCTTGGGTCACTATGGCTTCACTTAAGGTGCTCTGGATCTCGAGTCTGTATTATCTCAGACCCCACTACTCCTTTACTGGGTTGTATCACAGAGTCTCCGACCCAGGGAGTCGATAGAGGCTGCTTTAAACTATGGGGGGTGCCAGGTTGCACGTTCTCCTATGGTGTGATATCTCTGCCACCACCACTCCCTCACTGGGTCAAGTCCCAGGAGGCACAATACTGCGATTTCTCCTCTGTGGCCCGCAATTTGACTCACTGTTCTTGAGTACGCAGATGTAGCTGTACTGGACTCGGTGATTTCACTGCAGCTGCCGCTGCCGGTGGCAATATGGCGCCTCTGCCACGCCCTCGGTCATGAGGCTGGCGTATTTTTTCTTCTCTGGTTTTGATTTCCGCTCTGAATCCCTGCAGCTTGTGCTGAGCTCAGCCACTGGGAGCTTTAAATGCTGTCTGCGCCGAAAGATCCCGCCTGGCTGTTCCGCAGCGGCTCACCTGGCTTGCTGTAGCCGTCCGTTGAGTTCGCCGCTGCCGCCGGCAGTATGGCGCTGCTGCCGTGTCCTCGGGCGCGTGTGTCTCCTCTGTGGCCCTGAGCTCTGTTCTCAGTCCGCTTTCTCTCTGGAGCTTGGTGGTTTTTTTTTGTTTTTCTGGTGATGGTGTTTTCTGGCTATGAAAGGCGCTCTTTTTGTGGTAATGGAGATTGGTTGTTAGCGGGACTCTTAAGCCCCGCTTTTCTCGGTCGCCATCTTCCCGGAAGTCAAGCTTTCTTTTTTTAAATTTTTTATTGGTGTATTGTAGTCACATATCTTAATGGAGTCCCAAAGAGGTAAGTTTTCTTACTTCTAACTTAATGATTAAGGAAATTGAGAGTTAAAGAGATAAAAATAACGTTCCAAAGGTCAAACAGTTTATAAGTAATAGATCTGGAGTTGGAAGTCAAAGATGACCGTTTCCACGATTTATGCTCTTAATAATCATAGAGATGAACCTCAGTGAAGCCAGGGAGGAAGGGTAGGGAAGGAAGAAGGCTGAGGTTCATTAATGGAAAAGCTACATGCAACTATGTGATGTGAATATAACATTGTCAACCTGAACACTCAGTATCAGGAGAGAGGGAAAAGGAGAAGGCGAGGGGAGAGGGCAACAAGTACTGTGTGAATATATGCCATTGTCAACATGATCCACATTATGATGTGAGACTATAGTGCACCAATAAAAAATAAAATAAATAATTGAATCAATAAAAATAAAATAAAACAACTGAAAAAAATAATCATAGAGATAGGCTGGCAGTGAAGCTCAGTCATAGAGCGCGAGCTTCGTGTGCACAATGCCCTGAGTTTAATCCACAGCACAATAAAATAATCATAGAGATGTTCTGCCTCCTCCAATCAGTTGATTTAAAATGTGTGTCACCCAGAAACATCTAACAAATTACAGTCAGTTGTAAAAATTATGAAAATCATAATAATAGCCTCCTCTGCATCGAATGTCCTTAAAAAGCCATTTTAAATGTCAGCTATGCATAATAACAGAGCTCATACCTAGTTGTTCTCAGAGGAGTAAACATTTATCAGGACGGCAGGTGTCAACTGCTCTCCTACCCTCTAAGGCTTCAGGTTTTCTCAGACTTCCTCACACTTGCAAGCCACCTCTAATTTTGACAGCGTTTGATTAATAGCACCATGGTTTCCACTGCAGAGGCAATGCCTTCGGGAGATAGGAACCGCGTGTGATGAGTTGGACTTCAGATTCCCTGGTTCATTGACCTCAGTGATAATAAGTCTTTCCTAAGTCCGCTCCCCTCCAGAGGCAGCTGCGAAAAGGAAACCTTTAATTTGTCGGCAAATGAGAGGTTTATAGTTTGAAACCCTTGATATTGGCTAGAAATTGGATTTAAATAACTGAGATTCCAATCTCATGATAATAGATTACATGGTAACTCTTAGCTAATTAAGAGCCAAAGAGGGATGTTGAGATCTATATTGGATAAGGAAAAGACAGTTTCAAATTAACTTCCAAGGCCTAGGAAGGAAGTGAATCGATAACTCCACTGCCAGTGCTATTATTTAGTATTGAGGCCTCTTGATTCCAAAAGTCAATTGCCCTATAGAAGAGAATCAAGAAGGTAACAGTACAAGCTACCTACTTACTCACTCTTTTTTTTGTTGTTTTGGTTTTGGTACTGGGGATTGAACCTAGGAGGTTCTAGCTCTGAGCTACACCCCCAGCCCTATTTTATTTCTATTTTGAGACAGAGTCTTGCTAAGTTGTTGAGACTGACCTTGAACCTGAGATCCTCCTGTCTCAGCCTCCCAAGTACTGGGATTTCAGGTGTGTATCGATATGTCTGGCTTTACTCATTCTTTAAGGTACCAAAAACCACCGTAAGATAAAAATTATTCTTTGGTTTTTTTCCTCTTTCTTTCTTTCTTTCTTTTCTTTTCTTTCTTTCTTTCTTTCTTTCTTTCTTTCTTCTTTCTTTCTTTCTTTCTTTCTTTCTTTCTTTCTTTCTTTCTTTCTTTCTTTCTTTCTTTCTTTCTTTCTCGGGAATCGAACCCAGGGGCATTCTACCTCTGAGCTATATCCCCAGCTCTGTTTTTTATTCTTTATTTTGAAATAGAGTCTAAGTTGTGATGAGCCTCACTAAGTACCTGAGGCTGCCTGTGAACCTGCAATCTTCCTGTCTCAACCTTCCAAGTACTGGGATTACAAGCATGTGCTACGACGCCAGCTTCTTTGGGGGTTCTTTATGGACAACTCTTACTATGGAAATAGGTGGACTTTCCTCTTGGACAATTCCAGTGGTTAGAAAGAGAAGGATGTTCTACCCCAATAAGGAACATGCTTGTGCTCCAGGGAACCCAGATGTCTCAGTGTCTCAGTGGTCTTCATTCTCTCGTTCTCTTTACCAGAGTCTGAGCTTGTTGTGTGGGCAAACCAAATAGAAATGTGCTATTAGGTGAACACCTTGGGAAATTCAGTTGTCTTTACCTTGCACCTGTTCCAAACAGTCAGAGGTTACAAATGATGTAGAAATTAGACCAGAGCTAGCAGACAGTTTTAACTCTCCTGGTCACAAGCCAAATGTGGCCTCACAATTCTGTCCTCCCACCAAAGGAAGAGAAGAACACAGAGACAGCTGTATCTGAGTGAGGGCAGAATTTGACATGTTGAGTTCAAAATATCTTCCACACAGCTGTTTCCTTCGTATGGGCACTTCTGGGAATAAAATTATCTTTAAAAAATGGGGCTGAAGCTTAAATAAATGGTTTAGCCACTGCCCTGAGTTGGTAGTTTGCAAAGCACTCCTGACCCCGTGTTGATCTGAGCCATTCGTGCCCTTTTCTCTTTCTAGCTTATAGCCTATTCCTCCCACAGTGATAAAAGCAACTTGAGTAAGCTGCGTGGAGAAGGTCTCTGCAGTTCACGGGGCAGGGACTTGTGAGTGTCCCGCTCTGTGTTGCAGGCGGGCCCGCTTCATGCAGACTTTGCCACTGAAAGTGGACCACCTGCCTTTCTCAGATGTTTGTTGAGTGGTGGTTATATTTTCAAAATTTCCCTAGAGAAACAGGGTAAGCAGGCAGCACATGTGGGGAGGGCCCCTTCCTGCCCACTCTGGGCCTGTGTCCAGCCTCCCGCCTGGTCCTCTCCATATGAAAGCCACAAACAAAGCTTTGTAAAGTGAAGTGGCCGCCCCACACGCTTGGTCTCCAGGGCTTTGTGTGTGCGTGTTCCTCCACTGAGGGTGCTCTCTCCCTCCATGCCCTCCTTTGTCTGCCTGTCTTCTTCCCACCCTAGCCTCCATTACCTCTAGAGCTCCTCTAGCTCCCCCTGTGGCTGTCCATGGCTCTCACCATCCTTGGGTCCACTTTTCTACATCCTTGTTCTCAGTGCACATCTTCTCTTGCTCTGATAATCCCTCCTTCCCTCCTCCTCCTCCTGCCCACTTTGTTCCCTTCTGCTCCACTCTCTGCTCCTTCGTCCTCTGTTCTGTTGAACTATTAGCTTTACAAAAGGAACCCCTGTGCTAACATATTTTTTGAGAATGCTGACATTAAAAAAAAAAAAACACTTTGGCATCTGGCAGGGTAGAAAATTCTTTCTACTTTTTCTATTTGCAAACTTATCTTCAAGCAACTATTTACTGAGCAATTACTATGTGCCTGAGATTGCCCTAAGCATTTAAGATACATAATAATAAAAAAACTGGTCTCTGTCCTTATAAACAACAATAAATAGCAAAATGGAACAATTATAACAATATACTATAATAAAATGATGTAAATGTGGTTGCTCTCAAATATCTTCTTGCACTTTCACCTTCTCACTCACAGGAAGCACTTTCTGGCTTCCCTTTGGCGTGTTTGAATTGCCAGCATCGCTCCTTGTCAGCTTTGGAGCCATTGTTATAAGTACAATGAGGGTCCCTTGAACACAGTCACTGCCACGCCCATCTGGAGCCGGCCAATCCCATAACAAGATGTGACCAAGTGACTAACGGGCAGGAAGTGGAGATAGTGGAGATGTGCTCTCCAGGCAGGACAAAATGGAAACGTCCAAGAAAGCATAATATTTCACACGACAGAAAATGGTGCACAATTTAAAACATCTTCATTATTTATTTCTGGAATTTTATTTGGCATTTCCAGATCCAATGGTAACTGAAACCAGGATGTGGAACCATGGGTAAGGGGGACTACTGCACTTCCATCGGTCTTAGAATCCTGGAGGAACTTTAAGCAGCATAGTTGCTCCCTCCTGTCCTCCCCCTTCCCACGGCTGTGACAATACCCTTGCTTCTGCCTTCCATTCAGTTTAGCAGGAAGTTGGGGGCTGCCAACAGAAAGAGATGGGGGTATTTATGCTTCTTCTGGGCCACTGACAGAGTTCCCCTTACCTTAACCTGGCACTGTGTATTTTAATTGCCTGGAACCAAGAGTGGGATACTAATTAACTGTTTGAAAAAAAAAAAAACAGAATTTGAGCCAGGCGTGGTGGCGCATGTTTGTAATCCCAGCATTCAGAAGGCTGAGACTGGAGGATCATGGTTCACAGACAGCCTCAGCTACTCAGTGAGGCCCTCCACAACTTAGTGAGACCCTGTTTCAAAATAAAGAATAAAAAATAGGGCAGGGGGTATAGCTCGGAAATCAATGCCCCTGGGTTCCATCCCCAGACCCGCAAAAAAAAAAAAAAAAAAAAAAAAAAAGAAAAGAAATAAAAAGGACAGAGTGCCCCTGGGTTCAACCCCCAGTACTTCAAAACAAACCACAAAACAATATAATTTATGAGTTTGTTGGTGCTGTGTGTGTGTGTGTGTGTGTGTGTGTGTGTGTGTGTGTATGAGAGAAAGAGAGAGAGAGAGAGAGAGAGAGAGAGAGAGAGAGAGAGATTGAGAGAAAGATGGTTTGAATGTCAGTCTTTGCATACAAGGATAAGAAAAAGGAATATTTTTTGTTTGAAAAGTAAAGTTGATATAACAAACTATATTATATGCATTTTAGGAAATCTCTCATTGAAGGGAGTGATTTAAATGGAAAACATCGCCAAATAATCATTAAGAAAAACCTATCTCAACCACGAGGAATTGCTGTTCACCCAATAGCCAAGTAGGTATTTGAGAAAATAAGACATCTTTCTGCTGAAGTCACATGACTGTTCAGGTCGGCTAATGCCAGTGTCCAAAATTTGTCTTTAGACTTGGGTGTTCAGTGGAATCAGAAGCCAAGAAAATAGATGAAATTTATTCAAATCTTCAAAAAGTAGTATGCCTTTTGATTTTTTAATTTTAATTCTATTTTGAAGAGAATTTTAATTTTCATTCTTTTTGAAGAAAAGTGGTCTGTAATACATTAGCCAATTCGACTTAAGCCTCCTTAATCTACTTTCTGTAAAAATCTACATTATTGTTTATTGAACATAAAATATTTGAATTTTTTGATTTATGAATTTTACTTAGAAAAACCATAAAATAACTTCAAATGATAGTTCATTTCTAGATTTAGACAATAAGAAATATAAAGTACAGAAGATTAAATGATTCTATGTTGTTAATTATGCATTAGTATCATATTTTGGTTTGGGAGTTAGAGAATTAAAGAGAATAAGGAATTCCTTCCTTGTGAAAAAGAATGGCAAAAACTGACCCCGTTTTATTTATGATGGAAACTTCACAATGGTCCATGGGAGATAATGCATTTTTAGTAACTGATAATTGATTTAGAGCCAGGCAAATGATTTTTATCATTTTATCTCGCTGTTTTTACAGCGAGAATGTAACCATCTCTACAAGGACCAATAAATAAACATGGAGCCATATTGACTTCAAAAATACATGCGCAGCACCTGATTTATGGAACTTAAAATTAGCTGAGCAAACACAGTGCAGTGTATAAAACTAGATACCAGACTGTATGCTCTTCCCTCTATGTTTTAGTTTTACATATGCATAACAGAACAGGCTGGAAAGATTTGTGGCATTTTGCAGGTAATTTAAGAGTATTACTCAAGCACACTTTCAATTAGTAATATATTTTTAAACGGATTTCTTTTTAATCTAACATCCTGAGCCTTACTCCAACATTTCTTTTCCAAGATGCTTTATGTACACAAGATAATTGTTTTGCTTTTAAAAAGTATTTGTTCGGCATGCAGTGTTCTATTTCTTCCTTCTGTGTTCCATGGCCCACGAGGGCACCATGCTGGTGTATCCTGAAGTCGTTTGTATTAATATTCTCAGTTATGGGTGAATGGAAGAATTTTTCATGCAGATCTTGTTTGCTGTGCTCTCTTGATTAAAGGAAATTATTCTGGACTGATATGGGGGCTAATCCACGGATTGAAAGTTCTTCCCTTCAAGGTTCTGGCCGACTGGTTATCGCCAGCTCTGATCTCATTGAGCCCAGTGGAATCACAATCGACTACTTCACAGACACCTTGTACTGGTGTGATGCCAAGCGGTCTGTGATCGAAATGGCCAATCTGGATGGCTCCAATCGCCGAAGACTTGCCCAGAACGATGTAGGTGAGACTTTGGGTGGGTGATTTTATCTTGACTAAGTGTTGAGTGTTCAGTATACATTGTACACACACACACACACACACACACACACACACACACACACACACACACTCACACAGTGAGAAAGGAAAAGAGACAGATGGACTTCTCCAGGGAATTATGAGCTGCAAGGATTATCTTAGCATTGGAATATTGGAGAAAAGTAGTATGGTACAATCATTTCTCTTTTCCAAGATTTCACAAAATCAGAATAAAAATATCAGATTTTCAGAATTTCCTTAGGAATAAGACATTGTTTCAGCTGTAATCTTTCTTATTTTAGAAAATTAATCCTTCCTTCCTTCCTGGCATTGGAGGCTGAACTCCAGGGGCATTCTACCTCTGAGCTACACCCCCTACCACTATTCTATTTTTTTTTTGAAACAGAACTTTGCTAAGTTACCTAGGGCCTTGATAAGTTGCTGAGGCTGGCCTTAAATCTGTGATCCTCCTGTCTCAACCTCCAGCACTTGGATTACATGTGCCACCATGCCCAGCTAAAATTATAGCTTTGACGTAAAGAGTAGAGGAGGATTTGAAAACTTCTAACCAGAGTGGAAAAACATTATATTCTAGACCAAAAAGCACAGCAGACATATTGTGAGTAATTTGAATTGGTACTGTGATCTATCACTAACCCAACTTCCCACCGAAGATCATTATCAAATTTTTTTATCTATATAAAGCCAGGCGTAGTGGCGCACAGTTGTAATCCCAGTACTTGGGAGGCTGAGACAGGAGGATCCAGGTTCGCAACCAGCCCCAGCTACTTAGTGAGGCCCTCTGCAACTTAGTGAGACCCTGTTTCAAAATAAATAAAAAATATGGCTGGGGGTGTAGCTCAGAGGTAGAATGTCCCAGGGCTCAGTCTTCAGTAACGTGCGCATGCACACACGTTCTCTACGTAACTGCTCTTACCGTTACGGTGCTATCTACTGGTACTCATGCGATGGCTTCTCAACTGCTAGTTCAGGACTTTTAATGTAAAGAGTGAATAAATTCATTCTTTACTTTTTTTAAAAATGCAATTAATTGTGGCTCTTTGATAAACAAAAATAAGGAGATTATGTCTGCTGTGGGTGCTTGTTGAAACACCGCTAATTCTAATATATGCTTCAACCAGGACAAACCTCGAGAACGCTGTGCCACTGAAATAAGCCAGACCCCAAAAGACAAATACTCTACTTTCCCACTTAAAAAGTATCTGGAATAGTCAAATTCATACTGGTCCCAGAAGAATGGTATTTGCAAGGGACTGGAGGAGAAGGAGAGGGGGGCTGTTCAATGAGTTTTGAGTTTCACTTTTACAAGATGAAAAAGTTATGGAGATTGGTCGCACAGCAATGTATGAATATACTTAATACTAATGAACTGTACACTTAGAAATGGTTAAGTGGTAAATTTTGTGTCATACATTTTTTACCACAACAAAAAAACCCATGGCTATGCAAACAGACAGACAGACAAACAAACAAACAAACAAACAAACAAACAAACAGAAAATCCCTTGCTGTATTTATGGATTTAATGTGGGGCAAGGGCTAGAGATTGAAATGAATGTTAATGATCCCAGGCACTGTCACCAGGAGAGATCATTTGAGTGTTTGGCCAGTAGAGGGAAGCATTCACTCTAATTCTGAAAATCCATTGCTCATTTGCAAAAAGACTGACCTGGAGAATGTGGGTAGACAAAAATCAAACATCCAGACTTGGGGCTCTTTAGCTTGAGTGTCTAACTATGTGCAATAGTTTGTGACAATATTTCCCTGCTTATTAAGCACTTGCACACCTTATCAAAATAGTCTTGGTGGCCAGGGGGTTGCTTGGTTGAGGGGGCTGAGGAAGAAGCCCATTAAGGGTCAACAGGAGCCATGAATGTGTAGACAGCAGAAAATACATAATTCTGGGTTTGCTTTTTTTTTGCCATACTAGGGGTGGTGCCCAGGGGCATTCTACCTCCAAGTTACACCCCAGCCCTATTTTTTATTCTTTATTTTGAAACAGGGTCTCACTGAGTTGTGAGGGCCTCACTAAGTAGCTGAGGCTGTCTGCGAGCCATGATCTCAGCCTCTCAAATGCTGAAATTACAAGTGTATGCCACCACACTGGCTACATAACTCTTTAAAAAAAGAAAATAAAGGCAGTAGACAAAAGCTAGATGAGTGAGGAGAGGAAATTAAGACCAAGGAGAGGATATTAATAGACCGAGGGGTGACGAGAACAGATATACAGGAAACAGGGGTAACTGTTGCTGGAACAAGGCTCTAAGGCAGGAAGGATGACATTCCGGGAGTCACAGAACTGAGTAGATAAGAGGAGAGAGAGGAGAGCGCGTGGGGCTAATGCAGGGAAATACGTTGGTGGTGATGGGAATTGAGAGAACTTGTTCAGTGACTTCAACTTTTTAGAAATACAGCAACCTGTGAGTTTGGCTTGCTGCTTACTACAGCCATTCATAATACAAGAACCTAAGCAGACAGCAGCAAAACAAAACCAAAATCAAAACAAAACTACACAAAACCTACCACTTACCCGAGTTCAGCCTGTGAGTGATGGTGGGTGTACTACGAATAGAACGTTCCTGCTTCGGCCCCTCCTTCTTGATGCCCACATTCTCACACTCTGCTAGTGCCAGGACCTCATGCCACCATGCTCCCCTTCTAAGATGAGGGTCCCTCACCACAGGGGCTCTCCTCAGTGCAGGCAGAGGTCAGCGGCCGCACCTCGCCAGGCAGCTGTGTAAAGAACAGATCCTGTGCGGGAATCAGGCAGGTGTCAAGCTGTGTCTCCTAGTGTGTGTTCACTGCAGAGACAGTGAAGGTGGACTTAACGAATCCGAATTGCTTCCAGGTTACCCATTTGCTGTGGCTGTGTTTGAGGATCACGTGTGGTTCTCGGATTGGGCTATGCCATCGGTAATAAGGGTGAACAAGAGGACTGGCAAAAACAGGGTACGTCTCCGCGGCAGCATGCTGAAGCCCTCCTCACTGGTTGTGGCTCATCCATTGGCAAAACCAGGTATACCGGAGATGTTCCGCAGTCTTTCCTTGGCTGGAGTCTGTAACTCTTCTTATCGATAGACCACAGTGCGGGTGGAGGGAATTTTGCAGTCTGTGCTCATCTGCGTAGATGTGTAGATGTTAAGGTTTTTTTTTTTTTTTTTAAGATTTAGACTTCACTCAAATTAAGACAGTTTAGTAATTTAGGTTTATCCCTCTCTCCCTTGTTTGGTAATGTTGGTAATTTGGGCTTTAACCCACCAACCTCGTCTTTTCTTTCCCTGAACAGCTTTTACTTACTTGCTAGATTTCAGACATCCTCAGGTGAAAGCCAGCAAAGACAGACAATTTCGATGCTTGTAGTGGAAGCTTCTTCCCACACGTGGGCTTTCCCCTGACCTGTCAATGAGTGAGTGATGCCCAGGAATAATCAAATAGAGGCATCCAGTGTCTACAGTAGCTCTTCTTTCTCAATTGCCTTGTATCAGAGTGACTAGATTTTGGGTCAGGAAGTAGGACTCACATCTGCTCAGTAAATCGTCATAAGCAGAAGTGATAGCCTTCTGACTGAGAATGGAATCCGTGCTCCTGGGGGGGGGGGCTCTTCTGGAATAGCTCTTGACACATCTTCTCTACAGATACCTTGAGCTTCTCTCCCCCAAAGCTGCTGACTGTGATTTGCAACGATAGCATCTTTTGGAAACCATCTGTGACTCGCCTCTTTTCCCCACTAGGCGCAGATCCCTGCTTACATCAAAATGGAGGCTGCGAACATATTTGCCAAGAGAGGTTTGGAACTGCTCAGTGCATATGTCGTGAAGGTTTTATGAAAGCCTCGGATGGGAAAATGTGTCTGGCTCTGAAAGGTCATCAGATACTGGCTGGTAACAGAGTAGATCGTGTAGCTAAATTCTTACCTGGGCTCAGGAATATAGCTGAACTCTTTCTCTCTGCTTTTACAGATTTTTAAGATTTTGTATTATTAAAACTCCCCTGTTTTTAGGAGTCCTGAGTGTATTTGTGTTTTCTTTCCTGAGATAAGCTTCTCAAACTCAGTTGACTGAATTATAGACTAAATTCAGTTGACTTATAATAGTAGTAAGATGGTGGAAGGGGTTGGGGAAGGCGTTGGAGAGGGGAAAACAAGGGCTTGAGGAATGACACAGTTCAAATAGCATTATGTTCATATGTGAAGGTACCTCTGCTGGTCTCACTAGCATGCACAAGGAGGGAGTGGGCAGTGGGTAGAAGTAGAAGGAAATACACCAAGTGCTGTGTGCACATGTAAAGCTATTGCTTTAATTACAGTACTCCAAGTATTTTACAAAGTCTTAAGCCACACACCCCAACTTCTCCACTTACAGTGGAGTTGACCCAAGTTTAGAAATAAATGCCAGTATTCTATCACCTCTCAAAAATGCTTAGAGACATTTTGTTTAGAAGTTTTATGTCCTCAATTTTAGAGGTAGTAATATGCATTTTTCCTCCCACATGACAAGTCTAATAGGAAAAGCAAAGTCTTTTGTAAATAACTGTGGACTATCATATAACTGTGAGAAATTCAACCTGAAAAAGCTTTGGCCCAATTTTTAAAAAACTAAATATAACTTTGAGGAAGAGGAAGGCAGAGTAGAGTGAAACCAGTAGTAAGAACTTGGCTTCTTCAGGGTGTGGCCTGAGAATCTTCAGATAACTTTCTACCAAAATATCCCATACGTGGTGGCGCACACTTGTAATCCCAGCGTTTGGGAGGCTGAGACAGGAGGATCGCACAGGTTCTAAGCCAGTCTCAGTAACTTAGTGAGACCCTATTTCTAAATAAAATATAAAATAGGTCTGGGAGTATAGCCTGGAGGTAGAAAGCCCCTGGCTTCCACCCCCAGTACCACCAAAAAAAAAAAAGGATTATATTAATTTTATTAAAATGTTGTGAAGAATTTATATGCATTTTGCAGGCATGGTATATAAATATAAGTTAAGTGACAGATTGACAATAAATAAATGAATTCATCAATCCATGGACCCAAGCTGGATATTTTGGATTTTCAGACTATTCTATTAATTTGTTCCCTGAGGGCAACAGTTTCATACCTCTTACTCTTAGGACCCCTTTACACTCTTAAAAAATACTGAGAATCCCAAAGAGTTTTTGTTTATATAGATTAAAACTATCAATATTGATATTAAAATTAAAACAGAATTTAAAATCTTTATTAAATGTATAACAATAAATCCATTATCTATTAATATATTTTATAATAACAATTGAGTATGTTTTCCAAAGCATAAAATATATAGTGATCATAGTGGCATTGTTTTATAGTTATATCTTTAAGTTGTGGCTAAAGAGAGGACAGCTGGATGCTCCTATCTCTTTCTGTATAAAATCTGTAATATATATTGTTTTGGTTGAAGACCATGAGGAGAAGCTGGCCCCACAGAGTTGGACATAAAGTTGGGGAAGGGAATGATTGTGGGTTGTGTGTATGTGTGTGGTACTGGAGATTGAACCCAGGGGTGTTCCACTTCTGAATTACACCCTCAGCTCTTTGTATGTATGTATGTATATATGTATTTTTTTGTGGTACTGTTTTTTTCTTTTAACAGGGTCTCGATAAATTGCCAAGGGGCTCACTAAGTTTCTGAAGCTGGCCTTGAGCCTGTGATCTTCCTGCCTCACCTCCCAAGTACTAGGATTGCAGGCCATTCTTCCTGGCAAAGGGGAGTGTGTGTGTGTGTGTGTGTGTGTGTGTGTGTGTGTGTGGTACTGGGGATGGGACCCAGGGGCATTCTATCTCCGAGCTACACCCCCACCCCTATTTTTTTATTCTTTATCCTTGAAACAGAGTCTCACTGAGTTGCAAAGGGCCTCACTAAGTAGTAGCTGAAACTGTCCACGAACCGTGATCCTCCTGGCTCAGCCTCCCCAAATGCTGGGATTACAAGCGTGTGCCACCACATCTGGCTTCTTTATTTTTTGAAACAGAGTCTCACTGAGTTGCAAAGGGCCTCACTAGGTAGTAGCTGAGCTGCCCACAAACTGAGATCCTCTTGTCTTAGCCTCCCAAATGCTGGGATTACAAGTGTGCACCACCACGCTCGGCTTAGGGAAATGTTTTTTAAAGAACCTTTTGAAATGCCTTTTTTGAGTATTATTCTTTTAATACTGTACCAGAACTGAACAGAGAGTAGCTTTTAAAATGTGTTGCAGTGTGGAATTCGATGACAACAACAAATACTGCCAATTGTTTTCCTTGAAGCGACAGGCTTACTGTATTAGCTTTTGAGAAAATGCTCCCAAATACCCAGGTCTCCATAGCACAGTTTGCCTGTCAGTCATCTTTTCAAATACAAAATCATGTTCGTTAAAGAAGCTAATTTTGGCTCTCAACAAAGACAAGTAATGTGTTTTCTCCTCAGTTTACCATCATAATTTCAGTAGGCATTGGAGGCATTTTGTGTGTATTTCCAATTATCTATCTTATCTATCTATCATCTATCTATCTATCTATCTATCTATCTATCTATCTATCTATCTATCTATTGCAGTACTAGGGATTGATCCCAGGGTCATTCTACCTCTGAGCTATACCCTCAGCCCTATTTTTTATTCTTTTATTTTGAAACAGGGTCTCACTAAGTTTCAGAGGGTCTCACTAAGTAGCTGAGGTTGGCTGTGAACCTGAGTTTTCACCTCCTGGGCCCTGTACAGAGGACCCTGGGGTTCTGTGGAGCACAATTAAGACAGCTGCTGATTTAGAGAAGCTGTCTTTGAGGGTGGATAAATTCCTACCTGCATTCAATTATGACTGTTTTATGTACTTCCACATTTTAGTGTCTGGGTAAAATAAGCATACAATAAGCCCAAAGGAAGAAGTGTGTATGGAAGGCCAGTTTGGGAGATCAGCTCACTAATATGTCCGTACTATGTGACTGTGACTATGAACTGAGTGTGTTCGTGAGGATTTTGGTATTTCACTCTTGTTGGTTTTCACCAGTACCTACTAGAGCCCCATCTTTCTTTCCCTCTGGCTTCCTATTCCCCAAACCACCAAGGCATGAATAAAACTGGAATGGGGTGAGAGAGTGGGTGCAGTGTACTAAGCCTCTAAACCCTGACGTTTCCCTGAAAGCCTTTTATGGTAAAAATGACCTGAATTCAAAACCAACAGATAGCCATAAATAGAAATTAAATAAAAATTTGCTTGGGACAGAAAATCTAAGTTAACCGCATCTCCTGGTCTTTGACAGGTGGTGAAGCTAATCTAAGTACCCAGGTAACACCAGCGGATGCCTTGCCTAGGCCCAGAGCATCAGAAGATAACGCTGCAGACTCCCAGCAGGTGCTGGTGGCTGAACTCATGGTGTCAGGTATGGATAGTGAGTTCTGACAGTGTCCACTGTACCGATGCGAAACTCCAACTCATCTCCCTAACTAAATGCTGGCTGAGTCTACACAAAGCTGATGGATGAGCCCAGCCCTGGACTCAAGGCCTCCTATTCTGAAGGGTGCATCCAGATCCACATTAGAATAATGTAAACTGTAGGTTTTGAGAGGGCTCACTGTCTTCTGAGGAACCTGGACACAAAGGTAAAAATTGAGACAGACAGACTTATGTGTAAGCTCATTTACACATCAACTTCTGGATATTTGGTCCATGAAAAGTGATAACCATTGTTAAGCAAATGTAAGTTGGATAAGCAGTCAGGATTCTTCCCAGGATGCACATTTATCACCAGGATGCCAGCGGATTCGTTCCCTGCCTAACAGCTGTGGGCACCTGCATCTTGTGTGCTCTGACTTCACTCTTGAAGCCAGTGGTTTCCCATCGAGTCCCAGCAGTTCTGCAAACCCCAGGCTTTCTTTAGGCCTTGCCTTCCAATCAGAGAAGGCACCTTGACTTTGAAACATTTTAAGTTGCTAAGTACCATTTTATTTTAACTATGGCTAAAAAAAAAAAAAAAGTTAAAACATTTCACATTGAGATATTTAAGGTAGTTCTTCCCTGACTTTGTGATCTATCCCTGTATAGATAACACAGAACTCTGGGGACCTCATGCCCTACACCTAATCAATGTACTTTTTAAAATGTGTATGTGCGGGGGTACTGGGGACTGAATCCAGGGGCATTCTGCTTTCAAGTTACACCCCCAGCCTTTTTTGGGGGGGTCTTACTAGGTTGCTGAGAGTCTCACCAAGTTGCTGAAGTGATCTTTCAAGCTGCAATCCTCCTGTCTCAGCTTCCCAAGTACTGGGATTATAGGTGTGCCACTATGCCCAGCTATCAGTATGGTTTTTGATAAGATAAAAAGAGGTGAATTTTTAGTAATAATTATAATAGCTAACATTTACATGCAGCTTCAGAATTTACCATGTACTTTAAATATATTTTCTATTTTGATTCTTACTGCAATCCTTTATTTTACAGATGCAAAAACTGAGACTAAGATATATTAATTTACGCCGGGCGTGGTGGCGCATGCTTGTAATCCCCGTGCTTGGGAGGTGGAGACAGGAGGATCGCGCAGGTTCAAAGCCAGCTGTGCTGGCTTAAGAGACCCTTTTTCCAAAAATAAAAATAGGTCTGGGAGTGTAGCTAGGAGGAAGAAGGGCTTCCAGGAACCCCAGTACCACCCCCCCCCCAACAAAAAGATATATTAATTAGTGACTTTACCAAAGGTTTTTGAAAATTGTGACCAAATAATTAATCCTTGCTAAGATAAATACTGGAAAAATTTGTCAGGAAGTTGATTAGGAATGTTTTTCATTTAGCAATATACTGGGCACATATGATTTTATTCGTGTGTGTGTGTGTGTGTGTGTGTGTGTGTGTGTGTGTGGTACTGGGGATTGAACCCAGGGGCATTCTACCTCCAAGCTACACACTGATTCCTATTTTTTTTGAAACAGGGTCTCACTAAGTTGCAGAGGGCCTCACTCAGTAGCTGAGGCTGGCTGTGAACTTGAATCCTCCTGTCTCAGCCTCCCAGGTACTAGGATTACAAGAGTGCACCACCACGCCCAGCAGCACAGGTGATATTAAGTGCTGGCGACAGTAAGATGAGCTAAATACAGTCCTAGTCCACAAGGCCATAGCCTGATGTGGGACAAACAATATGATAGAAAAAAATACTATCAATCAATATTAGCAGGACCAAGACCTTTTCAAAGTCACCAGGAGTCCCTAGAGATTCATAGAACATATGACTAATGTTTGAGGGATTCATAGACTAATGCCAGATGGTAACAGGCATCTGATGCAGTTGGGATGGTTATAACCTGGCCAGAGATATATGAATGTATAAATAATAGTCTATTTGGCCTCATATCTGGAGACAATGCTCTGCCTGGTCCAGAAGAGATGACTTACTTGATTGTCGGGGAGGAAAAGACCTCATCTCTCCATACCTGGAATGTGTTCTTTTTGTCTTAGCTTGTGAAGTTTTAGTTCCTGCTAGGTTAACCTAATGTGTGAAAAAATCAGAGTGACATTGTCAACAAAGTATCTATGGGGAAGAGAGAAAGAAAGAGAGAGAGGGGGAGAGAGAAAGAGGGAGAGGGAGAGGGAGAGGGGGAGGGGGAGAGAAGAGAGAGAGAGAGAGAGAGAGAGAGAGAGAGAGAGAGAGAGAGAGAGAGAGAGAGAGAATGAGTAAGAATATGAGAGGAAAAAGAGGTCTGAAAACTCCACACTGAGATTTTAGCACTAGATCTAATATTCTTAAGGGTGGCCCACTGGGCTGCATTCAGCTTTCCTTGGATACCTCTCAGAACTCAGCAAGAAAAGCTCATCAGCCTCCTGTCCTTGACTTGCTACGCCCACTTCAGTCACACAGGCCTTGATGGTGACACACATGTGTTTTCTTGGCCTGTAAGTGCTCTTTTTCACCCCCTAGTCCTGCCTGCATATATTTTATTTGGAAACAGGGTCTCTTAAGCCAGCTGAGGCTGGCTTCGAACCTGTGCAATCCTCCTGTCTCAGCTTCCCAAGCGTGGGGATTACAAGCATGTGCCACCAAACCTGGCTCTAGAATGCTTTTAATCAGAAAGCCTTCCTAGTCCTTGACCAGGCAGAGTTGCCTATCATAGCTCTTCTGGAACCCAGTCCAGTCCCTTGATCATATATGTGACACTTTTTTTTTTTTTTTTTTTTTTTGGTGGTACTGGGGATAGAACCCAGGAGCTTTTCTATCTCCGGGCTATACTCCCAGACCTATTTTATACTTTATTTGGAAACAGGGTCTCACTAAGTTGCTGAGAACCTCACTAAGTAGCTGAGGCTGGCTTTGAACCTGCATGATCCTCCTGTCTCAGCCTCCCAAGTACTGGGATAACAAGCATGCGACACCACACCCAGCTTATGTGACACTTATACTTTAATAATTATTCTAGACAGCAGAGCCCCTGTCTATATTCTTCATGACTAGATTTTGACCCTAAGTAGGCTAGGAGATAGGAGATACTTTTAAAAATACTTCTATTAGTGCATTGCAATAAAAAAAATCATAGTGAGGGTCAATGTGATATAAACATACGTGTACATAGCTCTTGGTGTACTTCCACATCCCACCCCACTGTCCCCTCCTTTCTTTCCATACATGCTAGCAAAATATCCCTAACATAGCATCAAATTGAAAGCTTCTGTTCAGCAAAGTGAACAGTCAAGAGTCTGCAGAGAAAGTCTACAGAATGGGAGAATTTCTTTGCCAGCTACTCCTCTGATAGAGGATTAATGTCTAGAATGTATAAAAAACTAAAAAACCCCTTAACACTAAAAAAGCAAGTAATATAATTTTTTA
The DNA here is from genome assembly GCF_963383645.1 of Muscardinus avellanarius. Taxonomy (NCBI): domain Eukaryota; kingdom Metazoa; phylum Chordata; class Mammalia; order Rodentia; family Gliridae; genus Muscardinus; species Muscardinus avellanarius. The sequence goes on along the minus strand of NC_137791.1, from coordinate 42,372,249 downwards.
AATGGGCTATTGAAGGTCTCAAAAGAATAAATGCAAATGGCGAACAAATACATGAAAAAATGCTCAACATTATTAGCAATCAGGGAAATGCATATTAAAAAGTACACCATTGAGCCGGGCGTGGTGGCGCACGCTTGTAATCCCAGCATTTGGGAGGCTGAGACAGGAGGATCGTGGTCCACAGACAGCCTCAGCTACTTAGTGTGACCCTTTACAACTCAGTGAGACCTTGTTTCAAAATAAAGAATAAAAAAAATAGGGCCAGGGTGTAGCTTGGAGATAACATGCCCTTGGATTCCATCCTCAGTGCCGGAAAAAAAAAAAAAAAAAAAAAAAAAAAGACTAAGAATGAAAACACTTTCAAATACACTTTATTTTAACTAAGAGGCCCCAGAGTCTCTTCTGGTATGTAGAGGGTAAGGCTTTTGTTTGTTTACTTTGGTTTGATTTTGGCAGTGTTAGATCTTGAATCCAAGGCCTTGCACATGGTAGGCAAGTGTTCTACCATAAACCACATCCTCAGCCCCAGTGAGGCCAATTCTCATGCAACTTCTCACAATATTCTCCTTCATTATCATCTTTATTTAAATATGTATACATTGTTAAATTCTCTGAGGATTTTTAAGAATATCATTTTTATTATGGCCCTTAAAACAATCATGGGAAGCAGACTGAGCAGCAATCCGCGTTTGTGTTTTAAAGAAGATAAGTGTAGGTATTCTGTTCAGACCTCATTTGTGGCAGAAAGAACTTTGGCTCTAGCCCATCCCTCCTGCCACGACGTAGTCATTACCTTTCATTGTGCAAGGCTGACTTGAGGTTTTGATCGCTTCCAAGTAAATCTTGAATCATACTCTACTTTGAGATCATTCTGCAAGTGATTTAAACTGTCTTCGGTAATTGGATTCTGTTCACCCTACACGTGGAACAGCCTTGTAATTTGGGAGCTAGTCTTCCAAATAAATGCTAAATCAAATGGTTAGTCCATTTAATCTGTACCTGCCCATCCTAGGAGTGGTGAGTGGCTGTGATGGCTGAGCAAAGGCATGCCATTCCCACAAGAAAAACTTCTTCACTCAAGTAGCTAAGCAAACCAAGCACAATTACCCAGTGCCTGCAATCACATGGCAGCTGAATCCTGCCTACATCATTTAATCTCCTTAAATTTATAAAAAAAAATTTGGAGAGCTTTTTTTTTTATCTCTTCTTTACTCAGATGAACAAACTTACTGGTGAATAGACAGATGATTGTTTATATCCTACTGTAGTATGTCAGATCCTTCAGTTCCAAAAAAGGGAGGAGTGGGTGGCATTTGGAGAATGATTATATGCATAAACAGTTAAGGAAAAAAGGAAAAACTTGCTCATGTTTTTGGCTCAACTTGTAACTGTCCCCAGGGGCATTTGCATTTCAGTGGAGTATGAAATGAAATGATCCGTTTACAGCATTTAACTTGTATGGTTCATGACTTTGTAGAAGTGCCTGGAGGTTTGCAAGTCAGTGCATAAATCTTGATAATGAACACATCTTATGACATATGTATTCTATTATGTATGGAACATGACAGTAAATTGACAATAAGTCTATGATTGAACCTCTTTACCATGTTGGTGAGCAAATCTACTGGTTACATATTAATTAATCTGTGTGTCTTTGGGGGAAAAGAATCGATCAATTCCCTTTGAATGCCACAATGGTTGGGAAATTTTAAATAAATAAAAAATCTTTTGAAATTTGAGTCTACTTATTTCTAGCAATTTTATAGTTCAAATTTGCAAACACACAGCTCCAAATAGTTTATTAAGATTAAAATTTGTACTTTGAAACTCACTATATGTATAATTATAATTGAAACTCACTGTATATATAATTATAATGTACCAATAAAAGTGTAAATATGACCAAAGTTTGTTGAGATCATACAAACAGAAACATATGTCCTACAGATCCTTTACTATAGATAACGCTTACAGGTCAGCAAAGTGTTTGTATCTGGGGGTTAGCCCAAAGCCTGGGGAAGGAAGTGTTGGAATGTTAGGGAAGTAATTGCATGGGGTCTTGCTGTTTTCAGATCAAGATGACTGTGCCCCTGTGAGATGTGGCAGCCATGCTCAGTGTGTATCAGAGGGAGAGAATGCCACATGTCAGTGCTTGCAAGGATTTGCTGGGGATGGAAAGCAATGTTCTGGTAAGAGCAAAGGTCAAATACACATATTTTAAAAATTGTGAAGCAGATTCTTCATCCGTGTGTGTGTGTGTGTGTGTGTGTGTGTGTGTGTGTGTGTTACTGGAGATTGAACCCCTCTGAGCTATGCCCCCAGCCTTATTTTATTCTTTATTCTGAAATAGAGTCTCACTAAATTGGGGAGGACCTTACTAAGTAGCTGAGGCCGGCTGTGAACCTGTGATCCTCCTGTCTCAGCCTCCTAAGTACTGGGATTATAAGCATGCGCCACCACACCTGGCTCTTCTTACTCTTAATGACTCAATATCTGCAGAAGGATTCATGTAATCAGTGGATTTAAATAGTCATTTGATCTGGGCATGGTGGTGAACACCTATAATCCCAATACTTGGGAAGCTAAAACAGGAGGATTGCAACTTTAAGGTCGGTCTCAGAAATTGAGCAAGACCTTGTTTCAAAATAAAAATTAAAAATAGTTGTGGGTATAGTTCAGAAGTAGTACAGGGGTTAATGGTTTCAATTCCCAGTAGCCCCTGCCAAAAAAGTTAACTAAAAAAAAAAAACCGTTATAAAGACATGCATAGAAAATATGAGACGTAGAACTGGGTGTGGTGGCACATGCTTGTAATCCCAGCATTCAGGAGGCTGAGACAAGAGGATCACAGTTCACAGACAGCATCAGCTACTTAGTGAGGCCCTTTGCAACTCAGTGAGACCTTGTTTCGAAATAAAGAATAAAGAAATTGGGCTGGGGGTGTAGCTCAGAGGTAGAATGCCCCTGGGTTCCATCCTCAGTACTGCAAAATAAATAAGTAAATAAATAAATAAAAGAAAAAATATGAGACATACAAGTATATTTACATATAATAACACATTTTATTTAGAGTATATTAAAATTACACAATAAATGTAGTTGATACTAAGAGGAAGAATTTCTAATTAGTGTCAGAAGCATGATTTGAATTCACATCAAACTTATAAATTGTAATGAAAACAAAATTTTTCTCCCCCCAAAGCCTATTATCTTGTTTTAGTCAAATTGATAGTGATAGATAAGTCCTATTTTATATCAATGGCCTCAACATTATTAGTTAATGATTACAGAAAACATGTCGGTGCTTATGATCTGAAACTCCGGCACGTGTTGGGTTACTGATACCTACGTGGCAACTGGGGGAGGCGGGGGCTCTCTAGAAATCAGCTCACAGGTGAACTTCCCATCCAAGAAGCAGGGTTTGTGTTACATGTGCAATCAGTGCCTGCTCATGGCTGGCTGACTGACTATAAGATCATGCTTATTCTTTCCTAGTACCCCTAGTGTGTTGCCCTCCATCTCACTGGTGCATGATTTCGCCCACAGATGTCAATGAATGTGAGACGGGTGGCCCGGTCTGCCCTCCCACTGCCTCCGAGTGCGTCAATACAGAAGGCGGCTATGTCTGCAGGTGCTCAGAAGGCTACCGAGGAGATGGGGTTGACTGCCTTGGTGAGAATGGGTGTGGCGGGAGAGCAGGGCAAGCCTCAGAGGTGGGTGCGGTGGGTCAGGGGAGCACAGGATATATAATCGGGCTGGCATGCAGGTCATGACGAGAGGAGGTGTGGGACTTGCTTGGCCTGCTTGGCCTGACGTCTTGGTAAATAGGTCACATTTGTGCCCTTGTGCCAAGTGCACTCGTCGGCCTCCAGACCCTGCAGGGTGGCTTACTCCCCGCTGCTTGCTTAGTTTTTTTCCCTGGGGTTTGGGGTTTGAGTGACATCACTGTCTCTTCAGTACTCTGTGCCTTGAGCCAGCACAGGCAAATTGGACATTCCTTCTTCACTGAATTTGGTTAACTGGACTGCTGTGAACTGTAGTGGGTTTGTGGATGTCACTGCTGTGTGCCAAAAGTAAAGGAGGTGCACTTTTGTGAAAGAGGTTATTGGGGGGTTCTTCATATGTCTGGTAGATGGGAGATGCAAGCCGCTGACATCTAGATATAAGTGAAAAATGATCAAGTCAGGTGCAGTGGTGCACATCTGTAATCTTAGTACTTGGGGGGCTGAGACAGGAGAATCTCAGGTGGGAGGCCAGAATGTAGTAACTTAGAGAAGCTCTATTTCAAAATGATCAAATAAAATAGGGCTAGGAATATAGCTCAGAGGAAGGTCACCTCTGGGTTCAATCCCCACTCTCTCTCTCTCTCACACACACACACACACACACACACACACACACACACACAGAATGATTAAAAGCTCTTTCATATCACCACCCTGCCAAGGTGTGGGCGAGGCTCCTGGTTGGGAGTGCACTTGGTGGATGGTTTTTCCCTTTCCAGGAGACAGTAGCATAGCATCATCATACAAGTGAAAGGCTGTCTGAGCCCTCCGTGCCAGTACAGTGTCAACCGAGGCCTCGCAGGGCTTTAGAATTTCCTTTTCAGTGCCCCCCACCTCTTCCTTCTCCTCCTCTTGTCCTGAAAACATATTTCACAGCAAGGGACAGATGCCCTGATAAGAAATTCAAATCCTAAAGCTTTCTTCCATGTGTCAAGTTTAAAAGATGAAACCTCGATCATGACTACCCATTCTGGATGGTTTAAACCACACCTTTTTTGGGTTAGTTCGGTGGAGTCCACAGACACCTGAAAACAATCTTTTAATCACATATTTGGCCGTCAGTCAGGAACATGTCACTGCCCTAATTAAACAGGCTCATAGATAATTTAGACAGACTTCACATTTAATTTCCTTTAAAAAGAAAAGAAGGGAGACTTTCTCAAATGCTTGAACTTGTTAGACTCTGGGTTCTTACCATGACTAACCCACCTCTTTACAGTATCAAAAACACTCTTTTAAGCACCAGCCATGAGGTGTCATGGCCCTGCCCACCTGGCGGGTGTGGTGTCCTCAGGCCCCATGGAGAGGGAGTTTGTCCTTGTTCTCTGTCTCTGTCTCTCTTTCCCCCTCTTTGTGGATATGTAAATCTGTAGATATAATACTTTGCATGACACCTGGAACATAAGTGAAATATATAAAGTGTGTTCTTATTACAAAGTAGTTGTATTTTTGCTTTTTGGAAAATCTCTCTCTCTCTCTCTCTCTCTCTCTCTCTCTCTCTCTCTCTCTTAATATTATAACAGAAAGCTAAATTTTGGGAATGGTCAATTTGAACCATTCAGGATAGGGACTCACTGTGATTGTCACCAGCCCATATGTAGTGCAAGGCTGCTAGAACTCTGAGGAGTGGGCAGATGAGGAGGCCAGCCTTTGTCTCCAGAAAGACCATGACCTAAATGAAGTGCGTCCGTGATGAGTGGTGAAGAAAGAGGCACATTGTAAGAGAAGTAAAAACCACAATAAAGTTTAGAACTGGGAGAGAAGCATTGGTGGCATTGGGAACGATTTCAAGGAAGAAGTGTCATTTTAGAGGGACCATTGGGGATGAGCAGTGCTGATTAGCAGAAGTGTGCAGGGTGGGGAGTATTCCAAGCTAACAAGGCACACATCCTCTTGGGGAGCAGAAACTAGCACTAGTGGGTGGTGGGGGTACAGTGGTGTCGCTCATCCACACAGGCTTGTTTCCCCACGGTTCTGGCCTGGTTCTGGTGAAGTTCTTTATCTTTCCCACTTGCAGATGGCCTCCTTCTTGCTGTGAGCAGAAAGAAAGACAGTGCTGGTGCTTTTTTCTGTTCGTGGGGTTCCCAATCCTATTGGATTAGGGCCTGTCCTTCTGATCTAATATACCTTTAGCTACCTTTTTGCAGATCCCATCTCCAGATCCAATCATACTGGGAGTTACAACTTCAACTTGACTTTGTGGGGAGATACAATTCAGTTCCTGACAGATGGATGGTGTTACATTTGTGCAAGACTAGAACCTGAGAGCTAGCTATTGGGGTTTTAATTTCCTGGACCAGGGTTGTTAAATTTTCTAGCAGCCACATTACAAAAAGCAAAATGAAAGAGTTGAAATTAATGATTTACTTATTCCAATATAACCAACATATGCACAGTTTAATATTTAATATGTAATCAATATGAAAATTGTTGGATAGTTTGTATTTTCATTTTGGTACTAAGTCTTTTTTTTTTTTTTGGTATACCTCCGGGATACACTCCCAGACCTATTTTATACTTTTTAATTTTGGAAACAGGGTCTCTTAAGCCAGTGAGGCTGGCTTCGAACCAGCGCGATCCTCCTGTCTCCGCCTCCCAAGCGCGGGGATTACAAGCGTGCGCCACCACGCCTGGCGGTACTAAGTCTTTTAAATCTGTAATTTCACAATCACAACACACCTCAGTTCACACCTGTGTGCACGGCAGGAGCTTAATAGTCCTGGGCAGCGATGGCTGCCATATTGAACACCAAGAGCTGCTGGCGGCATTTCAGTGAAGTGCAATGATGGGCTCATCATCACTGTGGTCTAAGAAGTCACCCAGCACGGATGCTCCATGGCCTGGAGCGGGCATGGGAGGCAGCAGGGCGACACTGGGGTGGAACGTAATGAGGCTATTCTGTGTAACATAAAACTGGGGGAAAGGAAAGACCGAAATGTCAGGGTGGTGGCCATGGAGAAAGAAAAGGGTGAGTAGTTGGGGATGAAAGAATGGTTTATTTATATGGTTCATGTTTAAATAGAAAAGCAAACATTTGTATTTGATATAACATTTATGTTGGTAGTTGGATGTCAGTTTGCAAAAATTTAGTATGAATTTTAGGCTCTGAACTTCTAAATGTTTGCCTGCAGCTGCTCACCAGTCTCTAGATTGGGAAGTCTTCCCTGCCAAGCAGGAGGAAAGCCTTTCCAGCTTTCTTTCAGGAGGCTAGAACACCTACCTGGGCATGCAGCCCAGGATCCAGTTTGTCTCCTCGCCAGCATTCATGATGGTACCCCTAAAAATGTGTAGGGCTCTGAGAAGACACAGTATGACGGGAGCTGAAGACACGCCTTCTAGAATGGTGGGCTTTCCAGTTGTGTAAACTTCTTTCTTCTCCATGCCACGTTTCTCTTCCTCATTTGTGCTTTTCTGACAGATATTGATGAGTGCCACCTGGGAATTCATGGCTGTGGAGAGAATGCCAACTGTACAAACACAGAGGGAGGCCACAACTGCACCTGTGTGGGCCGCCTGGCTCAACCCGGACAGCCTTGCCCCGGTAGGTTGGTGGGTCGTCTAGATCAAAGGGGAAGGCCTTGGTTTAGCGAACTTCTATGCCCCCATATATTTATGTTAGAGTATCTAGAAATCTTTCCATTCAGTCAGGCTGGAGAGCTGGCTTTCCTCATCATGTCAAAGCTGGACTGGAGAATTTGAGATGGTCCAGGCCTTCTTAACTTATTAGCATCTCTTTTATACAGTTGAAGATAGGTGGGCACACAGGTGGTTCCCTTTAACTATGGGACTTATCTGCAACATTTAATGTTGATGCCTGTGGCTGCTGATAAACTTTGCAGGGCCAGGGCAGATTTCAAGTAAGCCTGAACTTTTAATAGTATGTTTTAATCCAGTGCATCCAAATAGTAACATTTTAATATGCAATCTACAAAAATTGAGATATTTTATATTCTTGTTAATTGTGGTACTAAGTCTTCCAGATGTGATATGCATTTTATACTTACAGCACATCTCAATATAGACTAGGTGCACTTCTGAGGTTTAGTACTCTGGTGCTGCACTGGCTGCCATACTGGACAGCACAGCTGCCGGGAGTGAGGGCCGTGGCAGCATCTCAGAGAAATGGCACAGTAAGGGGAGAATGGGGAAGGGGGCAATCACTTTCAAGAACTTTAAAACTTTACCCCAAAAAGTTAGTAGTTATTTATGTAAATCAGCCCCCTGCCCACCTCACTTTCTTTTTACGTGTCCATAACGATTGAGTTTTGCTTTCTGAACTTGCTTCCCACAGTAGTATCCTAATAGCACTGTCATACCGTCAGCTGGTTTCACGTGGACTCTGGAAACCAGGCTGGGTCCTTCCCATCACTGCCAGCTGCTTGCCTCTTCCCTCTGCAGGTGGAGAACGTCTTCTGTTCTTTCCGGGCTCCGTTGTTAGCGCTCTGTTGTTTTTCTTAGATAACTTGCTCATCTTAAAGTTATCGAACACCGGCTACCGATATAGTTAGTAACACATCCTAATGTTTTTCTTTTAAGGAGTAGTGAACTGAGAGTTCCCCTGAAGGTTAGTTTTTAGGAGAATTGTGTAGCGATAAACCTGGGAATCTCAGGATATTGGAAGTAATGTACTCTGTGTTGGTGGGAATTTTAAGTCATACAAAGACTCTAAAGCTAGCTGTCATTTCACATGGTTAGTGTGTTTCTGGAAGACAGATTTGGTTCTAAAGAAGACAGATCAGTGACTAAATTCATATGGTAGTTTAGGATGGGCCATTCTTTTACTTGCCTCTAATATGCTTTATATCAGATAATCTGAGCCTAAAGAAATGAACATGGTTTTCTTAGTGAGTGATAAGTTCTAGTTAGGAAAGTGAAATTCTTGGAGCTATATATAGTTCTACTTTCACTAAGAGACACTGTATCACAAATTGTTCATAGAGACTAGTTCCTGATAATTACTACCTGATAAGCCTTAATCATGCCAGAAAATGACAGTAATGTCTTTGATTCTTCCAGACTATACTTCACCTCCTCCCCTTGAGGAAAATGGCCACCATCTGGTCAGAAATAGTTTGCCAGGATGTCCCACATCCCATGACGGGTTTTGTCTCCACGAAGGCGTGTGCATGTACGTTGAAGCATTAGACAGCTATGCGTGCAAGTAAGTCCAGCTGTCTCCTGACAGCACAGAGATAATGTTGTAGTCCATGACTTTCAGCTAATTTGAAATAGATATATGGAGATTTTTCTGTAATTGGACTTTTCCTTAGGAAATATGCATATATAAATTGTGTGTGTGTGTGTTTGTGTGTGTGTGTGTGTGTGTGTGTGTGTGTACACTTCCTCCTTGTGTATCACCACCTCCCCTCGGTCACCAGTGGTAAGTATAAATCTAAGTAATTGATAATTTTCCTTTTATTTAAATAATTTTTCTTTTTTATACCTTTATTGCTATAATTATATATTATAGTAAGAGTCGAGATACAAATATGCTCACATAATTTGGTATGTTTCCCTCCATATCTCCCCCCAATACATGTTACTAAGGTTGGTAGTGATACCTTCGTATACGGACATTGCATTATTTGAGCTGTTTCCTTCCTCCATCCTCCTTTTTCTCCTCCCCACCTCCCTTCCTCAATCCCCTTCCACTATTCTATTGGTCTCTCTCTTTATTATCATGAAGTCCTTCTTTTCTATTTTCTCTCTAACTTCCTTAATTTTTATGAGATTGACTGATCTCAACTTAGCAAAATATTCTCTAGTTCCGTTCATTTTTCTGCAGATGACATATTTGTTCTCCCTTATGGTTGAGAAACACTCTATTGTGTGTATATACATAATATTTTCATCTGTTAACAGATACTTAGGTTAGTTCCATAATTTTGGCTATATTGAGTTGTGCTGCTATAGACATGGATATGCAGGTATCGATACAGTATTCTGACTTTAATTCTTTTGGGAAGATGCTGAGGAGTGGTATAGCTGGGTCATATGGTGGTTCCATTCCTAGTCTTTTGAGGAATCTTTGTCCTGATCTCCATAGAGGTTGTACAACAACAGTGTATAGCAGTTCCTATTTCCCCACATCCTCCTCACCACTTATTATTGTTCATATACTTGATGACTACCATTCTGGAATCTCAAGGTAATTTTGATTGCATTTTTCTGATTGCTAATTATGTTGAACTCTTTTATGTTTGGTCATCATTTTGTATTTATTCTTTTGAGAAGTATCTATTCGGTTCAATTGATAATTTTCCTTTCATTTAAATAATTTGCTGTTTTTTCTTGGCACTGAAGATTGAACACAAGGGCATTATACCTCTGAGCTACACTCCCAGTTTTATCTTAGTTCTTACTTTGAAACAGAGTCTTGCAAAGTTGCTGAGGTTGGTCTTGAACTTGTGACCCTTCTGTCTTAGCCTCCCAAGTACTGGAATTATAGGTGTGTGCCACCACACCTGGCTATTATTTAAATAATTTGATGTGACTGTAATGTGGTATGGTTATTACATTTCTCATTCTGGTTAAAAACATGTTAATGAAAATTTCTTAAGACCTTTATTTATTTTTTATCACATAGGTATAGAGCATCTATAGTATGTTTGTAGATTTACCCAGCTGTCATCCATATTCACATTAGCATTGTTACCTGTGATTTTTAAAACTATATATATATATACTTCCACATAGTTGATTTTGATGTTTTTGTTGTTTGCTTACAGTTGCTGAGGTCTGTGGCTCTTGCTTTTTGCCCCATGAGGGTCTCACACTGGGCAGAATGTTGGCCAGAAAAGAGATTTGAGGAAGACCCAGAGCAACAAAGCACTGTCAGATGCTCACTCAGAAATCCTTTCCCAGAGAGCCTTTACTAAATCCTAGGGCTGCAGAAAATTGTACTTTTAGCTAATTTCATATTTTCAAGGCAACATAAGGGAACTGATAGATACAGAGAGAAATCAGTCATTCCTTCATGGTTAGACTGCTGACTGATCATTTTTTCTGTGCTTGGTTAAAGATGATAAAATATTCTGATCATCATGAACAGATGCTTTATGAGGTTACTGATAAGAATAAATAGAATCATTGTCAAAATTATTAGAGTAAGAAGTTGTATAATGTGGCCAGAAATGGTGGCACATGCTTGTCATCCCAGCATTCAGAGGCTGAGACTGGAGGACGGCGGTTCATGGAAAGCCTCAGCTACTTAGCGAGGCCCTCCAAAACTTAGTGAGACCCTGTTTCAAAATAAAGAATAAAAAATAGGGCAGAAGCTGTAACTCGGAAATAGAACAACTCTGGGTTCCATCCCCAGACCTGCAAAGAAAAAAAAAATAAAGAAGTTGTATAATGTGATAAAGTGTATGGCCTTGCATTATAAATTAGGTCAGCATAACAGACATAATGAAAAATGTTCATGAGTATTAGTAAAAATACCTGCATTCTAGTAAATTCTGTTTATATTTTCATATTTATATGCTATAATTTTCTAAACTAAGATTAATCTATAACTTACAATGATTATCCTTGTAAGTATATTTTTAATATTAAGAATCAAATTATTTTTGTCTTGTTTATCTTCCCAAATAACAAAATTACAAACACAAATGACCTAGTTTATTAGGTTGTGGTTGTTTTTCCTTAATATACTTAATTTTAGGTCAAAAATCATTGTAATAATAAAAAGGGTACTCTAGAGTTACATATTACATTTAGTTTAGTATTTCCATTTGGATCTGATGGTTTCAATTAATTAAATTATTGATGCTAAGCCGGGTGTGATGGCGCATGCTTGTAATCCCAGCATTTGGGAGTCTGAAACAGGAGGATCTGGGTTCATGACCAGCCTCAGCTACTTATTGAGGCTCTTTGCAACTCAGTGAGAACATGTTTCAAAATAAAGAATAAAAAATAGGGCTGGGGGTGTAGTTTGGAGGTAGAATGTCCCTGGGTTCCATCCCCAGTACCACACACACACACACACACACACACACACACACACACACACAAATGATGCTTTCTTTAGCATGTTACTCTTCTTTGTCATTAAATCTTTCAAAATTGGTGGAGAAATAAACACCTTCCAAGATAAGCAGAAGCTAAACAAATTCATGATGAACAACTGGCACTTGAGAAAGCAAAGAAATAAATCACAAAGATAAAATAAAAAATAAACACTGGAATCAAGGAAAGATGAAAAAAGATATTCTAGCAAATGGAGACTAAAAGCAAGCAAGGGTAGCTGCCCTCATATCTGACAAAGCAGCCTTCAAGCCAAAACTTATCAGAAGAGACAAAGAGGGTCACTTCTTACTGATAATAGGAACCATCCAATATGAAGATATAACTATAGTAAAATTTATGTCGCAAGTATTGTCATACCTACCTACATAAAACAAATACTTCTTGACATGAAGACCCAGATAGACCCCAATACAGCAACTCTGGGAGACTCCAAAACACCTCTCACACCATTAGACTGACCTTCTAGACAAAAGATTAGTAAAGACACTTCAGACTTAAACAACACGATAAATCAATTGTACCTAACAGACATTTACAGAAAATACCATCCAGCAACACCAGAATACACATTATTCCCAACTGCTCATGGAAGCTTCTTCAAAATAGACCAGTTTTAAGCCATAGAGCAAGTACCAGCAAATTAAAAAAAATTCCTTGCATTTTCCAGATCATAACAGACTAAAAGTAGAGATCGACAACAAGAAGATTCAGAGGAGTCACATAAATATATGGAGATCGAATGATACACTTCTAAATGAAGACTGGATCACAGAAAAAACAAAGGGGGAGATTACAAATTCTTAAAATCCACTGAAAATTAAGACACAACTTACCAAAATCTATGGGACACCTTGAAGGTGGTGTTAAGAGGCAAATTTATAGTATTGAGTGCCCACATAAGAAAAACAGGCTCCCCAAAACTCTATCGATGCACCTCAAGGCCCTTGGAAAACAGGAACAAACTAACCCCAAAGTCAGCAGAAGGCAGGAAATAATTAAAATCAGAGCAGAAATTAATGAAAGAGAAAACAAAATGAAACAACCCAAAGAATCAATAAAACAAAAAGCTGGGTTTTTTAAAAAATAATTGATAAGCTCTTAGCATACCCAAAAGAAGAGAACAGATCTAAATTTCTAGGTGACTTCTGGGAAGATGGCCACCGAGAAAAGTGGGGCTTAAGAGCCCCGCTAACAACCAATCTCCATTACCACAAAATCAGTGCCTTTCATAGCCAGAAAACATCATCACCAGAGAAACAAAAAAATCACCAGGCTCCAGAGAGAAAGCAGATTGAGAACAGAGCTCAGAGCCACAGAGGAGATACACCGGCCTCACGCCCGAGGACGCGGCAGCAGCGCCATACTGCCGGAAGGCAGCGGCGAGTTCACCAGATGGCTAGAGCAAGCCGAGGTGAGACGCTGCGGAACAACCGGGTGGGATTTCTCGGCGCAGAGAGCATCTAAAGCTCCCAGTGGCTGAGCTCAGCACACGCTGCAGGGATTCAGAGTGGAAATCAAAACCAAGAAGAAATATGCCAGCCTCACGGCTGAGGGCGTAGCAGCAGCGCCATATTGCCACCAGCGGCAGCAGCAGCGAATTCACCGAAGCCAGTACAGCTACATCTGCGTACTCAAGAACAGTGAGTCAAATTGCGGGCCACAGAGGAGAAATCCCAGTACTGTACTCCCTGGGACTTGACCCAGTGGGGGAGGGCGGTGGCAGAGATATCACACCATAGGAGACCGTGCAACCTGGCATCCTCCACAGTCTAAAGCAGCCTCTATCGACTCCCTGGGTTGGAGACTCTGTGATACAACCCAGTAAAGGAGTAGTGGGGTCTGAGATACTACTGACTTGAGATCCAGAACACTTTAAGTGAAGTCATAGTGACCCAAGGGAAGAACCCAGAGAAGGCACAAACTTCCGAAATCATGGGAAAGAGGAATAACAATGGAGCAATGAATGCCCACAACCCCACAACATCAGAACCCGATAAAACAGAAATTCATAGATTTCTAGAAGATCAAATCAGGAAAATAACTGTAGAAATAATAGAGGTGCTTCGAAAAGAACTCAGAGAGAGCCAAAAAGAGATAAAGGATGCAATTAATGAAGTAAAGGCCTCAATTCAAAGCACAACCAACCAATTAGACCACATGGAGAACAGAATCTCGCTCTTAGAAGATGATCATTCAAAAAATGAATGCATAGTTTCTAATCTAGAAAAACATATCCAACAGCAGGAATCTGATATTGAAGAAATATGGGCCCATTTTAAGAGAGCTAACCTAAGAATAATTGGAATAGAGGAGGGAAAAGAAGGTGAAACCAAAGGGATCAACAATCTCTTCAAGGAAGTAATAGCAGAAAAATTTCCAAACATAGAGCAAGAGGTCGATACACAGGTCCAGGAAACTTATAGAACTCCCTTTAGACAAGATCGGAGAAGAGGATCCCCACGCCACATAATTGTCAAAATGACCAATGAGGAAGCCAAACAGAGAATCTTAAAAGCAACAAAAGCAAAGGGCCAAGTGACATTTAGAGGCAAACCAATTAGAATCACTCCAGACTTCCCAAACCAAGTCATGAGAGCCAGAAGGGCTTGGAGTAACATATTCCAAACTCTGAAAGAAAACAACTTCCAGCCAAAAATTTCCTACCCAGCAAAACTTTCTATCAAATTAGATGGGGAAATAAGAAGCTTCCATGACAAACAGAAACTAAAGGAATATATGTCTTCAAAACCAGCACTAGAGAAAATACTCAAAGAGATTAACTACAAAGAAGAAATAGGTAACACACACCAGAACCAGAGAAACAAGATTTTCCATCCAACAGACAACTAAGATTGGTTATCTGTGGAGATTCATTACTTATGTTAGTCTTTTACCTATCTCTAAATGGTATTGTTTGCCTTTATTGTTGTTAAATTTTAGGATTTCTAGTTGGAATATTAATATACCTTCAGTTATAGCATTTGGAAATATTTTATCCCATTCTATTAGTAACTTTTAACTCTGTTTACATTGTCTTTGGATATACAATATATATATATTTTTTATTTTTTAGGGAGTTTGTATACTCTTCTGTTGCCTGTGCCATTGAAATCATATCCAAGAAATCATTGCCAATTTCAATGTTGTGAGGTTTTATGACCCAGATTCTCTCCTAAAAGTTTATAGTCTTAAGATTTATATTTAGGTCTTTTATCTATTTTGAGTTAATATTTGTATATGGGATTAGGTAAGGGTCCAATTTTATTCTTTTCCATGTAATTATTAGTTTTCAACAATATTTAGTTAAAAGATTATTATTTCCACCACCAAATGTTCATGGCTTTTTCATGTATTATTATTTTTCAACAATATTTAGTTAAAAGACTAGTATTTCCTCCACCAAAAGTTCATGGAAACCTTGTCAAAAATAACTTGACAATGTATGGAAGAATTTATCTCTAGGCTTTTACTTAACCTAAATGGTTTATATATCTGCCTTTAGAACAGTACTACGCTGTTTCAATTATTGTAGCTTTATATGGTTTGAAATCAGAAAATATACATCTTCTAGCTTTGTTCTTCTTCGAGATTGTTTTGGGTATCTAGAGTTCATATTCCATATCAGGATAGATTTTTTCTGAAAAATAAATAAATAAATGTATGATAGTTTCACCTAAAAAATATTCTCTGGTAAGAAAAAATATTCTCTGGTAAGAAAGAAAGCAAAAAGAAATATTGAAATGTTATCTTTAAGTCATCAAAAGCTTGCTATCAGACAAATGAAACTGTTATGTGAGATTATCAATGTTAATATTGGATAAATTGCTATAATACTAGATGTCAACCACTAAGCCAAGCATGGGAAGGAGGGATGGGGAGGGAACGGGGTGGGGATCGGGTAGGGGCTAACTGGGCAATATGTGCATGTATGTCTACAAAAGTATTTTCTTTATACCACTGTGATGTATGAATACATTGCACCAATAAAAATAAATAAATAAATAAATAAATAAATAAATAAATTTCTAGGATAAGAAATGAAAGAGGAGCCATCACCATAAATAATATGGAAATTCAGAGAATTATTAGAAACTATTTTGAAAACTCATACTCCAATAAAGTGGAAAACCCAGAAGAATTTGACAAATTTTAGACACTTACAACCTACCTAAACTGAACCAAGAGGTTAGAGACAAACTAAAGAGACCAATAGCAAGCAGAGAGATCAAAACAGCAATAAAAAGTCTTCCATCAAAGAAAAGTCCAGGTGCAGATGGATTCCCAGCTAAATTATACAAGACCTTTATATAACTAAGCCCAATCCTTCTCAAGTTATTCCATGAAATAGAAAAAGAAAGGATATTATCAAACTCATTCTGCAAAGCCAGCCTCATCTTAATACCAAAACCAAATAGCTACCTCAAGAGAAGAAAATTACAAACCAGTATTTTTGATGAACATAGATGCAAATTTTCTTAATAGACTACTAGGAGGGGACAGAGACATAAAGAGGGTAACAGTATAAATAATTCTATGTACATATATAAAATCACCAGGGCCAGTCTCAGTGGCATGAATGGGGGAGGAGAGGGGCGGGATCCAGAAGGAAATGCACCAAGTATTGTGTGCGCGTGTATTCCTGTCATCCTATTCATTAGCATGATGTATGATTACAATGCACAAATAAAAGTATTAAAAGATCCTGATGAAAATATCATATATCGCTAATAATGTTTTAAACATTAGTTTCTACAAAATGACAAATGCTCTAGAGGCAACATTCACATTTGAAGACTTTTAATCAAAAGATATATATATATATATATATATATATATATACATATATATGTATATATATATTTTGTGTGGGGGTCTGGGAATGGAACCCAGGGGCATTTGACCTCCGAGCTACACCCACTGCCCTATTTTTTATTCTTTATTTTGAAATAGGTTCTCACTAAGTTGCAGAGGGCCTCACTAAATAGCTGAGGCTGTCCGCCTCCTGAATGCTGGGATTACAAGTGTGCACCACCACGCCCAGCAAAAAGCAATATTTAAAAATATAATCAGTGGCCAGGCGTGGTGGCACACGCTTGTAATCCCCATGCTTGGGAGGTGGAGACAGGAGGATCACGCAGGTTCGAAGCCAGCCTTGCTGGCTTAAGAGACCCTGTTTCCGAATAAAATATAACATAGGTCTGGGAGTGTAGCCCAGAGGTAGAAGGCCCCTGGGTTCCATCCCCAGTGCCACACACACACACTATATGTATATGTATATGTATATGTATATGTACATATATATGTATAATCAGTGTGCACAGTAATTTGAGCATAACTTTGTTTTTGAATTGTACATTCAGTAAAAATGTGGTTTAGTCAAGTATTCATTCCTTCCCTTTTCTTGCCCTGCAAACTTCACCTTTTGTTTTATTAATTCCATAATAACACATTTTGAGGGAGTGCTTGCCAGTCCAGTGTGTTAGGAAACTCTTCCTAGGCATCTTCCTGCACAGAGCAGGTGCCTGAAGGACTAGATCTTCCTTCCTTGCATGGAGGACATGGAAGTTCCTCTCAGAGACGTGGCACGCAGGCTGTCCAGGATGGTGCCAGGGAGTGATCCCCAGAAGCACCCATGCCCGCAGTATTCCTCCAAGCTTTCCTGGCCTGGACGATCTCTGGAGGCTTGAAATGTCTTGAGCTCAGAAGAGGTCCTCATTGATTCTTGTTTTGCTTTGGCTGCACCCCCTTCTGGCAGTCATCTTTATTTTTCTTTTCCAAGTTCCATTCACTTTATTTTTGTGGTATGAAAATCCTATGTCATAGCCACAGCTGGAGCTTGGGTCCTCTGCACAGAGACTTTGGTATTGGTTTTTACAAGATGGTCTGTGAACTCCTGGTAGGAAGATTTGGTAAACACAGTCTCTTTCCAGAGGTCTGGCATCAGGTAGCTGTAGGTCTTTGAGATGGCGTCAAAGGTGGCCTTGGCAAAGTTGCCCAAAGTGGCAGTGCAGCCCCTAGTGGAGGTGTAGCAGTTATCAATCCCAGCCATCAGTAGCAGCTTCTTGAGCACAGGGGCTGACATGATGCCAGTGCCTCTGGGGGTAGGATGAGGCGCACCAGTACAGAGCCATGGCGTCCTGTCACCTTGCAAGGGACAGTGTGGGGCTTGCCGATCTTGTTCCCCCAGTAGCCTCTCCACACAGAGATGGTGCAGAGCTTGGCCAAGATGATGGCCCCTTGGACAGCCGTGGCTACCTCCTTAGAACACTTGACACCTAGGCCAACGTGACCGTTGTAGTCCCCAATAGCGACAAATGTTTTGAACCTGGTGGTGCTGGCCAGCATGGGTCTGCTTCTGCACAGGCATGATCTTCAAAACTTCATCCTTGAGTGATGCACCCAAGAAAAAGTCGCTGACCTCAGACTCCTTGATGGGCAGGGAGAAGAAATAGATCTCCTTCAGGGACTTGATCTTCATGTCCTTAACCAGGCGACCCAACTTGGTGACGAGAATCCACTCCTTGTCCTCAGCTGGCCACGACCCTGACTGCGACCCCGGTGGTGACCGCGACCCCATAGTCCGCTGCTGAAGTCTCCGCGGAAGCCGCCACGGCCTCCCATGCATGGGCCCTCCTGGCCCTTCCACCCACGGGCCTCATACGCCATTTGGTGTTTTCCAGAAGTGGCAGTCATCTTTAAACCAATTCTCCCACACCAGGACTGTGAAATGTTTGTTAAAGATAAGGTGGTGTGTCCAAATCAGTTTGAAAAGTAGTACAGAATCTAGGCTTCAGGTTTTAATACATGGCATATCACAGCGCATTAAAAAATCTTCTTTACCTTTATTTACTCTAGAGTGGCTTAAAATTATTTGAATGTATAAGCTCAAACTTAATTGGCCAATAAAGATGTCGTTTGGTTTAGCAGGAGGACCAGTGAGTGGCCAGAGGACCCGTGCGTATGCTCTCTTTCCTTGCAAACTGCTGGTTATTCTGAGGATCCATAGGGTTGCAGCCTGACTCAGACTTTGAGGACTCATGGCCATGAGATTGTCATACTCAAGACCCCCAAACCTCTGAGAGGCACAGAGGTGTGGCCCATTAACACAGTAACATTTTTAAAGTGCCTAGTTAGAGGCATTGATAGTAAATAGTTACAACCAAAGATAGCTACAATCAAAACAACGTCCAAGAAAGCTAGGAATCACAAGGTGGACCTTTATACTCCTGCGCTCATATTCTGCCATCTCTTACATGGTCACTTTTAGACAAAAAGTTTTTCGGAGATGAACAGAACAAAAAAGCCCTTTTTTGAAGCAACATAATATAAGGGAAAGAACATAGGCTTTGACATCAGAGAATCAGTTGAATGAAACCTGTTGCTCATTAGCTGTGTGATGCTATACATGCTACATAAGTCTTTGGGCCTCATGTCCTCACCTGTAAGATGGGAAAATGGCATCAAAACAAAGTGGGTACGAGCACCTCGCTATGATGTCAGGCACACACGATGCTGGTCAAATACTTGTTCCTTTTCCTCCTTCCTCTCAAAGAAAGCTTGCCAGGCACCTGTGACAAGGTAATACCAGTTCTCTGCGTAGAAGGTGGGGGCACAGATGGATAGATAGGGACCATGGGGAGGGGATTCATAATAGTGGGTTTTTAAAGTCGATGCTCTTAGGAGGAATAATAGAATGCAATTGTTTACCCAGGACACTTTCTGGAAACGAACATTCCCACCAGGTGGCAGCATTGTTTCATTTACTTTAAAGATAAATTGGTCACTGATAGTGCTAGTAACAATTTCATTAGACAGTCAGGTGCTTCTGGGTAAATGACTGACCCTTTCCTCTCCATATAGGTGTTGCCCTCTTGAAGAAAATAAGTGAATTCTCATGTGCTACCATCGTGACCTTTTCTCTTGGGCCAGGGTGTGTGTGTGTGTGTGTGTGTGTGTGTGTGTGTGTGTGTAATGGACAAAATATTTCCTCTGCAGCTGCTGCTGTGCTCTGTTTAGGACTACACACACTCTTTATTTCAACTCAGCGAGCCTGTCTTCAAACCCTTCTTTCCTGTGACCCATGCTCATTGCAATCTGGCCAAATATTTGTTTCCACAACTCCCTTGGCTCTTGGGGCAGAAAGGGCTTTGTGTTGGTTTTAAAAGGTGGCTCCTCAGGATTTTCACCCAAGAGCAACTGATCTCTAATGGATGTTCTGTAATTCCTTATAGAGGTGGTATGCAAATAGTCCCTCATCAATCCCAGGGCAAACAGACTGAAGGGGAAGTCCACGCTGCGTTAGCTAGCTTATAGGCTGCAGCGCCTTCCACTGCCCCTGATGGACTGCCCTCAGTGGAGTCTGGCAGTGCAGAGGCTGACGGGGTGGGGTGGGGGCTCGGTGCCGAGTGTGAAAAGAGCCAGCGGCCTTGGCCAGGGCTCTCTGATGGCTTTCATTTATGTGTTGTCACAGCTGTGTCGTGGGCTATGTCGGGGAGCGATGTCAGCACCGAGACCTGAGATGGTGGGAACTGCGCCATGCTGGCCACGGGCAGCAGCGGAACATCACCGTGGTGGCTGTCTGCGTGGTCGTACTGGTCCTGCTGCTCCTCCTGGGGCTGTGGGGGGCTCGCTACTACAGGTGACACTGTCTTCACACTGCTATCAGCCTCTATCTAAGTCCCCCCCCACACCTGTTTCCTTGAGGTGAATTTCATTTCTACACTTACTAAATCTGTGTGTGTGTGTGTGTGTGTGTGTGTGTGTGTGTGTGTGGTACTGGGGTGAAACCCAGGGGCTTTTCTACCACCAGGCTATACTCCCAGACCTATTTTATACTTTATTTGGAAACACGGTCTACTAAGTTGCTGAGAGCCTCACTAAGTAGCTGAGGCTGGCTTTGAACTTGTGTGATCCTCCTGTCTCAGCCTTACAAGCGCTGGGATTACAAGCATATGCCACCACCCCCAACTTCACTTACTAAATCATAAGCAGTGGAATAAGCCAGGCATGGTGACGCCTGTCTGTAATTCCAGTGCTTGGGAGGCTGAGACAGGAAGATTGCAGGTTCCAAGCTAGGGCATAAAAACTTTGTGAGACCCTGTTTCAAAATAAAAAGGCCTGGGGGTGTCCCTAAGAGGTAAAACTCCTGAGTTTAAACACCAGTACAAAAAGAAGACAAAAAAAGAAGAAGAAGACGAAGAAGAAGAAGAAGAAGAAGAAGAAGAAGAAGAAGAAGAAGGAGGAGGAGGAGGAGGAGGAGGAGGAGGAGGAGGAGGAGGAGGAGGAGGAGAAGGAGGAGGAGGAGGAGATGATGACTACGACATTACTGGGTGCAGTGGTGCAGGGCTGTTATTCTTGCTACTCAGGAGGCTGAGGCAGGAGAATAACAAGTTTGAGGCCAAACTGCACAATTTAGCAAGACTCTGTCTTGAAATAAAATGTACAAGAAGGTCTGGGAGTATAGCTCAGGGCAGAGCACTTGCCTAAAATCAAAAGAACTATTTCTTAAAAAAAAAAAGTAGCCGGGCGTGGTGGCGCATGCTTGTAATCCCCGCGCTTGGGAGGCAGAGACAGGAGGATCGTGCAGGTTCCAAGCCAGCCTCTCTGGCTTTAAGAGACCCTGTTTCCAAATAAAAATATAAAATAGGTCTGGGAGTGTAGCCCGGAAGTAGAAGGGCCCCCGTACCACCAAAAAAAAAAAAAAGAGTAAAACTTGTCAGAACCTTTTCTTTTTCTTTTCACTGAATTCCATCCAGGGCTGTCGGCATTGCTGGGAGCAGCAGCTCCTGGCTGCCTAGTTAACAATGCTACCGTAGCTAGTTTTCCTCTGACAAGGTATTTCCCCATCAGGGAGTGGGATGAGTGTTTTATTTTGAGATTGTCTCAGATTTTGGCTTTCTCTTAGGACTCAGAAGCTGCTACTGAAAAATCCAAAGAATCCTTACGAAGAGTCGAGCCGAGTAGCGAGCAGTGGTGGGCCTGCTGACAGCGAGGCTGGGATGTCTTCTGGCCCTCAACCTTGGGTAACGTGACCAAAGTAGAGAAAGCTAGGAATCGGCCTGATGTGCGTCCTCATGCATTCCCCCTCATTCTGCACTGAGCTCAGAGCTACTGGAATCTGTTAGGGCTTCCAGCTGGCGGCAGTGTTAGCTGACAGCACATCAGCCAGGGCAGCTGGAGGGGGAGGCTGTGTCCTAAAGTAAGGGAATCTGATGAGTTAAAATAAAAGCAAATGACCGGGCGTGGTGGCGCACGCTTGTAATCCCCGTGCTTGGGAGGTGGAGACAGGAGGATCGCGCAGATTCGAAGCCAGACACACTGGCTTAAGAGACCCTGTTTCCAAAAATTAAAAAAAAATATATAAAATAGGTCTGGGAGTGTAGCCCGGAAGTAGAAGGGCTTCCAGGAACCCAAGTACCACCACCACCACCACCACCACTAATAATAATAATAATAATAATAATAATAATAATAATAATAATAATAAATAAATAAAACCAAATGTGTTATAATTTAGTGTCACAAGAACTGTAGGGATTTTTTTTTTTTTTTTTTGGTGGTACTGGGGTTCCTGGAAGCCCTTCTACCTCCGGGCTACACTCCCAAACCTATTTTATATTTTTGAAACAGGGTCTCTTACGCCAGCGCGGCTGGCTTCGAACCTGCGCGATCCTCCTGTCTCCGCCTCCCAAGCGCGGGGATTACAAGCGTTCGCCACCACGCCCAGCCAAACTGTAGGGATTTTTTTTTCGCCACATACTTTGTATCTATAACTTAGATATTGGTGTTATGTGAAGTTTTCCCCAACTTTGAGGGGACTCCTTTCAGATGAATACCTTTAAAATTCAAGATTATGCTCTTAGTTTTTTAAATATTTCTTTTTTCACCCACATTTTAAGTCCCTAAACTTCAGTAACAAAAATGGTTGCCAGACTTAACAAAATAAATACCCAATGCTTAAATTTATACTTATAGTGAGAAGTTCAAGTTTAATTCAAAGTCAAATTTGAGTTTGCTGCTTGGATGCTCTGTATCTTATTTAACAACTCTAAATATTTTTTTAAAAAGCATAGTGGTGGGTGTATTCATTTCGAGTCACCCCCTCACGCCATTTTGGCATGGGCTGTATTTCTATCTTTCTAATAAACTTCTTTAAATCTTAAAAAAAAAAAAATAGTGGATCCCAAAGTTCAGGATGCTTAGTAGATCACCCACTTCAATGTTGATCTTGGACCACGAGAGGGCAGACTTGGGAGAGGGGAGGCTCTCTGAATGCAGTTAACACAGTTTAAATGTCAGAGGCTACTTGACTGATTGAGGGTGCTGGTGGTATTGTTTGTGGCATACGTTGTGCAGCAGGCTGGAATGTGGAGCAGGACCCTGGAGCACTGAGACTTTAGGGAAGAACGTTTAGGAAGAAGTTTTGCAGGATAAGGGCAGAGTTGGAATGCTTCCCAGGCTATTTCCCCCTCTCTCTCCCCTGCCCCTAACTCCACATGCATTCCCAGAGACAAGCTCTCTTGTGGCAGTGCCTTTGACTAACAGGTGATCGTCTCTCCCTACTTGTTACAAGCCTTCACTGTTCTCTTATTTTTTTTTGGTTGAGCTTGAGTACAGAAATAAAATGAGAAATGTGAGCCCTAGTCTTCCTGCCCCACTCATCTGCAGCGAGTCTTCTAACCTCTGTGGTCCTCTGCTTCCTCTTCTGAGCAACATGGGGCTCGGGTTAGCTGATCCCTAAGAGCTCCTCTGTCTATAAATTCCACGCCATGTGATTCGAGGAGGATTTGCAGAGTGTGCTCCATTCTTTGAGGCCTTACAACTGTGGACTTCTAAATTACCCACATGGTGCTTGGCAGTCTATAGGGCACTTCATTCAGGTGTTCGATTGCAAGCTTAATTCATCTCATTTAAATCATGAGAAAGAAGGAGAAACACAATCTCTGTGTGTCTTTAAAACAAGAAAAAGATCAAAACCATTTGCTGGCATGAGCAGCTTGCTGGCTCGGGGCTCTTTGGAAGCCCGGCTGCTGGGCTCCGTCGTAACTGTCGTCCACACCAGCTGCTGCTGCAGGGATCAGTGGGAGTGGGAGAGCTGAGCACCCAAACTGGGAGCAGAAGCAGCAGAAACAAATCTGGTTCTCTCAGCTGCCTTTCGCTCTCAGCCCAGAATCCTGGGGCCTGTGTTCGTCTGGCAGAGAGGCACATGATTGGAACATTTGCAGTGTGCAGGGCTGGATTTTGACCTGAGTGAGAAATAATGGGCCTGTGTCCATAACAGTGGGTCCTGTGTTGACTTTGCAATGTGTCGCAGCAGAGAGACCACTAATGAGAGAGAGACAAAGGGTGATTTGTGTTGTGAAAAAATAAAATGGAAACATATGTTCATGAGATTTACTCTTTTATTGCCAGCTTTTCCTTCCTTTCTCCCTAATTTGACTCCACTCATCATCCCTTCCTACACTTTCTCAGTGAGAAACATGGGCAAAGAGGTTTTCCTTGTTTCTGTTTCTCTCTCCTTTCCTCTGAGTTCTGGGCTCCATTTCTGAACCAGTGCAGCACCGTCTTTCCGCTGGGTTCCTGATTGACAGGGAAGGATTTCACCCACTCTGTCCCCTACCCTAGAGCACGGGCCACTTCTTCCCCCCTTTATCTCTGATCTATTATAATATCTAATCGATCTAGCCTGAATGTGAGCCCATGAACTCTGCTCAACCTGCATTCCAAGTGCCCATTCAGTTTTGGACAATCCAAATATTGACAAAAGCAATCATTTTGTAGATCGAAGAGGAGTGGTTTCCTGAGCCTCCTGTTTAGAATTGCAACCTGTTCAACCACGAGAAAACATTTGACGAATCCTTGCAAAATAGCAGCTTCACTATTAGTTATCATATATGACCCCAAATTACTCAGAACTTGGTAGCATATTGAGATGAATTTGTGTGTATATATAATGTGTAATGTACACATATATAATATAATCATAATTATATTATTTATTGTATTATATATAATGCATTTATCATAAAATATAAATCAATGGATTATATTTAATTTATTATGTGATGTGTGATCTGGACATATTACGTAGCATGTATATAATATGATATATTATATAATTAGATGATATATTATAAATAATATATATGTGGCAGTTGTGGCACATATGTATGTGATATTATTTGTCTTACCAGTGAACGATGCTTAGAATACTTATAGCTTCTTAGATTACTTACAGTGAAATGGTAGCCTCTGGAGATCCGTGACCCAAGTTGGGATTTCAGAATTAGGATGGATGCTTCAGTGAAGTTGTTGGTAGTGCCTAATTTCTTGAACAGAAAGTAGCATAGGTTTCTAATTAAAAATGTAATCTTGAGAGAGCCTTCCTTCTAACTCCACCTTTCATGGGATGAATGTGGTAGAGCCCTAGACGGGTTAACATATGCCCAGAGGACTTGTGAACCATAACCATGTTCCTCTCTCCTTTTTCTTTCCTGCAGTTTGTGGTAATAAAGGAACACCAAGACCTGCAGAATGGGAGTCTGCCTCTGGCTGGCAAGAATGGCCAGGCAACAGATGCTGGCCAGCTTTCCTCCCTGGAGACTGGTGAATGGCTCTCTTTACCTGGATCCTGAATGTTTGCCAGGGAAAAGTCTCATCTAACCACAAAAACAGTAGTTAAAATTGTATAAGCTCTGTGGACATCTAGACTGTACTGAAACATCTTGGACCTTTAGAGAAACAAATTTGGACTGCACTTAGGTCTTCTATGAGGTTACTGTGCCCACTCAAAACTCTAGTCCTGTAATAGTCTGCCAGATCACTTTGAGCGAGTGTAGTGAGTGGCTCCTTATTTTGAATTAGGTAGGGGTTTTAAGATCATTCTTAAGGGTTGGGATCCATATTGTAGCTATAGCTGTAGATCCAGTGAAATTGTTCGTGGCTCCAAGAAAATGTGTGTTCTGATGGAAAAGGTTTCTGTGAACCTAAGCTGAGTTGGGCATTGTCCCAGGGATTTTAGTTGTTTGGTTCTTATTGAAGGCTAGACTTCAATAAGCCAGATCCCAGCTGTCTCTGAAGTCCATTTGGCTCACAGAGGGAGCAGAAGATTAACGCAGGTTCTTAGGCAGCTCTGAAACTCAATGTGCTTCAAGTAGACATGGAATTAAATCTCAGTTCATACGATACGTTTGCTGAGTGGAATTATGAGAGACCTCTTGGGTTTGGATCTCAGATATCATCATGCCTCTTCCCAAACCAGAAGACCTTGTTGGACACGCTTTTGTCGTGAGTCTTTGAGGATCTCTGAGCTAGCCAAAGCTGTTCCTCTGCTCACGAAAGGAGCCAGTTCGGCGTCAGCTCTACTTGTGTTTTCTGACATTTGCTTTTGATGCTGATCACCACACCTCCTTTTCAGATTTCTTTATAAAAAGAACATAGGCTTCTAATTCTGGGACCGTCCCTCTAAGTGCACTTCTTGTACATCCGCTGCCATGTAATCCCCAATACTGAATTCAGTAAAACCTTACTGCCAAATTTGAATCAGGTCTGGATATTAAGATACATTTAAGAATTAAGTATAAAAAGTACAATAAATAATAGAGGTTTTAAAATATATAGTTATTGCTGTTTGGATAATCTAAAAATTCAGTATTTTCTACAGTTGCTTTGGTAGCACTACTAGAAAGTAACCGTATCTTACAATTACAAACTGCTTTTTCCTAAGCAGCTAAAAGCCTATCATTCTTTTGAAGGTAATCTGCTTTAGAGCAGATATATAATTTTGCAATCAATCAGTAGCTTGATGGATTGACAAAATGTGGTTACACTCAGAAAACAACTGAGGACCCATAGTTATCTCAGTACTCAGGGATAGATTAAAATGTCTATTTTTTGTGTACTCCGCTATGAACATTTTGACCCATTTTCTGGGGGCCGCTCACCTGTCTCTCAATGTGAGTGTCACAATCTGATCCTGTCAAGCCGGCTCATAAGTGCCTGGGGTGAAAGTGTAGCTAGGGATTGGTGGGGAGGTAGGGTGGGGAGGAGATAAAGAATGACTTTGCAGTTGGGTATTTGGGAGGCCATGACAGGAGGCTCATGGGTTCGCAGCCATCCTCAGCTGCTTATTGAGGCCCTCCACACCTTAGTGAGACTCTGTTTCAAAATAAGAAAGTAAAATAGGGCTGGGGTTATAGCTCAGAGCTAGAATGCTTCAGAGTTCAATCCCCAGTAGCACAAGGAAAAGAAAAAAAAAAAGAATGATTTTTGCTCTTAACAAAATTTTGAAAAATAGAATGGTAGAATATGGTGTATGTTAAAATATGTTTTGTTCTTAAACTACCATTGTCATTTGCAGGTACCGTATCCTTTTAAAGATATATTTGGAGCCATACTAAAAGTCTTGAGAACATGAGCTAGATGATTTGAGTCTAAAATATACACCCAGCCTGGGACCCATAACTATTAGACATAAGACTCTCACAGAAAGAGAAAGATGAAACCAACACAACAGAGATGCAAATCTAAGAACACTGAGAACACGAGAAAAAAGGCCACCAAGACAATGATAGATCCTTATAACCTCTGACCTTGGAAGTCACTGATATAGAGGTACAGAAAATAACAGAAGGAGAATTCAGAATTTTGATCATTAATATGATGAAAGAACCAATCCCTTTTCTGTTCTTGGAAGGCCCATGAAAACACAGTCCTAGTGAAGATCTATAGAGGCATTTTCATTGACTAAGCCTATATCAACTGGCACAAGTTAAATTCAGAGCATCCGCCAGGTGTGTTCGCACAGGCCTGTGGTCCCAGTACTTGGGAAGCTGAAACAGGAGGGTTACAGTTTCTCAGCCAGCCTCAGTAACTTATTGAGACCCTGTTTCACAATTAAAAAAAAAAAAAACAGGGCTGAGAGTGTAGCTCAGAGGTCAAATGTCTCTGGGTTTAATCCTCAGTAACCCTTCCCAAATAAGTAAATAAATAAATGCAGAGCACCATGTTAGGGACAGAGAACCACACTAGAAGAAAGGGATGCAGGTGCATTTAAAACCTGAGCTATAGTCAGTTGTGGTGGTGCACACCTGTAATTCCAGTACCTGGGAGGTCGAGACAGTAGGATCGATAGGTTGGAGGTCCACCTCAGCAACTTAGCAAGGCCCTCAGCAACTGAGTAAGACACTGTTTCAAAATAAATTTAAAGGGCTTGGAGTGTGGCTCATAGGTAGAATGTTCCTCGGTTTGATTCCCAGGACAATGAAATAAATAAAAACCTCATCAGCCGGGTGTGGTGGTGCATGCTTGTAATTCCAGCACTTGGGAGGCTGAGACAGGAGGATCGCATGGGTTTGAAGCCAGCCTTGGCTACTTAATGAGGATCTCAGCAACTTAGTGAGACCCTGTTACCAAATAAAATATAAAATAGATCAGAGAATATAGCCCAGAGGTAGAAAGCCTCTGGATTCCACCCCCAGGACCCCCCCCCCAAAAAAAAATCCCCAAAAAACAAAAAACAAAGAAACCTCAGCTCTGTTCCCAAGTCGTGATGGTCAGATGGGGAGACAGGAGTACAGAGATGCTAAAGAGAAATCTCAGGTTATTTGAATCATCTCAACCAACCAAGATTTTTTTTTTTTTTTGCAGTACAGGGGATAGAACCCAGGACCATTGTGCCTCTGAGCTATACCCCCAGCCCTATTTTTTAGTCTTTTTATTTTTGAAACAAGGTCTCACTGAGTTGCGAAGGGCCTTGCTAAGTAGCTGAGGCTGTCCACAAACCGCAATCCTCCAGTCTCTGACTCCTGAATCCTGGAATTACAAGCATGCGCCACCATACCCAGCCAACCAAGACATTTTTAATTAAAAAAAATTCAGTCTACATAGTTTGAGGTTGGGTTTCCTTTGTATCTCATATTTCAGATCTATTCTTCAACTACTATTACTAGGGTCTCTTTTCTTGGATATTGTGAATAGTGTGAATACTGAAATTTCTTCTTCTTTCTTCCTCCTTTCATGTTCTCCCTTTTTTTATTTTTTGGTATAGGGTCAGAGCTACCAACTTCGTGGACACAGGAGCTCCACCTATATGGAACAGGCTTGGAGCAAGGCTGCCGGATCACACCCTCCTGTGATAACAGTACCCAGGCGATGAAGCAGAACTTGAGTCCACCCTCCGCTGGGGCAGAGCCTCTTGCTGTGGGACCTGGGAAGCCCTATTCTCTCCAGTCAGCTAGCACATCGTGGGAACAGAGGATCCCAGAGCCACCAAGCCAGACAGAGCCACTCAGTTAAAACTGGAACTAAGAGGACTGTCAAAAGGAACAACCCATGTGGATGGACAGTGTGCTTTTTTTGAAGAATTGGAAGGGTACACAAGCTGGACAGCTCATCTCCTACTCAGTATCTTGGAGGCAGATGCGAGGTTGCTTCTGTTCTTCCTTCAAGCCACCCCACTGATGATTTTCAAATAAGAGCAACCAGACAAATCACTCGGTAACTCATCAGAAACTCAAATTGTTAATATATACTGTCTTCAGTAGTTGATACAGGTAGATTTGGGTCCCTCCCCCCTTTTCAACCTCAGGCTACTCTGGGGATAAAGAAGGCCATCATCACTGGTTTTCTGACTTACAAAGTAATTTCTTTGATCTGAATAGAACTTTTAGCATCAATTTCATGAAATGGCTGGAATATTATAAGCATTATTAATATACACTGAAATCATTTATCATTGGTGTGGTCCATGCTAGTGAATGAACTGGGAATAATTAATGAAATAGAATCAAGTGGGATAAATTAATGAAAAGGATAATCATTTACACACGGATTGCTTCAGAATTAGATCACTAATTTTAAAATCTTTGAACATTTAGTTTTTAAAGATTTAAACAGTGACTTTTTAAAGATTTTCCTAAAGACTTCAGTGTTTTTCAGTCATTATCCTTTTCCTCAAAGCACTTTTCCCCAATGAAAAGTGGTAAAGTTTCCCTTTCTGTGTTTTTCCAGAATTTTTACTTATTTTTACATATGAGATTGTAAGCTGTTAAATGATTTATTTGCATTATGAAAAGCAATCATTTCCTTCTAATTATTTAAATAAAATCACAGAACACATCAACATTTTATTTTACACTTGGTTTTTTTTTGTTTTTTGGGGTTTTTTTTTGGTACTGAGGATTGAACCTAGAGGCATTATTCTACCTCCAAGCTATGCCATAGCCTGATTTTTTAAATTTTTTTTATTCGCAAACAGGGTCTAAGTTTATGAACCTCACTACATTGCTGAGGCTGGCTTTGAACTTGTGATCCTCCTGTCTCAGCCTCCCAGGTACTGGGATTACAAGCATATGCCACTATGACCGGCTTGTACACTTGGTTAAGTAGTTAATTCTAGTTGAAGTGGATGTTAGAGGTGAACTAAAGTGAGTTTCCCAGCTTGCCACTTCATCTCTTTTCTTAAAAAGTTAAAAGTCAGATGTGGTGGTACATGCCTGTAATCCCAATACTTGGGAGGCTGAGACAGGAAGATCACAGGTTTGAGGACAGCCAGAGCAAGTAGTGAGACTCATCAACCCAGTGAGACACTGCTTCAAAATAAAAATAAAAATAGGGTTGGGGATGTAGCTCAGAGGTAGAATGCCCTTGGATTCCATCTCTGGTACCACATACATACAAAAAGTTGAAATCTATCTCTAACTCTATAAAGTAACATTTTACATGATATTCTAATGAAATATATTCCTTGAAGCCATTATCACTAACAGATAACACAACTTACCTGATACAGTAATGTTGGATTGCTCAGGGTTTTAGATTATATAGTTTTTGCCTTAACTAGCCCTTTGCTTATCTTTTTCTTTCATTTCTCCTCAACTATGTGGACTTAGTTACACTAGAAATCAGAAGAAAAGGAATTGAAGAACATGTTTTCAATTGGATATTTTATAGAAATTTTGGTAAAGACTTGTTGGGGAATATGACTTGAGGCTTATGAATATTAGTTAACTATTCAGTATGATGCCTTTCTCAAAGTAATTTATATTTCTTCAGTATTTAATTTTGCTTTAAATGACAGTTGATATCTTAGAAGATCAAAAGGCCCATTTTTGATTACTATTATTTCTGAAAAATAATAACCATAATTTCCTCCAAGTTCTTCTTTCCTTAAGCACAAATGTATTGTTGTTTTCCTGTAGAAGGGAGCATTTTTGAAGGCTTAAAGGGCTGGATTATATTTGTGTACTTCATTCAGAATTTCAGTACTAATCAAAGAAATGACAAGAGACCACAATAACCCATAACATGCCATTATCCTCACAACAGGAAATCCCTGCTTCCTCACAGCTTTTCAATAACTCTGATACCTTAGAAATTAGGACCAATGTCTAGGCCATGCTGTCTCATCAGCAACCTGGTCGTGTTTCAGAAAAAATGTAGCTTGTGTTTTTTAGTCAGTAAGATCCTGAGAGGTCTTCCTTTCTCATAGCTTCACATTTTCACTAAAAATATTAAAAAACCTAAATTTTAAAAATAATAGTTTTTAATCTAAGATTTTATTTTGCATATTTCAGACTGAACATTTTTACTTTCCAACTCTCATGGTCTCATGGTATACAATACTGGATTAAAATTCTATGTGACTAAATGTCTGGTTGCTCCTGGAGCCCCCAGTAAAGGCTGAGTACACTATTTCTTCAAATCCATATGGTTCTGGTTCTACCTATCAGCTTGGGTTTCCAACTAATGCCCTTTGAATGTGAATATTGATTGTTGTATGATTGAAAATGTGATGGCAATACTAAATAAATCCTCAACACACACACACACACACACACACACACACACACACACACACTGTGATCAATGGACCACAGGGCCAGTAAATCGTGTCACACATGATGTGTATCTTTCCACAATGTCACAAGGTTTTTTCAACACTCAAAGGTTATAGCATGCAGGAAATTATTAGGAGATTCTATAAGTGAGGTTAAGCAAGTTTCAGATGCTGGTGGCTGCTTTGCCAAAGACTTTTGGCTATAAATGAGCATCAAATGATACCATTCACATTAATAATTCTAACAATTTAGATGGGCAAATATACTGGACAATATACAAATTCTATCATTCGAACACTTTAAATAATGATTAAATAACAAGCTACAGACAAGTAAGGGTAAGAGGATGTAACAAACCAAGCCCAGTAATGGAAGAAGAGATTCTGCAGCTGGTCCAGGCACGGCAAGGCTGAAGAGTCACACTGACCCTTGGTCATCAAAGAGCTGGGCTGAAGCAATGTCACTAGATCAGAGTTGTACTCACGGTAGACTTGCCACGGTGTGAACAAAGCTCAGCGGGCTGTTTGTCAAAAAAAAGCTGCTCTTTTTATAGGGTTCTTGTCAAGTGACTTTGGCAGACTTTTCAAACCTTACCAGATGCTTGTCATTTCCACAAATGTACTGATGATTTAAGTCCATCAAATGCAGGAAGAGATTCATGAACCAAGGGTCGGGTATCAATTGCAGCATAGGTGTGTTGGTCTGGACCATATGCTGGCACATCAAAACAAGTTGCTTATGAGTTTCTGAGCTTATGCCCCATGCTGTATACAATGGACATGTCTAAACAAGTTGTTTATGAGTTTCTAAAGTTGTTTTGTATCCCATGATGTATACAACAAACATACCCCAAACAAAGAAACAGGCTGGGAAAAACGAAAACGACCCTAGTCAATTTAAGAAGCTGTGACAGGAAATATTTTATGTTTTGCTGTGTCTCTTTGTGTTTTTGTTTTCTATTTTTTAAGTCCTCAAATGAGAAAGCTTCCTGTGACCATTTCGCTGTGAGCTCCTGGGCTCCAAGCCAGGCCTGCCTGAAGTAGGGTTTCTGTAGCTAGAGGACTGTGCAAGCAACAAGGGAAATGTCAGGCTCCACTCCCTGGCACTGTTCCGAGTCAGGCAGGTAGGCTGCAAGCACATCCTGGAAGTTCATCCCTGTATGTTTCTATGATACTAACCATCAGATGCGGACAGAGGCACAGTGGTCAGAGAATCCTCTCTTTCATGTGGTGATGGCTTCCAGGCTGCAGATCACCCTTGGTGTGATATCTTGGTGTGTATCTCTTTTTCCTGACTATCGGCCTCAGTACACACCAGTGATCTCAGGCCCACTGCCAGGCACAGAGATCAACATCCCACAGGCTTTGCTGCCAACTCCCCCACCTGCTCTCACTTGGGAAGCTGGGTGTGACTGCCTTCGCAGCTCTCCCTGCCAACTCCAACTTGTCCGCGCATCCCATTGCATCACGGGTCTGGATCAGTGACTCGACTCTGATCCTCCAAATCCTCTTTCCAGACACTACTTTCCCGGATCCTTTCACCATTATGAAAGATTTAATTTCTATAGCAAATTACCTATTGCATAATAACCAGGACTTGCTTCCTTGATTGAACCCTGGCTAATACAACAAGGAAATGCAAGCAAATATTTTAAGTACACATACTTCTCATATTATACAGATTCTTACACAGAAAAAGGAAAACCCTCTTTCTAGGGGGTTAGTATAACTCGTGTTTCTATAGAGTATTAAGTATAACACAAGAAAGAAAGATTGTTCTAATATTTAAAACCTTTAAGTATAGTTCAACACAGTAACAAAGTGTGAGCACATGGTATTTTTTAATGGAGAATTTTTTCAATAAAATTAAACATCTATTAGCCGGCCGTGGTGGCACACACTTGTAATCCCCCCGCTTGGGAGGTGGAGATAGGAGGATCGCGCAGGTCTGAAGCCAGTCTTGCTGGCTTGAGAGACCCTGTTTCCAAATAAAAAATATATATAAAATAGGTCTGGGAGTGTAGCCTGGATGTAGAAGGGTTTCCAGGAACCCCAGTACCACAATAAATAAATAAATAAATAAATAAATAAATAAATAAATAAAATAAACATCTATTAATGATAAAACTTCTTGGTAAAATAAAATGAAAAGTAAATTTTCCTAATTAAATAAATCTACCAAAATCCTTCAAAAAAATCAAACCTAATAATGAGATGGTGAAAGCATTCCCCTTATAATCAATGGTAAGATAAGGATACCTCAACTATAATTGCATCTATTCAATGTTGTACTGAATGCCTTACATAACATTCTGACAGCACAATAATATCCTAGAGCAGTAAGATTAGATGTTTAAAATATGTAAAGATAAAAATAAGAAAATTACATTCTCATTATTTTCAGATGATACAGTTGCTCACAGAATATATAAAATAATCATGGTTAAATTACAAATTGTAACACCAAATAAATATATTTGAGTAATATTAATTAGAAATGTAGTATTTGTAATTTATATAACGAATGAAAGATTGGTTAAATATTTAAAATCAGTAATTTCAACACAGTAACCAAGAAAGAGCATATGTCATATTTTAATAGAAGCAAAAATTATTTCAATAGAATTAAATTATTTTTATTACAATTAATCATAATTAGCCAGGCATGGTGATGCACGCTTGTAATCTCAGCATTTGGGAGGTGAAGATTGGAGGATCACGGTTTGCAGACAGCCTCAGCTACTTAGCGAGGCCTTTCGCAACTCAGTGAGACCCTGTTTCAAAATAAAGAATAAAAAATAAATAGGGCTGGGATATAGCTTGGAGGTAGAATGCACCCAGGTTCCATCCCCAGCACCACAAAAAAATAAATTAAAAAATAGAATAAATCATAATTAAATTTCTTAGAAAATATAGATAAATATAAAGAAACTACAAAGAAAAGTAAAATACTTTCTAGTTTTACCTATTTAAACAATATTTTATTCCTTATACTAATTATATAATATACTTATATTATTATTATTATTATTATTATTATTATTATTATTGTTGTTGTTGTTGTTGTACTGGGGATGGAACCCAGGGGCCTTCTACCTCCGGGCTACACTCCCAAACCTATTTTATACTTTATTTGGAAACAGGGTCTCACTAAGTTGCTGAGAGCCTCACTAAGTAGCTGAGGCTGGCTTCGAACCTGTGCGATCCTCCTGTCTCAGCCTCACAGGTACTGAGATTACAAGCGTGCACCACCACACCTGACTTATATATAATACAATTATATAAATATAAAAAACCATGAATAAATCGAACAGGTGTCCAAAGCCCATTAACAAGAAAATTAAAAGTGGAAAGAAATATGACCTAGAAGAGGATATCATATTCGTGGGTAGGAAGTCTGGTTTTTTCAGTAATTATTTTAGTATTATATTTTATTTTTTAATTTTTTTGTGTATTGTAGGCATACATCTTAATGGAGTTAAAGATGGTGGAGGCATACAAGTACACATCACTCAGCCCTTCTCCAGTTCCCACCCCCTCCCTCCCCCTCCCTCCGTCTCATGTTTGGCTTAGTGATTGGCTTTGGAATGTACATCATGTACATTGGAGAATTTCCCTCTTCTCCCCTCCCATCCCCCTCAGTTAGGTCTTCACGGAGACGTAGATTCAAATTAGCTCATTTCAAGATAGGGTTAAGATTATTTGACCCCGTCTTTAATTTTGCTACAAGCAAAAGGGAACCCTCTCTGGAGGAACATGTCACTTACAATCTCTAATTATTTCTTCAAATTTTTATGTACAACATCTGGTGTTCAATTTTTAAAAATTACCAGAAGAGCCAGAAGAACAAAACAACCAAAAACCAAGAGAAAGGAAGAAAAGAAAGAGTCAGATAAGCAGAATTTCAGATCAACTTACATATTGATCAGACATAGGGATACTATATTGAAGAATACACAGAATAAGAAAAATAACTTTAGTAAGAATTTGAAACTAATCAACTGGAAAATACAATAACTAAGAATTTAGCCATTGGGTTTAACAGCAGATTAAATTTAGCTGAAGAGAGCCTATTGAACTAGAAAATAGATTAACATAAAACATCTGAATTGAGGCATAAAGAATAAAAGGATGAAAACAGAACAGGCATTGCTACATGACACAAAAATATTTTAATGTATTTTTAATTTTAAAAGGAGAGAAGAGGGAATGAAGGTATTAGCAATATTTAAAGAGAAAATGTACAAGAATACTCTAAAAGTGAAAAGTAATAAAGCAGATTTGAGAAATACTATTAAAACAAACAGAATACCAATCAAAGAAAGTAGGGAGAATTGAAAAGTAGTAAGAAACATGACTTTCAAATGAATAATATGACAGATGACTGATCCATGCTGAGACCAGAGGAAATTTGAGTAATATGTTTAAGAAAGAGCTAGAATTCTGGCTTGTCAAAATTTTATTCAAAAGTGAAGCCAAAAGAAAGACAGCAGATAACAAAATCCCAAAGTTCACTAGAACACCTGCAACGATACAAATACCAAAGGGAATTTTTTAGGCAGAAATAAAATGACACCAAATATAGCAAAAATGAAGAACAATTGAAAGGGCCAATATGCAGGCAAGTGTAAATTAATATAAAGTCTATACAAAATTGTGAATAATTAAATAAAACACTTGATTTACCAGATATCAGAAATTATTATGAGCAATAGTAAGTGTGTTATTCTTACAGGACAGATGAATCAATGAATGGGATAAAGAAAGACCCTACACAGAAACCTGAAAGATGATTGAGTTAGCAACACACATTAGTGAGACAAGAATATCAGTATACACTGCTGAGAAGACTGATTATCCCTTGAGAAAATAAGGAAACAGATGCCTACTTTACCCTGTATATAAACACCTGTCCACGATAGAATATAAATTTAAAATTGGGAGGCAAAACTCTAAAGCTTTAAGAGGAATTTATTGGTGCACAATTGTATAACTTTGGGTAAGGAGGAATTTCTTAATCAAGACCCAGAAAAGAAAAATATCAATAACTTTTTTATTAAAATCAAGAACTTCTGTTACCATACCATAAAGAGAGAAACAATATAAGATTTAAATTTTGAAAATAAAATTTCAATAGATTTAACTGACGAAGAAGAATATAAATCCAGAATAAATAAACATTTTCAACAGTCAATAAGAGTGCTCTTACACGCTGCTGGTGGGAGTGTGAATTGATGCAATCACTGGCATTACCTAGCATAGCTGAACATGTTCAGATTCTACAATGTAGCAATTCTAATCTGAGATAAATATCTTAGATAGACTCTTAATATCTGTATATCTCAAGGCAGAAACAAGAGAGTCCATAATACCAAACAACAACTGGAAACCACACAAATATCCATCAGCATTAACATGAATAAAAGTGTGGCATAGTTTTATTATGGAATGAAAATGAGTGAATTAGAGCTATGTAGCTGAAAATGGGTTAATGTGAAAAACAGAAAAGTTAATCTGGGCTAATGAGAAGAACAGAAAGGAATCAATTTTTATATACTGAATAATTCATTTAGATATAGCTTATAAGCAGGGAAAAGTAAATAAGATATTACTTGATGCAAGTTTGGATGGTAAATTATAAGGTAAAGCAAGAGAATCACTGACAACACATTCTCCTGGGTAGTTTTCTTTCACTTTAGAGAGGTTTTCAATGGCCTGCACGCCAGAGCTTCTGATGGGAGGGCCTAGGAGCATACTGCCTCTATGTCGTGGGCACATGAGTGCTATTATTTTTCTGTGGACTGTCCACATACTCTTATTTTTTTCTTCTTTTGTCTATACTTCAAAGGAAGGGCAAAAAGATCACAAAAGAAATTGTCCTTGAATTCTAACGAGCAGCTCATGGGTTCCAAAGCAGAATTGTTCACATTCTTTGCATTCACTGGGGCTGCTGAACTCTGGATCCCTGAAGCCTTGGGGCTGATGTGCACGCTGGATTAGCACGCTTCAGAGCTGGGGAATTTCCCCCACAGTTAGAAGAGCCTGCAAGACCACAGAAAATGCCCTTGGCCACATCCCCTTGAATGCTTTTGACAAATAGAGGAATTAAAAATAAAAAGGACAAGATAATAAAAATCTGAGGAAAAAGAGCTGTGTATAGAAAAATTAAAAATCGATACTTGGAGTTTCACAGGAAATTATTTGGTTGGGGATGATGGAAAATAGTTTCCCTAATTATGATGGAATGGAACATTCAAATTCTGGTGCTTTCTGAAAAAGAAATTCAGAAAACACTCAGGATCTCCCACATTAAAAATAATAAAAGACGCTGGGCGTGGTGGCGCACACTTATAAATCCCCACACTTGGGAGGCAGACAGGAAGATTGCGCAGGTTCGAAGCCAGCCGCGCTGGCTTAGGAGACCCTGTTTCCAAAAATAAAATAGGTCTGGGAGTGTAGCCCGGAGATAGACAGGCTTCCAGGAACCCCAGTATCACCAAAAAATAAAAAAAATAAAAATAAAAGACTTAGGAATAAACCTAACCAAGGAGGTAAAAGACCTCTACAAAGAAAATTATGAAACATTGAAAACAATTGAAGAAGACCTTAGGAGATGGAAAAGTCTTCCCTGTTCTTGGATAGAAAGAATAAATATCATCAAAATGGCCATTCTTTCAAAAGTGATCTACAGATTCAACACAAAACCCATTAAATTACCAAAGTCATTTCTCACAGGCATAGAAAAATCAATCCTTAAATTCATTTGGAACAACAAAAAAACCAGAATAGCCAAAGTAGTTCTTAGCAACATGAACCATACAGGAGGCATCACAATACCTGGCTTTAAACTATACTACAAAGCCATAGTAATAAAAACAGTATGGTGCTGGCACAAAAACAGATACATAGATCAATGGAGAAGAATAGAAGACTCAGAAACAATTCTGTACACTTACAGCCAATTGACTTTTGACAAAGGAGCCAAAAACATACACTGGAAAAACATAGCCTCTTCAACAAATGGTTTAGGCAAAATTGGTTAACCATATGCAGAAAAATGGAAATAAACCCCACTTCATCATTCAGCACCAGAGTCAATTCAAGATGCATCAAAAACTTGGAAATTAGACCAGAGACCTTGAAGCTCCTTGAAGAGGGCATAGGTCTGACACTTCAACATATAGGTACAGGTAAAAACTTTCTCAACAAGACCCCAAAGGCACAAGAAACTAAAAGGCAGATCAATGCATGGGATTGCATTAATCTGAAGAGCATCTGTAAAGCAAAGGAAACTATTTAAAAGCTCAACAGAGAGCTGACAGAACAGGAGAAAAATTTTGCCAGCTCTGCCTCTGATAGAGGACTAATATCTAGAATATACAGAGAACTCAAGAAACTCAGCACTAACTCACAAATAACTCAATCAAAATTGGGCAAGTGAACTCAATAGACACTTAACAAAAGAAGAAATTGAAATAGCCAATAAATGTATGAAAAAATGTTCAACATCATGAGCAATCAGAGTGATGCAAATCAAAACTACCCTGAGATTTCATCTAACTCCAACTAGAATGGCAACCATTAAAAACACAAACACCATAGTCAGGCGTGGTGGCAGATGCTTGTAATCCCAGTACTTGGGAGGCTGAGGCAAGAGGATTGCAGGTTCACAGCCAGCCTCAGCAACTTGTGAGGACCTCCAAAACTTAGTGAGACCCTGTTTCAAAAAATAAAGAATAAAAAAGAGGTCTGGGAGTGTAGCTCAGAAGTAGAATGCCCTGGGTTTGATCTTCAGTTCTGTAAAAACAAACAAACAAACAAACAACAAAAAACCCCACAAGCAACAACAAATGCTTGTGAGGATATGGAGAAGTGGGAATTCTTTATTTTTATTTATTTATTTTGTGTGTGTGTGTGTGTGTGTGTGTGTGTGTGTGTGTGTGTGTGGTACTGAGAGGTGGAATCCAGGGGCTTTTCTGCCTCTGGGCCATACTCCCAGACCTATTTTATGTCTTATTTGGAAACAAGGTCTCACTAAGTTGCTGAGAGCCTCACTAAATAGCAGAGGCTGGCTTTGCACCTGTGTGAATCTCCTGTCTCAGTCTCCCAAGCACTGGGATTACAAGTGTGTGTCACCACGCCCAGCAAGAAGTGGGAATTCTAATACATTGCCGGTGGGATTGCAAATTAGTGCAAGCACTTTGGAAAATAGTATGGAGGATCCTCAGAAAAATAGGAACAAACCTACAATATGATCCAGCAATACTACTTCTGGGTATCTATCCAAAAACTGGAAACCAAATACCAAACTAACACATATGTATTTATGTTCATAGCTGCACAATTCACAATTGCCAAACTATTGAACCAGCCAAGATGTCCATCAACAGATGAATGGATTACAAAGCTGTGGGACATGTACACAATGGAATTTTACTCAACCAAAAGAATAACAAAATTACATCATTTACAGGAAAATGGATGGAACTGGAGAACATTATGCTAAGTGAGATTAGTCGGTCACAAAAAGTAAGAAATTAGTTGCTTTCCCTAATATGCAGAAGGTAGGGAGAACAAGGGTCATAGGAGGACCTGTAGACAAAGAAGGAGAAGCCACAGATGAACCAATGAGGAGGCCTAACTCAGGGTGATGGGAGGGGGAAGAAGGCAGTTCTCCAATGTACATGATGTACATTCATAAACATATCAAAGTCAATCACTAAGTCAGACATGAGGAGGGAGGGGGAGGGTATGGGGGTGGGAATTGGGGAAGGGCTAAATGAGTGACGCGTGCATGTATGCCTCTACCATCTTGTACTCCATTAAGATGTATGACTACAATGCATCAATAAAGAAAAAAATTCTGGTGCTTTGATTTTGTCTGACCATCTATATTTCTTTTCCTCCATTAATTTTTAAGCTGACCTCCAACAATCCATTGTTTAGATTTCCCCCTTCGCTTTCCATTTTAAATGTGGTTTGTCAAGTCCTTGTGCAAGCTATTCTGCATTTGTGGGATTTTTTGATTCATACATCAATGCATGTCCTGAGGTGGAATTAGAATGAAACTGTCTGTACATCCTGTATTCATGACATAATGGACAGGGGCAGCTTTTTAAGGAATTAAAATAGAAACTCAAGATCACAAATGGCAGGAAGCAGAAGCTGCCACAATCTGGCCTCTAACAACTTTTTAAACCCTCTACCAATCACAACTCTCAGAACTGGCTTAGCTCCTCTTTCATTCCCAAACCAAAGCTTTCTTTCAATTTGTCCCTTGGGTTTCAAGTAACTTTTCCCACACAATTTTACTATCTTCTTGCTCAAAAACTGTTGTTCAACTCAGCACAGTTCTCAGAGAATAAGGCAAAAAGAAAATCTGGACTAGTGCTCAGGATCAGAAGTGAGAAGCGCCTTTATGATTCTGACCTGCGACAGAGAGCTCTGACAGATGACATGTGCCAAAGTCACCTAGTTATTTGCAATAGTTTCCTCTCCCTCCATCCTTGGGCCTCTGACTTAGCCCTTGCCCACACAGGGAGCCTAAGTACTTCAGAAGACAGTGGTGATGCTGTTGGAACTGTAAAGAGTTTCTTCCTTATAGTGAGCTATTATAGCCCTCCATTGGGTTCTCCAATCTCCAGGAGAACAATTCTGAAAATATTTAAAATAGTGTCCCCTTATTTCAGGACATTTCTCTGGAGTCTTCTCTTCCAAAAGTCAGTGATCACTGATTTTGTTGCCCATTTCTTCACTAATCAGGTTTTCAGAACTTTAAGCCAGTATCCCTTCTTTGGAGGCCTGGCTTCAGTATAGAATATCCATTTTGCAGTGAGATGGCCAAGCCTAGTATGGCGGCACATGCCTGTCATCTGAGACTGAGGAGGGTCACCGGTTGGAGGCCAGTCTCAGGAACTTAGCAAGATCCTTAGCAACATAGCAAGACCCTGTGTCATAATTTAAAAAAAGGCTGGAGGTATAGCTCAGAGCTAAAATGCCCCTGGGTTTAATCCAGAGAGAGAGGGAGAGGGAGGGAGGGAGGGAGGAAGAGGGAGAGAGAGAGAGAGAAAGGAGGGAAGGGGAGGGGAGGGGAGAAGAGAGGAAGGAGAGAAGGGGAAAAGGAAGAGGAGAGAAGGGAGAGAGGGGAGAGAAGGAAGAGAAAGGAAAGAGGGGAGAGAGAGGAGAGAAAAGAGATAAAATAGAAAAAAGAAAGGAAAAAAGAAAGAGGAGAGATTGATTTCCAAACTGATCAATGGACTCCAAATGTAGTCCAAAGCATCCAAATCCTGGGAATTATTAAGCAATTTTTTGAGCCTCCCAATTTTTTGAGGAGGGATTGTTTAGTTTGGGTAGAAAATACATGACATTGGAAGATCACAGAAAAATAACCAGGGATTAGCATCAACACCCCCTTGGGGCTAGCTGCCCTAAAGATGGTGGTTGCAAAGTTGCTCCAACTTGCCAGGCATTCATCCAAGATGTGGAATGAAATATCCCTGGGTCCTCGGGGATAGTAGGAGCCTGAAGATCTGGGGCTGTTTTCCTAGCCTCTCGCCTCAGGGCTTTCTCCACAGCTCTGCTCTCCTTCTCTCTTGGCAAAGCAACCTTTTAGTGGAATTCACGTTTCCTTATTACTTCGGTTTTTCTGTGCTCCAGGTGCCTTGAAACCAACCTCCACAACACCTTTCATTTCCAGTGTCTGGAACCTACCCTCGTCATTTAGCTCAGCATCTCTCAAACTTTAATGTCCACAAATTCTCTAGGGAGAGTTTGTTAAAATTCGCATAATAGGCACGCAAGCCCCCTGGAGAAGCTGGGCACAGTAAAACGCTGGGTCCCGGGCAGGGGTCACGTGGGGCACGCCAGCCAGGGCCCGGGTTGCAGGACTCTGGGCCCCAGGCCAGACCACGCATAGCATGCCAGACCCCTGGAGAAACCGGGCACAGTACCCTGGGTCCCGGGCAGGGGTCGGGTGGGGCACGCTGGATGCCGGAACAGCCAGGGCTTGGGTTGCAGGACTCTGGGCCCCAGGCAGAGTAGTGTAGAGCACGCTGGACCCATGTGGAAACCGACCGGATCACAGTGCTACTGAGTGCCTGATCCCACTACCTCCTCAAACCACATATACTGTCTTCTCTTACTAAGAAAAAAAAAAAAGAAAAAAGAAAAATATTGGAGAGGGGTTAAGAAGGCCGTGGCAGATGCCAGTACACTGGAGATGCAGACAAAATTTATCCAAATGCACTGGAACTTATGGAAAAATTCCCCGTGAAGGAGGACTGCTGTTTCTCTATATTGTTAAGAATCTTGGACATCACCTATAAGGAGAGAGTTTAGCGGAGACCAGGAAGAAAGGCGGTGTTGAAAACGGTCTCCGCGATGGCAGTGGAGACTTGTATTCAGCAGAAGCAGAAATCGGATCCTACCAGCCTTATTTTTTTGGAGAAATTGCACCAAATGTCGAATGCTACTGTCATGCACGCTTAGGAACACTGGACAACATTCAGAGTGGAAAAAGAGCTTGGCAAGGATTTGAAATGGTGGAGGCAGTGGCAATGGCAGTGGCCAGTACTCAGGGGAGGCAGAGTTCTAATGCATTACACCTGGAACCTTTGAAATAATAACCCATAGGCAGAATGCTACCACCACGCACCCTCGAGAATGTGGGACAATTGGTTGGGCAAAGAGGGTGCTCGGATTGGAGCCTGCCGAGGGGTGAGGCCGGTGCTGGAGCCTCCGAGGCTGGGATCGGAGCCTGCTGAGGGGTTAGGCCGGTGCTGGGGCCAGCAAGGCTGGGATTGGAGCCTGCCATGAGGCAAGGCCAGTGCTGGAGCTTCGAGACAGTGATTGGAGCCTGCTGAGGGGTTAGGCTGGTGCCGGGGCCAATGGCCGAAATTGGAGCCTGCCGTGAGGCAAGGCCACTACTGGGGCCTCCGAGGCCGAGACTGAAGCCTGCTGAGGGATTAGGCCGATGTTGGGGCCAGTGAGGCCGGGATCGGAGCCTGCCGTGAGGCAAGGCCGGTGCTGGGGCCTTCAAGGCTGGGATTGGAGCCTGCCAAGGGGTTAGGCCGGTGCCAGGGCCAGCAAGGCCAGGATTGGAGCTCACTGTGAGGAAAGGCCGGTGCCGGGGCCTTCGAGGCCTGGATTGGAGCCTGCCAAGGGGTTAGGCTGGTGCCAGGGCCAGCAGCCAGCATCAGAGCCTTCTGTGAGGCAAGGCTGCTACTGAGGCCTCTGAGGCCAGGATTGGAGCCTGACGAGGGGTTAGGCCGGTGCTGGGGCCAGCAAGGCTGGCATAGGAGTCTTCCATGAGGCAAGGCTGGTGCTGGGGCCTCCAAGGCCAGGATAAGAGCCTGCTGAGGGGTTAGGCCGGTGCCGGGGCCAATGGCCAGCATCAGAGCCTTCCATGAGGCAAGGCCGCTACTTTGGCCTCCGAGGCTGGGATCGGAGCCTGCCAAGGGGTTAGGTTGATGCCGGAGCCAGCGGCCAGCATCAGAGCCTGACATGAGGCAAGGCCGGTTCTGGGGCCTCCGAGGCTGGGATAAGAGCCTGCTGAGGGGTTAGGCTGCTGCTGCGGGGCCAATGGCTGGCATCGGAGCCTTCCGTGAGGCAAGGCCGCTACTGAGACCTCCGAGGCCGGGATCGGAGCCTGCCGAGGGGTTAGACAGGTGCTGGGGCTAGCGAGGCTGACATCGGAGCCTGCTGTGAGGCAACGCTGGTGCTGGGCCTCCGAGGCTGGGATTGGAGCCTGCCAAG
The DNA here is from genome assembly GCF_963383645.1 of Muscardinus avellanarius. Classification (NCBI taxonomy): domain Eukaryota; kingdom Metazoa; phylum Chordata; class Mammalia; order Rodentia; family Gliridae; genus Muscardinus; species Muscardinus avellanarius. The sequence continues at coordinate 42,327,846 of NC_137791.1, read as the reverse complement.
GGGTTAGGCCGGTGCCAGGGCCAGCGTGGCCGGGATCAGAGCTCACCATGAGGCAAGGCCACTACTGGGGCCTCTGAGGCTGGGATTGGAGCCTGCCAAGGGTTTAGGCTGATGCCGGGGCCAGTGGCCCGCATCAGAGCCTGCCGTGAGGCAAGGCCAGTGCTGGGGCCTCTGAGGCTGGGATAAGAGCCTGCTGAGGGGTTAGGCCGGTGCTGGGGCCAGTGAGGCCGGGTTCGGAGCCTGCCGTGAGGCTAGACCAGTACTGGGGCCTCCGAGACTGGGATCGGAGCCTGCTGAGGGGTTAGGCCGGTGCCAGGGCCAGCAAGGCTGGGATCGGAGCTCACCATGAGGCAAGGCCAGTGCTGGGGCCAGCGAGGCCGGGATAGGAGCCTGCTGAGGGGTTTGGCTGGTGCCGGGGCAAATGGCCGGCATCGGAGCCTGACGTGAGGCAAGGCCACTACTGGGGCCTCTGGGCCGGGATTGGAGCCAGCTGAGGGTTTAGGCTGGTGCCGGGGCCAGCGAGTCCAGAATCGGGGCCTCCCATGAGGCAAGACCGCTGCTTGAGACAGCAAGGTCTGGATCAGTCCACCGGGTAGCCAGGCCACTACTGGGGCCGTCAAGAGCGGGATCGGTACTTTCAACGCGGCATGCACAGAGAAATATCGCAGAAAATAAAAATCAGATGCTTCCCCTAATCAGCAAAAACTAGGAGGAAAGGGGCAACAGGAAGAGGTCAAGCTATAGAAAAGGCCCTATAGTGAAGCAACTAAGGTGACCAATCAGAGGGTATGGAATAGGGGAGGATGGAGCCTCTATAAAACTCAGGAGGGAAGTTTGCAGGAGACTTCCAGGAAGATGGCGACCAAGAAAAGCGGGGCTTAAGAGCCCCGCTAACAACCAATCTCTATTACCACAAAATTAGCGCCTTTCATAGCCAGAAAACACCATCACCAGAGAAACAAAAAAATCACCAGCCCCAGAGAGGAGGGGGGTCTCATAACAGAGCTCAGAGCCACAGAGAAGATACGCCAGCCTCACGGCCGAGAAGGCAGCAGCAGCGCCTTCCTGCCGGTGGCAGTGGCGAGCTCACCGGACGGCTACGGCTACAGACCAACGCACTCAACAGCCCACCAGGCTCCAGAGAGGAGCGGTGGACAGCGAGCTGAGGCGAGCCACTGCGGAAGAGACCGGACAGTGAGATGAGGTGAGCCGCTGCGGAAGAGCCCAGACAGCGAGCCGAGGTAGGCCGCTGCGGAAGAGCCCGGCGGGATTCGGCAGATTTTTTGGTGCAGAGAGCATCTAAAGCTCCCAGTGGCTGGGCTCAGCACACGATGCAGGGACTCAGAGCGGAGTTCAAAAACAGAGAAGAAATATGCCAGCCTCACAGCCGAGGGCGTGGCAGCGGTGCCATATTGCCACCAGCGGCAGCAACAGTGGCAGCAGCAGCGAATTCACCGAGTCTACTACAGCTCCATCTGTGTATTCAACAACAGTGAGTCAAATTGCGGGCCCCAGAGGAGAAATCCCAGTACTGACTCCCAGGGACTTGACCCAGTGGGGGAGTGGCGGTGGCAGAGATATCACACCATAGGAGAACGACCAACCTGGCACCCTCCATAGTCTAAAGCAGCCTCTATTGACTCCCTGGGTCTGAGACTCTGCGATACAACCCAGTAAAGGAGTAGTGGTGACTGAGATACCACAGACTCGAGATCCAGAGCACCTTAAGTGAAGTCATAGTGACCCAAGGGAAGAACCCAGAGAAGGCACAAACTTCCGAAATCATGGGAAAGAGGAATAACAATGGAGCAATGAATGCCCACAACCCCACAACATCAGAACCCGATAAAACAGAAAATCAGAGATTTCTAGAAGATCAAATCAGGAAAATAACTGTAGAAATAATAGAGGTGCTTCGAAAAGAACTCAGAGAGAGCCAAAAAGAGATAAAGGATGCAATTAATGAAGTAAAGGCCTCAATTCAAAGCACAAACAACCAATTAGACCACATGGAGAACAAAATCTCGCTCTTAGAAGATGAGCAATCCAAAAATAAACGAATAGTTTCTAATCTAGAAAAAAATATCCGACAGCAGGAATCTGACATTGAAGAAATATGGGCCCATTTTAAGAGAGCCAACCTAAGAATAATTGGAAGAGAGGAGGGAAAAGAAGGTGAAACCAAAGGGATCAACAATCTCTTCAAGGAAGTAATAGAAAATTTTCCAAACATAGAGCAAGAGGTCGATACACGGGTCCAGGAAACTTATAGAACTCCCTTTAGACAGGATTGGAGAAGAGGATCCCCATGCCACATAATTGTCAAAATGACCAATAAGGAAGCCAAGCAGAGAATCTTAAAGGCAACAAAAACAAAGGGCCAAGTGACATTCAGAGGCAAACCAATTAGAATCACTCCAGACTTCCCAAACCAAGTCATGAGAGCCAAAAGGGCTTGGAGTAACATATTCCAAACTCTGAAAGAAAACAACTTCCAGCCAAAAATTTCCTACCCAGCAAAACTTTCTATCAAATTAGATGGGGAAATAAGAAGCTTCCATGACAAACAGAAACTGAAGGAATATATGTCTTCAAAACCAGCACTAGAGAAAATACTCAAAGAGATTAACTACAAAGAAGAAATAGGTAACACACAGCAGAACCAGAGAAACAAGATTTTCCATTCAAAAGACAAATAAGATTAGTTATCTGTGGAGATTCATTATTTATGTTAGTCTTATACCTATCTCTAAATTGTATTGTTTGCTTTTATTGTTAATTTTTAGGATTTCTAGTTGGAATATTAATATACCTTCAGATATAGCATTTGGAAATATTTTATCCCATTCTATCAGTAACTTTTAACTCTGTTTACATTGTCTTTGGATATACAATATTTTATTTTTTAGGGAGTTTGAATACCCTTTTGTTGCCTGTGCCATTAAAATCATATCCAAGAAATCACTGCCAATTTCAATGTTGTGAGGTTTTATGACCCAGATTTTCTTCTAAAAGTTTTTGTATTAAGATTTTTATTTAGGTCTTTTATCTAATTTGAGTTAATATTTGTATATGGGATTAGGTAAGGGTCCAATTTTATTCTTTTTCATGTAATTATTATTTTTCAACAATATTTAGTGAAAAGATTATTATTTCCTCCACCAAATGTTCATGGAAACCTTGTCAAAAATAACTTGACAGTATATGGAAGAATGTATCTCTAGGCTTTTATTTAACTCCAATGGTTTATATATCTGCCTTTAGAACAGTACTACACTGTTTCAATTATTGTAGCTTTATATGGTTTGAAATTAGAAAATATATATTTTCTAGCTTTGTTCTTTTTCGAGATCATTTTGGGTATCTAGAGTCCATATTTCATATTAGGATAGATTTTTTTTCTGAAAATAAATATATAAATATATGATAGTTTCACCTAAAAAAAAAAGAAAAAAATATTCTCTGGTAAGAAAAAAAGCAAAAAGAAATATTAAAATGTTATCTTTAAGTTATCAAAAGCTTGGTATCAGACAAATGAAACTGTTATGTGAGATTATCATTTTTAATTTTGGATAAATTGCTATAATACTAGATGTCAACCACTAAGCCAAGCATGGGAAGGGGGGATGGGGAGAGAATGGGGTGGGGATCAGGTGGGGGCTGACTAGGCGATGTGTGCATGTATGTCTACAAAAGTTTTTGTATCCCACTATGATGTATGAATACAGTGCACCAATAAAAAAAAAAAAAAAACCTCAGGAGGTACATAAACAAATGTATCAAAGTTAATCACCAAACAAGCATGGGATCGAGGGAAGGGGAGGGAATGGGATGGGGACTGGATGAGGGCTAATTGGATGATGTGTGCTTGTATATCCTCTCAAGTCTTGTACTCCAATGTGATGTATGATTACAATACACCAATTTAAAAAATTCGCATAATAATCCAGTGGGTCTGGCGTGGGGAGTCAACATTTTTATCAGGTTCCTGACTCACATGGACGCTGCCAGTTTGCAGTTCACACTTTAAGTAGTAAAGAAATCAGGATGCAGCTGATCCAGCTTCCCAGCCTCTGGGGAAGAGAAATTTTATTCTCTTGATTCCGTATTGGCATTTGCTCACCCTTGGTCAGGTGCTGAGTCTGATCCAATTAGCCATCGGCAGAGGACGTAATATGAACAAGGCCCCTTCAGCAGTTGTAGGTATGTTGAGTCATTCAAAACCTAAAATATTCCTGCAGCAAGGGTCATAAAACTCCCTGATTACTTATATAACGGCTTATAAAACCAGTTTTCTGATAGGGAGACTACCATTTTGCAACACACTTGGCACCATTCTGGGTTTCCTTTAAACTCTGTCCACACTGTGAAATCAAATTCATTTCTGATGTCTATGTGAGCCCACTGTCAAATTAAAAATATTACAGAAAGGAAAAAGGTAATATGAATTATCCTCTTAAAACAGGTTTTTGTATTTTGATTCTTTCCTGTCATTTCTGTGAGCTTTTGAAAGAAAGGAAAGGCTTCCTCTCAGCCATCCTAAGGATGGGACAATTTATATTGCTTTAAAAAAAAAATCTTTGTTTCAGACCCTAAACTCAGTGCAACCCAGCCCCTTACTTATGTAAAATTTGCAGTTATGATGGGCAAATATTCCTTTTTATTAGCTACTCTAGGTGGGCTTAGATGGCCCTTCCTGGGGTCTGTGAGTGTGATTTCCAAATTGGGTGACTAAAGTACACGGGGAAATATTGGAGAAGCCCAGAACTTAACTCTCCACCTTCTGCCACACCCCTACATACACGCCATGTGGCAGGATGATTTCCTCAGCTTGGGGACTAAAGGTAGCCCTTTACCTTTACCCCCTGATTGGTTGCAGGAGGCTTGGTGTCCAGAGAACAAGAGACAGAGGCCAGGGTAAGGTAAAGCAGGTCTCTTTTCACCAGTGGAGGCCTAGTATGCAAAGCTCCAGGTCTGAGTCTTGAATGGTGTCATCATACAGATTATATAATCTCAGAGAGACAGGTTTTAATTGGATCAGTAACAGGCAGGGGTACCAGTATGAGGGCCTTGGACACGTTTTATTTCTTTCTTTTATCTTTTTTTCTTTTTTCTTTTTTCTTTTTTCTTTTCTTTCTTTTTTCTTTTCTTTCTTTTTTCTTTTTTTTTTTTGGTATTGGTGGTGGAACCCAGGGGCATTCTACCTATGAGCTCTATTTTTAATTCTTTATTTTGAAACAGGGTCTCACTGAGTTGCAAAGGGCCTCACTAAGTATCAGCTGAGACTGTCTGTGAACTGCAATCCTTCTGTCTCAGCCTCCCAAATGTTGGGATTACAAGCGTGCGGCACCACACCTGGCTGGAACAAGTTTCATTTCTGCTTTCTGAGCTAGATTTCCTGGACGTATGGCCTAGACTAGGCGGCGGCATCTTGGACCCCATGTGGCTGGGACTGGGCAGTGCCATCTTGCTAGATTTAGATACTTTATCTTGTGGTCTTAGCTGCCATGAGAGGCCCTGCTTTGTTTACTTCAATGGGGGCGCCTGTGAAGAAATCTTTATTCTCCTATCTTGTCCCTAGGCTTTTAGCCTGAGAGTCGTTTTCAAGGATGCAGCCTGACTCCTGCCTCTAGATGCCTTCCTCCCCAACTCCCAAGAACTCCAGTGTGTTTTAGTTTCAAATTCCTAGGTCGTTTCTGAGGATGGAAGTATTTAAAGGGGTGTGTGACAGAGAGGAGTTGACAGGGATGAATGGGGCAGGGTAATGAGAAAGTTTTCTGGCATGATCCTGCTAGGGGAGCTCAGAAAGAAATCCTACAGCAATTTGTTTCAGCTCCAGTGTTTGAGTTGGTCCTGTTGTGTACTCGCTTCCCTCCCCCCATCTAGTCCTAGAAAAATCCTGTGATCCATTTGGGGTTTGCAAGAGGTCTTCCATAATTCAGAGTTCTGGTACATTAATTTAATCAAGAGATTGGCTTCATTTCCATCTCTTCACTTTGTCAATTAAGAGGCATAGCCACAATGGATGGATTCATCGTGGATGCAAAGAAAATCAAAGCACTCTCAGAGATTTGCTGGGCCAAGGAGATGCTCACAGGGGACCACTTTAGAGCTCAGTTTTCAAAGCCCATGAAAAATAAATGGAAGCGTCTTGTGCTTCCATTTAGCATCCATACCACCGTGCTGCACATGGCCCTCACCATGCGCACAGCGCCTCTGTTCACCCTGTTGTTCAGCAAAGTTTTTCCGTTTTTGTCAATGGTACATGTCAATACCAAACATAGTTTCCTCACTCCAGTTTTCTTGGCAGGAGCTGCTCTGTTCTGTACTTGTCTCTTTTTTCTTTCCTTCTTTCTTTCTTTCTTTCTTTCTTTCTTTCTTTCTTTCTTTCTTTCTTTCTTTCTTCTTTTTCTATCTGTAATTTACCTTTGGAGTTTGACTATCCATGGAGTTTTGGGCTATTCCCTTAGGGGCTGTTTTGATAGCTGTTAGACCTCACTCTTGTCTTAATATTGCTTGATAATTTTTCTTTTTGCATCACTGTCTTTGTCTTAAAATTTTCAAATATTTGTTATTATTGAACTGTCAAAAAGTAGATTTCACCTAATTAAAAATATAACTCTAATGTTGATGTTATAAGAAAAAAAACTATCATCCAAAAATCTGATTCCTATTCTCTGCAAGCAGTACCAGACATAAAGCAGTTAACACCACAGGGTTTTTGAATAGCAATTTGTTAATTTTAATGCTTCTTGTTTGTAGAATGGAAGTTTGCATTTGAATTAGAGTTCCAATAAACAGGCATTATGTTTGCCTAATTAGAACGATTTCTGCATTTGCTGGGCCCTGGATTGTTGGATGCCATAGCAAGTAGAAAACGCATGTGCTATTTTTCTTTTCTTCCAGATTTAATCTGTGCTAACAGCTACTCAAAGTTTTCCAGAGTGTTGAATGTTTGTCTGTAGGGCTTTTTTTTTTGGCCAAGATAGTAATGGCCACTGATTTAAAAATATTTTTTTCATTTTGTTTATTCTGTCTGTATGCCAAATCTCCTCTTTTTATTTGTTTTATATTGCTTGTTCTGCTGTTCCTAGATTTCTCAATTCATTCCCATTAAACACTGTTGTTTAAATCTTGTGAATAGTAGTCATTATTTGTTAGAAGAAATATTTTGGTCCAAATCACTATTGATTTAGGTTGTCATTAGATTTAAATATCTGATAGTTTAAACTACAATTGAATCTTTCCTGCGGGACTTGCACAGTGTCTCAGGCCATGTTTTAAGTGGCAGCACTTGGGAAATTTACAGGGTTCCATAATTGTCAGTTCTGATTTTTTTCACAATGCCATTAAATTGAAGACATATTTGTACAGTGATGAAGAAGACTTCCAGAAGCCAAATCCCTCTTTTCTGAAAGAACAATATTTCTGAAGAATAGAACCCATTTACCAATTCAAACCAGTTGTTCCTTTGTTTCAGAAAAGCTTGGAACTGAGACAAATTAGAAGAAATATGTACATATATTATAAAAATATAACATATTATGTGTTACATCCATCTATATATCACTAGGGATTAAACCCAGGGGCATTCTACTTTCTAGCTACACCCCCACTCCTTTTACTTTACTATTTTGAAACATGGTCTCACTAAGTTGCTGAGCCTGGCCTCAAACCTGCAATTCTCCTGTGTCAATCTCCCAAGTACTGAGATTCAGATGTGCGCCATCACATCCGGCTAGAAATGTACAATTCTTGACATGAAAAGCTGAGAGATGGATGTGATCCCAAATCATAAGTCTTTCATTTGCTTTTCTAGGCTTACGTAGAGCTGGGATTATGTTCTTTTGCAATTCTAGACATCAAGAAGCGTGTTGGCTACGGCAGCATCTGCACACCGCGAGCATGTACCTCTGCAGGAGTGGGGAGAGAGGAGTTTTAAGTGGTACCCATATGAACAGTTTATTCTAATGATTGTTTATTTTTAGAACAATGTTTTATTATGAAAATTTTCAAAATACAGCCAGGTAGAAAGACCTTTACATGTTTAACCTTCTCTCCATCCCTTGATCCAACCATCAATCTAAGTTTTAATGCATTTCATGCTAAATTGCAGATGACACTAATTGTCCCCCAAATCCTTCAGCGTGGGACCACTAATGAGCTCAATATTTGTTTATAGTTTGTGTTTTCCTTTGGAGTAAAATGTACTGAGTTTGACAAAACAGATGCATACACATGTGTAACCCAAACTCCTGTCGACATATGGAATAGTACCATCACCCCAGAAAACTCCCTGGCTTTCTCCTTAATCTCATTCTTCTGTTTTTTTTTTTTTTTTTTATAAAATCACAGATAAATTTGCCTATTCTAGAACTTCAAACGAATAGAATCAGATGACATGCAGCCTGCTCTGTAGGTCTTTCACTCAGTCCCATTTCCTTCTTCCTCCCTGTTCTACACACAAGTAACTCATTCCTCCCTATGTCTGAATACTATCCCATTATGTGAACATAGCACAGATTGTTTATCCATTTCCTGGTCTGTTTCTAGTTTTAGGCGATTATAAACATTAATAGGAATATTGTGAATACTCTTTTTGTTTGAATACATTATCATTCCATGAGTAGAATTGTAATTGTAGGGTCATAGGATAGGAGTATTTTACAATTTTATGAGAAACATACAGAATTGTTCCTGAAATACTTGTATCATTTTATATTTCTACTAGTAGTACAGTCTTTTGAGTATTACCTATCCTGGCAATGTGGGTGGCATCTCATTGTGATCAATTTGCATTTCCCAGGTATTTTAGTTTTAATATAATTTTTAAAAAGTGTCATTTTGAATAGCAAGCCCATGATTGCTGGGCCAAAGAAAATGTAAGTCCATTTAAGATAAAGTTAAATTAAAGTACCAGATAAATAATAGAGGTGGTATAAGGATATAGTGAAGTTTGTAAAAGTGATCAATGAATACATAAAGTTTTCAGAAAATATTTACAGGGGAGGTAACTTTTCAAACTTCTCCTTATTTCTATGGCTTTTTAAAATCAAGTTTTAAAACTTAACATGTAAAAATACTTTAGACATGCCATTTGTCATCATTCATTAGAGTCATGCTCTGAGATTAAGATTCTATATGTTAAAAAGAAAAATTCCTCACACCAATTACATCAAGCAGAGTTTATCTGACTTAAGAAAAACAAATTAAGCCAGCCATGGTGGCACATGCCTGTAATCCCAGTAATTGAGAGGCTGAGACAGGAGGATCACAGATTCAAGACCAGCCTGGGCAACTTGGCAAGACCCTGTTCCGAAATAAAAAATAAAAAGGGCTAGGGGTATATCTCAGTTGTAGAGTGCCACTGGGTTTAATTTCTAGTACAAAGGAGTAAAAAAACAAGAAGAGAAGAAATAGGAGGAGGAGAAGGAGAAGGAGGAGGAAAAGGAGGAGGAGGAAGAGGAGGAGCAGGAAGAGGAGGTGGACAAGGTAGAGAAGAAGGAGGAGGAGGAGGACAAGGAGGACAAGGAGGAGGACGAGGTGGAGAAGGAGGAGGCAGAAGAGGAGGAGGCAGAGGAGGAGAAAGAGGAGGAGGAGAAAGAGGAGGAGGAGAAAGAGGAGGAAGAGGGGGAGGAAAAGAAAAATGATCTGTGAATTGGAAGTCTCAGCACCAGAACAAGTTTTCAGAATTATCACTAGCAACAGGATCTGACAGCATATATAGGAAGCAGGAGTGTAGAGCAGCATTACTGGTTTAGTTCAGTTGATTAACGGTTACAGGGCCCTTTGCAATTAACTACAGCTGGGGCACTCTGACTAAACTCTCTTGTTTTGGCCTACTGGGCCCAGCATAGGGATCTACTCCAACTCAATAGCATCCTACAAATTGCATTTAACATACGTAACCCTGGGGAGAAAAAGATTTTACCCATCAGCCTACTTGAAGAAGCAAATTTAAGCAGTCTGGCTGTATGAAACTCAAACAAAAGAGAACGATATTCTGAAGGCAAGGTGGCAGTGTGGCTCTGGAGTGAGCCTGCTGGGCAGGATGCTCGCGCCCACCACTCGCCTGGCATCGCCTTCACTTCTTCAGTTTTCTCTCCAACAAACGTAGCTAATGACAGTACAAACTTCATATGGGGCTGTCAGGAGAACACGAATAAAAACAAGTAGACAGCACATAGAACCCCCCCCCACACACACACACACAGGAAGGGCAAGCTACTATTTCTCTTGTTGCAGGTAGCCAATCATTGCCAAGGTGTTCGATTGCAGAAAAAGGTGGGAATAAATATATCTAGAGAGCAGCAGAAAGGCTTACAGCTTCTGCAACGGGCAGATCTCACTGGCATTTTTGCCTTTTCTCTGAGTGTAGCAATATGATTTTTTTTAAACTGGAGATTGAACTCAAGGGCATTCTACTTCTGAGCTATACCCCCAACCCTTTTTAAAATTTTTTTATTTGAAACAGGGTCTCACTACGTTGTCCAGGACCTCTAAGTTGCTGAGGCTGTCCTCAAACCTGGGACCTTCCCATCACAGCCTCCCAATTACTGGGATTACAGGCATGTACTACCACACCTGGTTAGAAATGTGCTCTTCCTCTGGGCAACAGCCTTTCTGATTGTCAGTTCGAGGCTGATCCTGTTTCTTGACCATGTGATTTAGGTCTGGCCAGTCAACATTTTCCATTCCTATATCCACACTAATCTTCCCAAAAGATCTTGACTTCAGCCAGAAAAATAATGTTCAATCATGGGATTTCTGCTAGTGCTATTGAGAAAGGACAACTCTTTTGCTGTAGCTGCTAAGTTTCTAAAATGTAATAATGCTATTTCTGAAAGACATTCTGCACCCCTGAAGGAAAGGCTGCCTCTGACTGAACCTCAAAGAGAGAAACACAGAGCTAGAGACACAGAGAAAGAGCAAAAGGAAGATTGGGAGGAGGAGAGTGAGGAGGAAGGAGAGAGAGGGAAGGGCGGGAGGGAGACTGGTCTACTGACATCATTGGCCAGCTGGCTTGAGCTGAGGTGATCTGACCTTTCCAGCTGTGAACTCATCTATAGCCTTTTTCTGCCTTACTCATTTTGAGTTTAGTTTCTGTCATTTGTAACTAAGATCTTGATGAGTACATTTATTTATTTATTTATTTATTTATTTACTTATTTATTTAGTGTGGTACTGGGGATGGAACCCAGGAACATTCTACCTTTGAGCTACACCCCCAGCCCTATTTTTTATTCTTTATTTTGAAAATGGGTCTCACTGAGTTGCAAAGGGCCTCACTAAGTAGCTGATGCTGTCCTCGAACCATGACCCTTCTGTCTCAGCCTCCCAAATGCTGGGATTACGATCGTGTGCCACCACACCTTGCTTTTTTTTTTTTTTTTTTAATAATCCAGGGCACATTGGTACAGAAGCTCCTTGACTTAAGTTGCAAGAGCTCTGATGTGTTTGTGTCAAGGTGCAGTTCCGCTGAACTTCTGTAGGTGCTTTGTATTGGTTACATAGACATTGGCCAAACCAGTTATAAAATGCCCCAACAGATCAGGAGGCAGGTTTGGAGGGAAGTGATGCCACTCAGTTTATTGTGAAGCAGCCTGCAGGAGAGAGGAGGAGACTCATTAATCCCCAGGGTCTTCTGGATTCCCTGGTCTGAGGAGCGCAGGATTCCTTTGCAGCTATTGCCCTGGTGCTGCAAATGAGGCGGGGATGAAAGAGATATGCTGCTTGGCTTCTCTTCAATTTCAAGTCTTCCCTTTTTGATTGTTGCCACTGAGACTTGCAGAACCTCTGCCTCTGCCTCTTGGTCTGAATCTCTGATAACACTTCTAATAATGACAACAATAACCCTGCCGCATGGCCCTGGGCTACACAATTCATAGAAGATACTGTAATCAACTGACTTCGATTGTCCCTGCCGTCTGGAAAAGGGGCCTTTCAATCATCTGGTTGCCTGGAACTAAGCCTGAGATGACCACATCTATATTTAGTGACTTTCTCAGCACAGCATCAATAAATATTGCATCATATTGCAAAGCTGGGTAATTGTACTTATTCTTGTTACCATCTTATGTGCCTCCAAGAGTAATTACAGATAATGAGAACATTAAAGGTTCAAAGGTTTACACCTGTTACTGGACAATGAATGGAGAGTGCATGAGAGGTATCACATGGGTTAATCACAGAGGGCTGATGCTACTGCCTGCCTTTGCTAAGGGAGGGTAGGTGCATGCGCGCGCACACACACACACACGTGTGTGTGTGTGTGTGTGTGAGAGAGAGAGAGAGAGAGAGAGAGAGAGAGAGAGAGAGAGAGAGCTAGTAAAACTAAACTTTTTGGCTCTGGACCATCCTCTCTAAACTCCTTTACTCATTCAAGAGACTCTATTTACATTGCTAGGACTCTATGAAGTACTGAATATACAATGAGACTGTAGTTTGTTTGGAGAGACAAATGCTAAACTACAAGTGGTCTGTAGGGGTCAGGATGGACATCCCTGAAGAACTGATAATGCAGCTAAGATAAGAAGGAGGAGGAGGAAGAAGAGGAGAAGGAGGAAGAGGAGGAGGAGATGGCAGTGGCAGCAGTGGCACTCAGATGGGGAGCCGCTGGAGTGGTGGAGGGAGTACAGAGAGAATACCTGAGATGTCAGCTGGAGCTGTCAGATGAGCGTTTGGTCCTGGAAAAAAGCCTAAACTTTTTCTGAAAACCATCAGTGCCATAATACTGACGGATTTGACTGGAAACTTCACATTTTCTATGGTTGGCAGTTAAGTGGTTTCAGATATACTTGAGACTTATTTCATTTTGTATTATTATTATTATTATTTTGCCAGGTGTGGTGGCGCACGCTTGTAATCCCAGCACTTGGGAGGCTGAGACAGGAGGATCGCACAGGTTCGAAGCCAGCCTTGGCTACTTAGTGAGGCTCTCAGCAACTTAGTGAGACACTATTTCCAAATAAAGTACAAAATAGGTCTGGGAGTATAGCCTAAAGGTAGAAAAGCCCCTGGGTTCCACCCCCAGTACCACCAAAAAAATTATTAATATTTTGGTACTAGAGATTGAACTCAGAGGCATTCTACTTTTGAGATATACTCCCAGCCCTTTTTAAAAACTTAAATTTTGAAACAGGTTCTCGCTAAGTTGCTGAAGGTCTCACTAATTTGCCAAAGCTGGCCTTGAACCTTCAATCCTCCTTTCTCAGTCTCCTAAATCCTGGGATTATAGTTGTGTGCCACCATGTCCGTTTGTAGTTTTAATCACTGTGGGGGGAGGAGTGAGGCAGAGGAATTTAGTGAAGAGAATTCATACATAGGTCAACAAGGATAGTGAACTTAAAAGAGAGGGGCTGTGAATTTTCTTTGTTCCCTTGTATTATTTTAGAAATTTAGTTCTCCACCCCTTTTGATTTATTTGTGTGTTTTGGAAAATAGCAATAAAAACTATGCAGCCATTCTGTGAAGTTGTTGTCTTTCCAAACCTCAGTAAAATGTAAGGCTATAACTAAGATGTAAGAATCTGTTGTAGGATGAGCCCATGTTTGTTGAGTCAGCGGCTGCAGTGGCAGAACCATGTGCAGTTCAAAGCTGGAGCTCTGCTGAGCGTGGTGCCGCACGCTTGTAATCCCAGCATTTGGGAGGCCAAGCCTGGAGGATCGTGGTTCGCAGACAGCCTCAGCTACTTAGTGAGGCCCTCTGCAACTTAGTGAGACCCTGTTTCAAAATAAAGAATAAAAAATGGGGCAGGGGATGTAGCTCAGAGGTCAAATGCCCCTGGGTTCCATCCCCAGACCCGCAAAAATAAATAAATAAATAAATAAATAAATAAAATCTGGAGCTCTGCGTCAAGATCACACCTGGCTTTGTCAACCACTACATGTGTGACACTGAACATGTTAATTAACACCCTTTTTCTTATTTTCTCTTATCTACACAACAGAGACAATATTAACTGCTAAATAAGTAAATCTGAGGACTATGAAATAAGGCATTTAAGCAAGGTGACTGGTAAATAAAATAGTATGCAATCAATCACTAATTAATAATACATTAAAAATTTTTATAAGAAAATGATCTTTTCCTACTAAAATAGATCATGGGAAATGCCACGTGTATTGTCTCATATATCATTTTATATAAATACGTGCCAAGCCAGGGTTGGTGGCAAATGCCTATAATCCCGGCTCCTCAGAAGGCTGAGGCAGGCTAATGGAAAGTTTGAGGCTAGCCTGAGCAACTTGATGAGACTTAGAGGTAGAGCACTTACCTAGCAGGTACAAAGCCCTGGGTGCAGTCCACAGTACCTCAAGCAAAACAGCAGACTTCTGAGAAGTGACACCAAGAGCAACGTGAGCAAGAGGAAGAGGGACCACAGACAGTCCCCGCGGCCTCACCCCAAGGGACCCTCCAAGCCCCGCCTCCAACATGGCTGCCCCCTACACTTGCAGTCTAGGGAGACATTCTAAGTCCAAATCAGAACAATCCTCCTTGCATCCAGGAGGCAAGCAGTCCAGCCAGGGGTCCTGCCCATAGCGTGGCTTCCTAAGACCATCTCCTGTATCAACTCTTAGGTTGGAGTCCCTGGATGCAGAGGCAGGTGTGGCTTTTGTTTTTGTCTCATTCTTGTTTAATTTGCTTTGTTTTTGGTTTGCGTCCAAGTTACTATTGGGGGTGAGCTCCCAGGAAAAGAGGGTGAGAGAAGCAGAGGTCGGGGAGGGGAGCTGAACAGTGTGGCTGCCCTGGGGGATCCCAGCAGGAATCGCTCAGCCCACAGGAGGTAAGGAGGCAGCAGTCAGCAGTTGCCTGTGGTCTGCGCTCACTGCTGCCCTCCTCACCCCTGGAACATTTCTCCACTGAGCTGTTATCAGCCAGTGCATGGCAGTTGAGGGCCAGTGCTCCAAGAACAGGACAGCGGGGCCCAACCACAGCCCTCGCTGCCTTTGTCTTGACTCACTAAATCACGAAAGGGCACTTTACATGCTCGCTACTGAAAAACGTTGTCGTTGTTGATGGTACTGGTGATTGAAAGCAGGCACATTCTTCTGCCTCTGAGCCACACCCCTCCCCAAGTCCTATTTTATTATTATTATTTTTTTATTTTGAAGCAGGGCCTCACTAAGTTGCAGAGGGCCTTACAGAGGCTGGCCTTGAACTTATGATTATCCTGTCTCAGGCTCAGAAGTACTGGGCCACCAAGCCCAGCTGAGAAAAGGTTTGATTTATTTATTTTAGTGGTGGTTGTGAAACTGATGCTATTTTTTCCTTCTACAAAGGGTTATGCCTTCATTAATGTTAAACTGTGTCTAAACGAGAAAGCCTGTTAATTTGGAAGGAGAATGTAACAATTTATTAAACAGAGGGTTAATAAGAATGATTCTTGTAGTAATGTTGTCTTCCCAGTCTCCTAAAGGCCCTTCATACACACCCACATAATGCTCTCCAAAGTGGGACTGTTTGGGCTTCTAGGGAAGCCCAAAATATTTTTAATTTTATTTTTTTCAACTGTCATCCAGGCAAGAGTTTCCAAGTTGATGAATTAATCCACTGTGTCCTGCTTACAACTTGCTCCGAAGGCTATAGTATCATAGTGTGTACACACAAAAACACATTCTTTAATATATGACCCAGAATTAATTAATTGTAAGCCCAGAAAAATCCATTTGCCTTAATCATTTCATGAAAGCACCTGAAAATTTGTTTTTCTGAAAGCTGCTGGGAAAGTTCGCGAGCTATCTATTGAACTCTAAATGTGAACCTCCTGATAATTTACAAGCAAATAAACCTTGGGCATGTTTTTACAGTTCCAGACTTCTCTGGCTAATCCTCATAGCAGGAAAGAAGGAGAAGTACTTTTTGAAGGTGACTCTAATTTTCTCCCCAAATTCAGCATACATGAAGGAATTTGGGGAAATCTTGCATCTAGTGAAACCCATTGATAAGGTGTTCTTATGGGAATAGTAGAACCACTAGCTGCAGTCCTGGGGTCAGGAAGCCCTCGATCTGCGCCCAGGCCATGGCTATGAACACTGGAATCCGGTGGAGGGGAGTTGGCTGAAGGATCTTGTTACAAGGAAGGACTTACACACTTCAGCTTCCATGAGCCCACAATTAGTTATGACCTTTCAGGGGAAAAAATGCAGAAGTGGTGTTTCGCTTCTCTTGCAGGAGAAGACTTTTTTTTTTTTTTTTTTTTTTTGGTGGTACTGGGGATGGAACCCTTCTACCTCCAGGCTACACTCCCAGACCTATTTTATATTTTATATTGGAAACAGGGTCTCCAGCGAGGTTGGCTTCGAACCTGCTCGATCGTCCTGTCTCTGCCTCACAAGCGCGGGGATTACAAACGTGCGCCACCACACCCGGCAAGGAGAAGGCATTTTTGAGCAGCTATTGGGACACCAACGATGGCTCAGCAGAGGTTTGATTGATTTGCAACTGTCTAAGTATTAACTTGAAAAAAGTGTTAAAGAAATATTTGGAAGTTACAATCTTTCTCTTAGGCTGCCTTGAAAGTTCAATACGTGTCCCTTCAGGTGCTATATGATCAGTAAAAAATGCAGTGACTCTGAACCTTGGGAGGTGTGCAATGAAGGGTGATGTGTCAAACGAAATCAAATCTTGTCCTTTTTGCTCAGGACTAGTGGCTTGGTATGGTGCATCCTAGCTAGTATTCATTGAGGACTAAGGCTCGATCAAAGAACTTTACTTATTTATGAGCTGAGTACTATGACCGTCCACATTTGACAGGTAAAGGAATTGAGACAACAGAGAATAAGTAACTTGCCCCAAACCACAGAGCAGATTGGTGATGGAGTAAGATTTAAATCTGAATAGATTGACTGCAGAGCGGATCTCTGTTTTACTACACAGTCTCCAGGGTATAACCCCAAACAGGCCTGTGTCACATAGGTTATTCAAAACAAGGCAGTGTCCTGGCAAAGGTTAATGAGAGCTCAGTTGTTGTCTAATGAATTCCATCCATTCTGTTTTGCAGCCCTTCTACTTTGAAAAAGTCCAGTTGGCAGTGGCAGTTTCTGAGTCCCCAAATGATATTTTCTTTATTCAATTTTTTTTTTTTTGGTGGTACTGGGGTTCCTGGAAGCCCTTCTACCTCCGGGCTACACTCCCAGACCTATTTTATATTTTTGAAACAGGGTCTCTTATGCCAGCGCGACTGGCTTCGAACCTGCGCGATCCTCCTGTCTCCGCCTCCCAAGCGCGAGGATTACAAGCGTGCGCCACCACGCCCGGCTTTACTCAACTTTTGTCAGTTCTCCACTGAATGTTATCTAAGTCTATATCAATTAAACAGAGCTCAAGTATGGTGCTACAAATGAAGAAAGTGACTTAAATTTGCCTCTCTGGTCAAAATGTGGGATTATGGGAGGATTTTGGAGACATGTGCAACTCTAGTTGGGAAGAAGGGTTGGGGCCATCATGATGCTCAGAGACCACCTGGAAGCAGGGAAACGGAAGCCGACTGAAGGCCAGTACTTGGTCAGCTTCAGACAGATGGGTTCCGGGGGATGCTGGGAGTGAGTCAAGGATGTTAGTGGAACAGAGTGTTCCACTTCCAAAGTGTGTCTTTTGAATGACAGAAGCTGCAATCAGGGAACACTTGAAAAGTAACAGCGAGGAGAATACCAAGTGTGAGCAGACTGTCTCAGACAGCCAAGGGTTGTACATTTTCTCATATGCAGAAGCTACAGTGAAAACAGGAAACAAAAGAGACTTCAGATAAATGAGGAGACAGACCAGTAGGATAGTGGAAGGGGCTTGGAAGAAGGTGGAGGAGGGAGAAAGTGAGACTTGAGGAAGAAAACAGTTCAAATAATGTTGGGTCCATATATAAAGGTATCACTGCCAATCTCACTGAAATGTACGGGAAGAGAAAAGAGGAGGAGGGGCAGACTAGGATGCAGAGGGAAAGACAGCAAGTGATATGTGGGTGTGTCTATCACTTTTATGTGTAATTAGGTTGCAATAATACGGGCCTGTAATCCCAGTACTTGAGAGGCTGAGGGAGAAGGATCGCAGGTTCAAGGCCAGCCTCAGCAACTTAGTAAGAAAAAATCGTGTTTCAAAATAAAAACATCTGGAGTGTAGCTTGAAGGTAGAATGCCTCTGGGTATTCTACCTTCAAGCTACAGGAGGGAAAGGGATATATATATATATATATATATATATATATATATATATTATAGTATATATAATATATGTATAATATATATAATATATTTTATATATATATATTTGAAGCTGGGCGTGGTGGCGCATGCTTGTAATCCTAGTACTTAGAATGCTGAGACAGGAGGATCACACAGGTTCAAAGCCAGCCTCAGTTACTTAATGAGGCTCTCAGCAACTTAACAAGACCTTTCCCATTTCCAAATAAAATATAAAATACATCTGGGAGTGTAGCCCGGAGGTAGAAAGCCCCTGGGTTCCTTCCCAGTATCATCAAAAATACACACACACACAGAGCTGATATAGATAGCTCTGGTGACAATGTGTTTACTGACGGAGAGGCATGAGCAAATGGAGAAACATCCCCACTGGAAGTCTCTTGGCCCTTCAGTCATGGAGAGTTCCACTTTGCTCTGCTGGTTGCCCAGCAGGGGTATCAGGGGCTGGTTAGGAGGGTGACAATGAAAAGCTGGTAACTGGAAACAGAACTAGAGCAGATTTATAGCTTGAAAACTTCACCCAAACCACAGTGAAAATGAGGACTGAGTGCTAAGGACCTTGGGGATTTGCTGTCTGGGGAAATCAGGCCAATTTTTTCTTCAGGATATGTTAAGGACATATCCTGCCTTAACAGTGTGGAACTGTCTCTACTATGATTTATTTACATCCCCCTTAAATGTTTTTTTATTTTAGAAAATCATTTGAAATCTCACAACTATAAAAACTAAATATTGGTGCCTCATATCTCCAGACACATAAATTAATATAACAGTAAATAAATACATTTTTACCCTGGTCAGAGTGTTTCAGCTCAGGTAAATCTGCACCAATGTTTATGTGAAGTAAAATATTAAAATTATGATCAAAACACTTAATTCCTTACTGAAATCGAATCCAATATTTGTTGATATTGTTTGTGGAATACTTGTGGACTGTTTTATGCAAGTTCCTTCAAGCCGTGACTAGCTTTTGTAATAGTGAGAGAACAGGAGGGATACCTTAAGGCTCACGTGCATCTAATATTCTCTACAATTAAACTTCTGCTTTTCTATTCAGCTCATCTTATTAAATGGGGACAAATTAGTCGTGTAGGAATGTATGGGAATATTGTACAACCAAGGGCGAATGCGCATCACTCTTTGATGATCTTACTAGCCTATGCCTGTTAATTATATTAATTGAAATATTTTCTGCGAGCAGTACAGATGAGGATTTTCGGTTTTTTAAACTGAAAAGTTGATCTTTTTTACTTGACAATATAGTTAGGGTTAGAGTCATATTGAAATAGAAGTATTTCAGAGGAGGAAAAAAGTAGTTATGATTTTTCCCACTATAAAAACTATTACTCCTTGGAAAATTGGTTGATCCTATGTATGGGTTTACAAAAGACAAGGTGAGCCTTAGACATGCTGTTGTGCCAAAAAGAAAGGAAGCTAGCTGAGTACAATGGCGCATGTCTCTGATCCTACCACTTGGAACAGGACAGGGTTGCAGGTTCAAAGACAGTTTCAGCAACTTGGCAAGACCCTGTTTCACAATAATAAATAAAATAGGGCTGGGAATGTGGCTCAGAGGTAGAACACCCCTGGGTTGAATCCCCAGTGCCACAAGAAAAAAAAAAAGAAAAGAAAAAGAACAGGAAGGGAGGAAGCTGTTCAAGGCCACTAAGACATCACAAAAGAATGTGGAAACTGTGCTGGAGGCTCCACCGCCAAGAAGGGGGAGAATCTGAGACAATGACTGCAATCGATTGGAATATATCAATTCTAGAAAATTATATGAGTTCATGAAGATCATGGAAAAAAATGAATGAAAGAAAAAATTCTCATTTGACACCATTAGAAGTGGATGATGCACTGACTTACTACACTGAAGGGCCGGGATGTAGCTCAGTAGCAAAGCACCTGCTTTGCGGGTGTGGCACTCTGAGTTCGATCCTCGGTTCCAAAATGATAAAAAAAGAACCCCCTTAAAAATAAGTTAAGAACTTATTACGCAGAAAATTGGTTAGTTGTGCAAAGAATTAAGGATTTCTCTATCTTGCTTATATGAATTGTCTTTCAGGATGCCTGATTTGATGAAAAGTTCCTTTAGAAAAAGGCAAAAATAATTTTATCTAATATAGAAATAACAAAATGATAACATTGTTTTTCATCTTCCAAGGAAATCAATGATTAAGGCAACTATTATCAAAATAGGTGCTAAGGGATTGAGAAAAAGGGCTACAGAAAACTGATAGTTGAAAGGTGTCAAAGTACTCATTCATAATACAAGGGAAGAAGTTGATTTTACAGTGAGAGGGGTTCTGTCTGCACCAAATGATGGACCCTACCACCCTGAAAGGGGGGCAGCACAAGTCCTGTGCCTCCTGGGAGAAGCAAGATGAAGTTCAGAGCACCCCCTAAAGTATTCTTGTAAAAACCTTATGCATGGCTCTCACTGAGCTTTACTATCTAAATTGTCATTTATGCGCAATACGAAGTCAGAGAAATTAGTTAAATGATACCACAAGCTAATAATAAGAAAAATTCAGAATATGTGACATTTCCTAGGACCATTGACTCTGTTTCTCTAATAAACCTTTTAGACTAATTTGCAATCCCGCCGACAGGTAGAAAAGTTTCTATTTCCATGCATCCTCAACAGCATTTATTATTGTTTGACTTCTTGATGATTACTATTCCAACTGGGGTTAAAGGGAATCTCAGTGTAGTTTTGATTTGCATCTCCCTGATTGCTAATGATATTGAACAATTTTATGTATATAATTGGCCATTTGTGTTTCTTTTTTTGTGTGTGAAGTTTCTATTTAGTTCAATTGCCCATTTCTTGATTGGGTTACTTTTTAGTGTTAAGTCTTTTGAATACTTTGTATATTCTAGTTATAAGTCCTTGATCAGAGGAACAGCTGGCAAAGATCTTCTCCCATTCTGTAGGCTCTCTCTTAGACTCTTGATTTCCTTTGATGAACAGAAACATTTTAGTTTAATTCCATTCCATTAATTAATTTTTATTTTAACACCTTGAGCTTTGGGAGTCTTATTGAGGAATTCCTACCTGTGCTCATATGTTCAAGTGTTAGACCTAAATGCCCTTCTCTAGTAATTTCAAAGTCTCTGGTTTAATATCCTGGTCTTTAATCCATGGTGGGATTGAAAATTAGTATAGCCACTATGGAGATCAGTCTGGATATACTCAGAAAACTGGGAATTGATCTACCATATGATTCAGCTATATTACTCCTGGGTATCTTTCCAAAGAGACTGAAATTAGGATATTATAGTAATACATGCATATCCATGTTTATAGCAGCACAATCTACAATAGCAAAATTATGGAACCAACCTAAATGTTCATCAACAGATGAATGAATTACAAAATTATGAGATATACACATAGTAGAATTTTGCTCAGCAATCAAGAAGAAAAAATTATGCCCTTTGCAGGAAAATGGATGGGCCTGGAGAACATTATGTTGAGTGAGATTAGCCAGTCACAGAAAGTGAAGGCTTATGTTTTGTCTCATATTTGAAAGCAAGGGGCTAATTGGAATACAAGAGGGACTTAATTTTTTTGCAGGTCTGGGGATGGAACCCAGGGGCATTTGACCTCTGAGCTATACCCCTTGCCCTACTTTTTATTCTTTATTTTGAAACAGGTCTTACTAAGTTTCAGAGGGCCTCCCTAAGTAGCTGAGGCTGTCCGCGAACCGTGATAATTTGGTCTCGGCCTCCCAAAATGCTGGGATTACAAGAGAAACTTTAGATCATGAAGAAGAAACTCCAGTGGAGCCAAGGAGGTGGTCTAGGGGAAGAGGAGGGGTGAAAGAGAGGGATAATTAATGAAGGAATCACTTCCATTGACATTGTATGTATGTAAGGATATCAATGTCAATCAATACCCTGTATGGGGAGGAGAATGGGGAGCGAGCCAGGGGAAAGCCCACCAAGTGCATGTATGTTACTGTCACTATGATTTACATTGTGATGTGAAAGTATCATGCACAAATAAAAGTATAAAAATAAATATTTAAATTAAAACACACACAAATATAAATAAATCTCTTGGCATGGAAAAAATCAGGATCGATCACTTTGTAAAATGACATTTTAGAGATAATCATGAAAATTTTAAAAATGGACAGGATATTCAATGATGGAACTTATTCATTTTGCTTGATTTTATATTATGGTATATACATACAATAGAATTGTGTTTATATAAATATTGTAGTTATATAACAGAGACTATTCTGTTTTTAGCAGTGCTTTCTGAAGCAGTTCAGAATGAATGTTATAATACCTGAAGTTTGTTTGAAAACAAACATGATAAAATGTTAATAAGTATTACATTAGCTGTTGAAATACAAAGGCTAGCTGGGCGTGGTGGCGCACACTTGTAATCCCAGCATTCGGGAGGCTGAGACAGGAGGATCGCGGTTCGTGGAAAGCCTCAGCTACTTAGTGAGGCCCTCCGCAACTTAGTGAGACCCTGTTTCAAAATAAAGAATAAAAAATAGGAAAGAGGGTATAGCTCAGAGGTCAAATGACCCTGGGTTCCATCCCCAAACCCGCAAAAATAAAAAAAAAAGTACAAAGGCTCTACATTATTCTCTCTGCATTTACATATGATTTAAAGTTCTCTTAATTAAAAATATAACCAGTGGTTAGGGGTACAATAAAGTTATTTAGGAGTTAAATTCTCAGGGGCAGTTCAAAACTTCAAAATTTTTTATGTACACTTATATTTGTAAATATGAAATTTTGGTACCTACTAAAATAGGTTTGTTGATGTAATATGGGGTTTTCTTGATAAACAACCTCTATGTAATAAAAAGGGGAAGTAAATAGACTGTAGTATTCTATTATTTGGGAATACTATATTCTAGCCTAAGAGATGGATATTGAATATAAGCTGAAATCCATTAGCACCACTAGAAATGCAGTTTGGAAAAATGTGCTGTTACAATTAAATGAAGTTACTGTAATAAAATTGCAAACAAACACAGAAGTGTAAAGTGCGCCCAAATCCTACCAGAGAGCCCAAAGTGGCATTACCCTGAATGAAAGGAGCTTTACATAATCCCTATAGTTAAAGCAAAACGCGAACCTAAAAATTCCAGATGCCCTTAATTTAGTTTAAATGGACAAATGCCAACGTGCTTCCTCAGCCCAGGTGCAGCTTCTGACAGCTCTTGCGGTTTTCTTCCCATGATTTCCTACAGATGTTTTTCAATTAAAGGATTGTTTGTGAGTTTAAGCATAAGTGAATAGTCTACATTTGAAGATACTACTTTTGAATAACAATTGCGTATTTAGTTAGCTTAGACTTTTATACGAACACTCCAGAGTTGTAGGGCATTTTGATATAATAATCAGCTGGGAGTTGGCTAGGTTTCTAGAGTCAAATTTCTTTTAACAGAAAACATTGTAAGTTGCACAAATTCTTGTTCATGAAAACAATGATACAAGAAGGCCATTCTATTTTATTTTATTTTTTTATTTTTATTTTTATTTTTGGTGGTACTGGGGTTCCTAGAAGCCCTTCTACCTCCGGGCTACACTCCCAGACCTATTTTTTTTATATTTTGAAATAGGGTCTCTTACGCCAGCGCGGCTGGCTTCGAACCTGCGCGATCCTCCTGTCTCCGCCTCCCAAGTGCGGGGATTACAAGCGTGCGCCACCACTCCCGGTGAAGGCCATTCTATTTTAAATGGAAGTGTTTATGTTTATATGATACCTGGCAATTTCAAATTTCATTATGCAGAATTTTTGTTGTTCAAACTATCAGATGCAGAAATTCACCTAAATTGCTTTAACAATTATTATTTTTCACAATATTCATGCTGGAAGTGGGCCTGCAGTGCAGAACGACCTCTTAGGATAGGTTGGTACAATATCTCAGCTTATGTAGTGGGCCCTCAGAGGGAAGAGTTTCTTCTTTCATAGGTCTAGGCTAATCCATCATGAATGAATACCAAAAGCAGCAAACAATAACAAACTACAAGTGCGTAAGCAGAACATTACATTTGCCCAAAATGAAATACAGAGTTTTTGTTGTTGCTTATTTATTTATTTTTGCTTATATCTCAAAGTCTGGAAAAGGTGTTTTCTTTGTTTATAGTTTGTATTATAAACAAAGCGGAGAGAAAAGGTCTATGGACATATTTCTAGAGTATCATGGTAATGAATAAACAGAGAGTCATGTGTAGAACACCTAGAAAAGAGAAATAGTAGTAGTTGTTGTAGTAGTAGTAATGTTAGCTAACATTTATTGAGCAATTACCATGTACCAAGTCCTATGTTGAGGGGTTTACAAGTACTATGTAGTTTATTTGCAGTACTGGGGATTGAACCCAGAGGCATTCTACCTCTGAGCTACACCTCTGGCCCTGTTTTATTTTGTATTTTGAAACAGAGTCTCACTAAGTTGTGGAGGGCCTGGCTAAGTTGCTGAGACTGGACACAAACCTGAGATATCTCTTGTCTCCATCTCCCAAGTACTAAGATTACAGTTGTGCACCACCACATCTGGCTAATGCTATGTAATTTAATCTTTGCAATAACTTGATGCAGTAGTTACCGTCATTATCCCTTTTGTACAGATAGAGAAACTGAGGCACAGAGTGGTCAAATAGGACCCTGAGCAGATGGTAGTTGAATTCCAGAGTCTACCTTTCAAAGTCTTAAACAAGTGTCCAGCATACTACAAGAAACTGTAAAAATTTCCTATGGAATAAGCAAATATTCATAATCTCCAGGCTTAAACAGCTCTTCCTGTTTAAAAGTATACAATAGGCCGGGCATGGTGGTGCACGCTTGTAATCCCCGTGCTTGGGAGGCAGAGACAGGAGGATGGCGCAGGTTCGAAGCCAGCTGCACACGCTGGCTTAGGAGACCCTGTTTCCAAATAAAAATGTAACATAGGTCTGGGAGTGTAGCCCAGAGGTAGAAGGGCTTCCAGGAACCCCAGTACCACCATATATATATATATATATATATATATATATATATACACACACACACACACACACACACACACACACACACACACACAATAAAGCCAGGTATGGTGGTACATGTTTATAATCCCCATACTTGGAAAGCTGAGACAGAAGAATTGCAGGTTTGAGGACAGCCTCAGCAACCTGTGAGGCCCTCTACGACTTAAGTGAGACCCTGTTTCAAAATAAAAGAATAAAATAGGGCTGAGGGTGTAACTTGGAGGTAGAAAGTCCCTGGGTTCAATCCCCAGTAACACACCACACACACACACACACACACACACACACACACACACACGGTATACAGTGAAATAAGCATAGGGTTTCCCCCCCACACACACACACACATGATAAATACATAGACATGACATAAAGGAGAAGAAAGAGATCTCTGATGGTACTGATTATATTCATAAACACACATTAAATTTTTTTCTTTTCTTTTTGGGGGCCAGGTGCTGGGGAGGGAACCCAGGAACATAATACCTCTGAGCTACTCTCCCAGCCCTTTTATATTTTCTACTTTGAAACGGGGTCTTGCTAAATTGTTTGAGCTAGCCTTTCCTATCTCAGCTTCCTAAGCACTGAGATTCCAGGTGTGCACCATCACACTTGGCTTGGCACGTGGACATTCATTCATTCTTTAGACTCTGAAGTTGGGGAAGAACAAAGTTCTGCCTTGCAGAGCTTGTAATCTCTTGAAGATGACAGACATCAGCTAGATGGTGTTCAAATAACTGATTGCATACTCACTGCAGAATTAGTTGTGTGAGGTAGGAAAGCACAGAGCTGTAGGAGCACAGCAAGGCGCCCTAACCTGAACTTTCCCAGATGAAGGAACTGGGCACACGTGAAGGCCATATGTTTCGAATAAGTGCAGACAATCTAAGTAATTATTGTGACTTTCTGCAGTCTTTTAATTTAAAAAGTCAATTTGCACTGAAAAGGCATGGACTTGCATGGGTTTAAGTATGTTTGCACTTTTGTATCTGTGGGGCAGGTGCCTGGGGAACTGGAGTGGGAGCCACAGGGCACTTTTGCTTTAGGTCTGAGATGTCACAGGAGGACACACAGAAGAAACCAGGCCTGCGAGGTCAGCCCAGGGCAAAGCTCTGCCAGGCAGCTGAGGGAACAGAGACCCCACTCTATCCCCTGGTCTCTGGATGCTGGACTGGCATCTATCTAAGGTTAATGAGACATCTTGTCCCACTGCAGAGGCAGGGATGCCTGCTGGGAACTGTTGAGAACCGCCCTGTGCAAAGAGGTAGTCTAGGGCCCAGTGGAGAGATGTATTAGCCAGGCCTGGAGGAATCAGCGGCAGGGAGGTGGAGTAGAGGACTGCCTCACAAAAATGCCCAGTAGAGAGTGTGGGAGACAGCCCGTGGCTTGGCAGGAAGTCAGAGATCATGCATGAGTGGGGCTTATAACCACTGCCCTTAAAAAAAAATAAAAGGCCTCGCTATGCTAGTGGGTCCTGGGGAAATTCAGGATGTTTGTAAGAGTTGGCATGACTGCCTAAGGCAGTTCGGAGGCTCAGTAGGTTTATCTATGTGCCATTGATTTTATCATTCTAAAACCTGGTGGAAATAAGAACTGCTTCTAATTCCGAGACTGAGCGCTCGCTTTGCAGAGATGCTCTGGTGTCTCGCAGCAGCTCAGGTGTAAGGTGAGCGGTGGAGGACGCAGAAGAGAGAATCTTGTTTTCCTTCCCTACACAGAGAGATGCCGGCTGCCTTAAGAAACGCCCACTCAGGTTTTCATAAATAAAACATACAGAGAAAAACCGGGGGGTGGGGTGGTGGTAGATTTTCCCTCTAGTATGAAAGGAATTAGTGTAGTCAATAGAAAAGGAAGCTGTGTGTGAAACCCCAGAGGGTAGTGCAGAGTTTTCTCCCTGGGAGGGCTGAATATACCAGAGATTACAGGATCCAGTAGGGAGAGGGGCAGCAGGAGGGGATGTCACGTGTGTTCAACCCTTAGGCTGCCAGGTGCTTCCTTGTACGCATAATCCTTTTTATATAAATACATACTCTGTAATGCAGAAGTAAATAAGGCAAAATCTCAAAGGCAGCTTCGTTCAACTCTTAGAGGAAAACAGTGAAAAACAGAAAACATAAAAGGGATATAAAAAAGGTAAAAGAGACATGTTAGCTCTCTTTTCTTTCTTTTCCTTAACATTTTCAGAGAGAAATTTATTCAAGAAACATAAAACGCGACAGAATCCTTCATAGGCCGCATTCCCTTCTGTTGGCAATAATAGCAAATGTTTTTTTCAGCGTAAGCACTCAGGTAAACTAACAACAGCTGAACTAGTGTAACAGGAACAGAAACTCATAAAGAAAGAAGCCAAAAGGCAGAACCGGGGACTCATCTACCGTGCTTGGTAACTAATTGTGTGCAGCCGGCTTTATCGCTCCAGTCTCCTGGAATGCCTGGATGGACAGCCTAGGTCTTTTGATGAGATCAGGCAGAAGCCATGCTGGGCCAGGCCCGGTGGCGCACGTCTGTCATCCTAGGCCTTCGGAGGCTGAGATAGGAGGATCTCTAAATTGCTGAAGCCAGCCTCAGCAACTTAGCGAGGCTCTCAGCCACTTAGTGAGACCTTGTTTCCAAATTAAAAATAAAATTGATCTGAGGGTATAGCTCAGAGGTAGAATGCCCTTAGATTGAATCCCCAGTAACAAAAAACAAATATGAAAAACCATAATGGGTTACCACTGTACGTGCAGTTGTCCAAAGAGCCGTGCTCAAGCGCTGACCCACAAAAAGGACATCGCTTCACTTATTGAAGATGTTTTAGAGTTTTTACATACAAGTGCAATTCTTATACACAGAGTCAGTGCTGCGATATTGCACTTTTGCAGAATCATATTTTTATTTTAAAAAAGCATAAAAAGAATACAAATTCTATTAAAAGCGTTTATAGAATTTACACCTTCAGTATTGGAAACGATGCAAAGATGAAATGTAGAGCAGAGCAAATTGTAGAATATAATGCCAGCTATTTGAAATACTGGAAATATATCCCCCTCCTTGATACTGGGATTGAACCCAGGCTGGGAAAAACTTAAAAGAATTTTTTTTTTTTTTTTTTTTTTTGCGGTACTGGGGTTCCTGGAAGCCCTTCTACCTCTGGGCTACACTCCCAGACCTATTTTATATTTTTATTTGGAAACAGGGTCTCTTAAGCCAGAGCGGCTGACTTCGAAACTGCGGGATCCTCCTGTCTCCGCCTCCCAAGCGCGGGGATTACAAGTGTGCGCCACCACGCCCGGCCAAAAAAATTGTTATAAAGAAAAAAAATTCAAGG
Organism: Muscardinus avellanarius; assembly: GCF_963383645.1. NCBI lineage: Eukaryota > Metazoa > Chordata > Mammalia > Rodentia > Gliridae > Muscardinus > Muscardinus avellanarius. The sequence goes on along the minus strand of NC_137791.1, from coordinate 42,299,337 downwards.
AGAAAAATTCACATATAAAAAGTGTTGCCGAATATGGTGGCACACGCTTGTAATCCCAGTACTTGGCAGGCTGAGACAGGAGGATCACAGGTTTGCAGCCAGCCTCAGCTACTTTGTAAGGCCCTCTGCAACTTAGTGAGACCCTGTTTCAAAATAAAGAATAAAACATAGGGCTAGAGGTATAGCTCGGAGGTAGAATGCTCCTGGGTTCAATCCTCAGTACTAAAAAAAGAAAAAAAAAAAAAACAGGTAATCCTACAGGAGTAGATTGCGGCTATTGCACGGAGGCCCTCCATGAAAACTGGCAGCTCCACAGTTGTTAACTGTATTTTGAAGTCTTGTATCATAAGAAAGAGCTGTGTTCTTTCTTTTCGGGCATGGCTTTCCTTGGATAACATGCTCACCTTTGGTTTCCATGTAGCATTGCTCTTTGAAATGTGTCAGTGATTGGATATATGCTGACACAAGCCTTCCCTATTAAATGTCCCCATCTTTTCTGCCCTGCTTCTCTGATGTTTAGGGTATTGGAAAACCTCTGCTCATGCATACAGATTATAAATTTGGCGAAAATATTACTGGTGATCAAAAAGCAATACTGTTAGCTGGGCGTGGTATAACCCTAAAAATGGGAGGCTGAGACAGGAGGTCAGCAAGTTGGAGGCCAGCACTTGGTAACTTAGTGAGATCTTATTTCAAAATAAAAAATAAAAAGGGTTGGAGATGTATATCAGAGGTAGAACACCCCTGGGTTCACTCCCTGGTAACACACACACACACACACACACACACACACACACAAATAAAAAGCAATATCATATATATACATATATATACACAGAATATTTATCTATATAAACAAACAAAACTAACAAATACTAGAAAAAAATGGAGGAAAAGGGAATGCATACACACTGTACACACACCACACACACACACACACACACACACACACACACACACACACGATATAGATATATCTATATCCTATCCAGGGTGTGTGTGTGTGTGTGTGTGTGTGTATTTCTCTTCTTAGGCTTTTTATTTTTTAATTTTTTTTGCAGTACTGGGGATGGAACCCAGGAACATTCTACCTCCAAGCTATACCCCCAGCCCTATTCTTTATTCTTTATTTTGAAACAGGGTCTCACTGAGTTGTGAAGGGCCTCACTAAGTAGCTGAAGCTGCCAGCGAACCGAGATCCTCCTGTCTCAGGCTCCCAAATGTGAGATTATAAGCCTGCGACACCATGCCTGGCTGGTTTTTTTTTTTTTTTTTTAAGAATTTTTTAAGCTGAGTGTGGTGGCACACACTTGTAATCCGAGCATTTGGGAGGCTGAGACAGGAGGATCGCAGTTAGATGACAGCCTTAGCTTCTAAAGCGAGGCTCTTTGCAACTCAGTGAGACCCTTTTTCAAAATAAAGAATAAAAATGTATAGCTCAGAGGCAGAATGTCCCTGGTTCCATCCCCAGTACTGCAAAATAAAAAAAATAAAATAAACTTTTCCCCAGCCTGGGTTCAGGTTCAGGTGTGTGTGTGTGTGTGTGTGTGTGTGTGTGTGTGTGTGTGTGTGGTATGTATTCCTTTTTATCCATATTTTTTCTGGCATTTGTTATTTTTATTTGTTGTTTGATGATAGCCATTCTGACTTGGGCGACTTGCAGTTTTCAGTTCCATTTCCCTGATAGATAAAGATGTTGAGCAGTTTTTCATATATTTATTGGCCCTTTGTATTTATTTTTGTAGAAGTGTCTGTTCTGATAATTTGCTCATGTTTTGATTGAGTTATTTTTTCTCTTGTTGTTACATTTTGTGAATTCTTTATGTATTCTGAGTGCTAATTCTTGGTCAGATAAGTAGCTAGAAAGATTTTCTCCCATTTTGTAGGCTTGTCTCTTCACGCTATTGATTATTTCCTTTGCTGTGAACTGAACCTTTTAATTCCATGTGATCCCACTTGTTCATTCTTGCTTTTGACTCCTGAAGTATTACAGTTCTGTTCAAAAATCCTTACCTGGGTTAGGAATGTAGCTCAATGGTAGAGCACTTGCCTAGCACATGTGAGGCCCTGGGTTCAGTCAGCTGGCTCTAGATGCATGGCTCTATTGCTGGATCCTCTATTCTATTCCATTCTTCTATATGTCTGATTTTTTTCTTTTTGGTCAACACCATGCCGTTTTTGTTACTATGGCTCTGCAGTATATTTTGAAATCAGGTAATGCGATGTCTCTATCAATGCTCATTATGCTCAGGATTGCTTGGGTTCTTTGGGGGTCTTTTGTGCTCCATATGAGTTTTGGAATTTTTTTCTAGTTCTATGAAGAATGGTATTATTATTTTGATGGGGATTGAATTGGATTTGTAAATTGCTTTTGGTAGTATGGTCATTTATTTTTTTATATTATTATTATTATTATTTGGTGGTATATTATTATTATTATTATTATTAATTATTATTATTATTATTATTTGTGTTCCTGGAAGCCCTTCTACCTCTGGGCTACACTCTCAGACCTATTTTTATACCTTTTTTTATTTGGAAACAGGGTCTCTTACGCCAGCACAGCTGGCTCCGAACCTGCGCGATCCTCCTGTCTCCGCCTCCCGGCAAGTAGTATGGTCCTTTAAATGATATTAATTCGCTGGGCATGGTGGTGCCCACTTGTAATCCCTGCGCTTGGGAGGCAGAGACAGGAGGATCGCGCAGGTTCGAAGCCAGCTGCGCTGGCTTAAGAGACTTTGTTTCCAAATAAAAATATAAAATAGGTCTGGGAGTGTAGCCCAGAGGTAGAAGGGTTTCCAGGAACCCCAGTACCACCAAAAAACAAACAAACAAACAAACAAACCCCCCCAAAAAACAAAAAACAAAAAAACCAACAAAAACAAAAAAACAATGAATGATATTATTTCTCCCCATCCATGAACATGGAAAGTCTATCTTCTGGTGTCTCAATCTTCTCCAATTCTTTCTTCAGTGTTCTATATTTCTACTGTAGAAGACATTTACCTCTTTGGCTAGGTTTATTTCTAAGTTATTTTTTAATCTATTGTGAATGAGATTGCTTTCCTCATTTCTTTCTCAGAATGTTCTTATTGGTTTACAAAAAAAACTTATTGATTTTTGTATGTTGGCTTACTCTTGAAATAAAAATACAGAACACACTTAATTTTTATTTTGAAATTTCCTATTCCCTTTATACAAGAATGTTTGCACAGACACTTTCCACAAAGGTTAACAGTGGATTTTAGAGCACTCTTCATTTTCTCCCTCAGAAAAAAATATAAATTACAGTGGAAATTATGTTGTTGTGTCGTTATCTTTGGCTGGGTTTAGACCCAGTATACTGATTTATATCCTGCCACTTTGCTGAATTTTTAGTCAGTTCAAAGATTCAAATAGTCTTTAAGGGTTTCTTTCTTTTTCTTTTCTTTTTCTTTTCTTTCTTTTTTCTTTTTCCTTCTTTTTTTTTTTTTTTTTTTTTTGTGGTACTGGGGTTCCTGGAAATACTTCTACCTCTGGGCTACACTCCCAGACCTACTTTTTATATTTTTATTTGGAAACAGGGTCTCTTAAGCCAGTGCAGCTGGCTTCGAACCTGCGCAATCCTGATCCTCCTGTCTCTGCCTCCCAAGTGTGGGGATTACAAGCGTGTGCCACCACGCCCGGCTCTCTAAGGGTTTCTAAGTATAGAATCATATTATCTGCAAACAGAGATAATTTGACTTCCTCCTTTCCTATTTGTATCCATTTTATTTCTTTCTTTTGCCTCATTGCTCTGGTTAGAATTTCAAATACTATATTAAATACAAGTGGTGAGATTGAACAACCTTGTCTTGTTCCTGGTTTTAAAGAAATGCTTTCAATTTTTTTCACTCAGTATGATGTTGACTATGGGCTTGTCCTGTACTTATTATATAGATGTATGATCCTTTTAGACCTAACTTATTCAGAGAGGTTAAATTTTATCAAAGGCCTTTTCTGATTTTTAAATTATACAAGATGGTCATGTGATTTTTATCTCGATTCTATTTATGTGCTGCATTACATTTATTGATGTGTATGTATTTAAGCTCCTTTGTGTCCCTGGAATGAAACAAACTTGATTATAGTATATATGATCTTTTTAATGTGATGCTGAATTTGATTTGCAATAATTTTACTGAGAAGTTTTGCATCAGTGTTTATCAAGGGTATTGGTCTATAGCATCTTTACTTTGTTGTGTCTTTGGCAGGTTTTAGTAGCAGAGTCGCACTGGCTTTGTGGAGTAAGTTGAGAGAGGCTCCTTCCCTAGTTTATGGAGTAGTCTAAGGAGTTCTTTGAAAGTCAGCAGTAAATTCATGTGGTCCTGGGCTTTTCTTCATTGAAGAACATTTTCTTTTAGCTTTAATATCATTGCTTATAATTGAGCTATTTAGGTTTTTCATATTTTCTTGGTCCAGTGTGGAGGTACTGGTAATTGAGTACAAGTGTGTTCTACCTCTGAGCTACACCCCAGGCCTATTTTATTTTTAATTACAAAACAGCACCTTGCCACGTTGCTGAGGCTGGCCTTGCATATGTGATCCACTAGTCTTAACCTCTCACGTACTGGGAGTATTGGTGTGCTCGAATATTGGTTCGGTTTTGATAGGTCAGGGCTCTAGAAATTTATTTCGTGTATTTTTCAGTTTAAAGTTTCTCAAAACATCCCTTACTGGGCCTATAAATTTCAGTGATATCTGGTATCATATCCCCAATTCACCTCCAAATTTTATTTATTTAGGTCCTTTCTATCTGTCTGTCTGTCTCTCCTTTTCTGGTACTGGGGATTGAACACAGTACCAGGTTTCTGAGAGCCTTGCTGTGTTGCTGAGGTATGTGTTGCCTTGCCTGGCTTTTTCTCTCTTTTCATTGGTTTAGCTAAGTGTTTCTCAATTTTGTTTATCTTTTCAAATAAGTTTTTATTCCTATTTTTCTTAAGTCTCCATTTCATTTATTTCTTCCCTGATATTTATTATTTCTTCTTCTAAGACCTTGAGATTGCATCATTAGGTTATTTATTTGAGAGCCCTCTGGTTTTTTTTTTTAATTTTTTTTCTCTTTTGCGGTACTTGGGTTGGAACCCAGGGGCATTCTACCTCCAAACTACACCCCAGCTCTGTGTGTGTGTGTGTGTGTGTGTGTGTGTGTGTGTGTGTGTGTGTGTGTGTCTGGGGATGGAACCCAGGGGCATTTGACCTTTTAGGCTACACCCCCTGCCCTATTTTTTATTCTTTATTTTGAAACAGGGTCTCACTAAGTTGTAGAGGGCTTCAATAAGTAGCTGAGACTGTCCACAAACCATGATCCTCCAGTCTAAGCATCCTGAATACTGGGATTACAAGCGTGCACCACCACGCCTGGATCCCAGCCCTATTTTTTATTCTTTAGCTTCAAAGAGGGTCTCACTGAGTTGCAAAGGGCCTCACTAAGTAGTTGAGGTTGGCTGTGAACTATGATCCTCCTGTCTCAGCCTCCGAAATGCTGGGATTACAAACGTGCGCCACCACGCCGGACTTATGTTTTGTTTTAATGTAGGCATGTGTAGCTAAAAATTTCCTACTTAGTACTATTTTCACTATATCGTAGATTCTGATGTATTGTGTTTTCATTTTCATTTGATTCTAGGAACTCTTAAATCCCCACCCCCAGTTTCTTCAATGAAATTCATTCAAAATCCATTGTTCATTCAAAAGCTTTTTAAAATATCTATGAGTTGTATATTTTCTGTACTCTTGCTCTTCACTTCTAGTTTTATTCTGTTATGATTTGATAATATCCAATAGATTACTTTTTAAAAAAATTTGTTAAGACTCACTTGATGACCTAATATATTATCTATTTGGGGAAAAGTTCTGGGCACTGATAAAAAAAATGTGTACTTTGCAGTTGTTTGATGGAATATTCTGTAGATGTCTGTTAAGTCCACTTAAGTTACAGAATAATTAGCTCAGCTGTTTCTTTGCTTATTTTTTGTCTGGATGAGCTATTGCTAAGAGTGCAGTATCAATGTCACCTACTATTATTGTACTGAGGCCTATGTATCTTTTAAAGCTCACTAGTGTTCATTCTCTAAAGTTGGGTGCTCTGATGTGTGGTGCATATATATTTAATCATTATATCTTCTTGATGAATTGTCCAATTGATCAATATGTAGTGACCTTCTTTGACTCACCTGAGTCGGGCTTAAAGTCTGTTTTTTAATGTATCAGCATAGCTACTCCTACATGCTTTTGGATTCCATTTTCTTAGAATATTATTTTCTATTCTTTCTTTTTCATTCTTTGTGTCTTTGCCAGTGAGGTAGTTTCTTGCAGGAAGCACATTGTTGGGTCTTACTTTTATACAATCTGACAGCATCTTTTAATTGACAGCATCATTTACATACAGAGATGTTATTGAAAGGTATGTACTTGTTTATGTCATTTTGTTATTTTTCTTTTGGTTGTTTTGAATGTTGTTTCTTTCTCCCTTATTCATCTTAGAAGTTTGATGGCTGTCTTTATTAATAATGTTTGATTTTTCCTAATTCTTACTTTATTTAAAAAAAAATAAAGCTAAACTGGAGTGGAACTCAGCTTCCCAGGCCATGGTTTACTCCAGTGTTACATGGGCTACGTGCTCCAAGAGCTGGAAAGACCACTGCATTTCCTCTGGTGCTTTGTGTACTTCCCACTCTAAGAGTAAGGAGAGGCTATGGAATCACCATTATCTGTGCTGGGTGGGGGTGGTGGCAATCCATCTCCCAGAACCCTGGTGTTCCAAATGGATTCCATGTGAAATCAGAGGGGACTCCTGGATCCCTGCTCTTTGAACTGGCTTCTGAACCACCAGTTTTATTCATTTGTTTATTATTATTATTATTATTATTATTATTATTATTATTATTATTATTATGTGGTGGTACTGGGGTTCCTGGAAGCCCGTCTACCTCCGGGCTACACTCCCAGACCTATTTTATACTTCGAATCTACACGATCCTCCTGTCTCCACCTCCCAAGCGTGGGGATTACAAGCGTGCGCCACCACGCCTGGCTGAACCACCAGTTTTAAAGGGGATGGATGTGCCCTTCTTTCCATTTTTACATTGTGGTCCAGTTTCCTACCACATACAATTCTCATTAGGTTTGTGTCAGAATTCTCCCCTAGGGCCAAGCTGACTTTCAAGGCAGCGTCCCACAGGGATGTAGGGATTTTACTGTGGCGATCTGGAGACAGGAAAATCCAGGGACCTTTGACTTTTAGTAACCTTAGACAAGACCTTCTCAAGATGGCTTTGTTACAACACCATGAAAACGTACTGGAAAATGTAGAGAACTTCTCCAAAGCCACTTTGTTATGTGGATCCTACATCTGGCGTCTGTTAGGACTGTATTTCTGCAAGGTGGTGATTCCTGGGCTAGTGGTCCTCTACCTCCATCCTCTGACACTCCACCATGTGATCATTGTTGGGACACGCCATTTCACCGTTTGTTCTACTACCCAAAGTCCATTTCTCTGCGTCTCTCAGTTCCCTACTGAACTTCAGCATTCTCCCAAAGCCACTCATATTGATACACAGCTGCTCTCCAGTTGTTATGAGTATATTTGTGGAGAAGCAGGTGGGTATGGTTGCCTAAAATCCACCATCTTGAATCCTTGGATTTTTGTTACTATACCAAATACCTGAGATAATCTGCAAGTAACCAAATGTTTGCTTTGGCTCAATTTTGGAGGTTCCAGTCCATGCACATTTGAGCCCATTATTTTGGGCCTATGAAAAGAAGGAGAACTCATGGTGAAGTAAAATCATGATGGCCAAGAATCAAAAGAGAGAAGAACAAAGAGGCCAGAGTCCCACAATCCTTTTGAAGGGCATGCCCCTAGAGACACAGGACTTCTCACTAGGTGTCACCTCTCAAAGATTCTACCAGCTTCCAGGAGCACCACTCTGGGGACCAAACATTTAACACATGGGTGGGGTGGGGGACATTTAAGATCCCAACTATAAAGCAATGATAAAAAAATGGAATGGTGAATTAGAGAAGGATCTCTTTTAAATCAATAGAGCCCAAACACTTCCTGACTCAGAGCATCTCATCTTGCCTGGCTTCTTTTGCTTAGTGATGTTAGAGAATGTATGAACCGAGAAGCAGAAGGTTCATGTGTAATTCTGTGTTGTGAGCTGAGGGAACATCTTCCCCTTACACACACACACACACACACACACACACACACACACACACACACACGAAACGCTGTGCTCATTTGGTCTCAGAGAGAGAGGTGTCTGGAAAATAACAGACTCCACTGCAGATCTACAAAGCCTGGAGATTAACCAGCTGCACATGGGTGGACCATTGAGGGCCAGTGCAGTCATTTCAGCTGTCCTGACCATTGATTCAGGACACCCACTGTGACCACTGGCTTAAGACACCCAATTAATTTTACTCATTTTAAAAGCAAAGACTAACAGCCAAGGGCTTCCATGTTACTGAAATACTATTAGTGTTCTGATCTTGTTCTTGTTTTCTATCGCAGGAAGCCTGCTATACGACACTCCTTGTTCTACGTAAGCGGTGTTTTCATTAGCTGGACAGTGGAATAAAGGCTGTGTGCTCTAGGGGGTGCTTTGCTTGTTTCTGATGCTTCTGTATCTTGAGACAGATAACAGAGGCTTTGTGACAGCACTATCATTTGTATTCAGTTTCTGGAACTTTGCTATTGAAACAGAGACCTCCCTAAGGTTTCTCTCATTGCTCCCTAGAAGTTAAAAATATTTTGTGATCCAGGCATGGTGACACATGCCTGTAATCCCAGGACTTTGGAGGCTCAGACAAGAGGATCCCAGGTTTGAGTTCAATCTCCAATACCACACAGACACATCCTTGGGTTCAATTTCCAATACCACACAGGAAACATACGCAAGAAGTACATACACACAAGATTTTGGAGGCAGTATGGATTTGCCCCCAACCACCTACCAACATTTTCCCCTGGGTTAAGAAAATACATTAAACATATTTCAAAAGGAAGAAAAAGTTCCATCTTAACAATATATTCAGAGATTAGATGAAATAAAAAATCATTTGGCTGTGGGGAATCCCCACAAACATCTGGTTGTTGGGTTTTAAGGTATGAGCATTACAGCGAAAGTGCTATTGTACATCATGTGGAAGCTTCAAAAAGCCAGGTGCAGTGGCACACACCTGTCATCTCAGTACTTGGGAGGCCGAGACAGGAGGATTTCAAGGCTCTTGGCCAGCCTCAGCAGTTTAGCAAGACCCTCAGCAATTCAGTGAGAACCGGTTTCAAAACAAAAACTAAAAAAGGCTAGGGGTGCATCTTAGAGGTAGAATGCCCTGAGCTCAAACCCCAGTAACAAAACAAAATGAAACAAAAAACTGTGTGAAGATTGACATAAAGCATTGAACCTGAAAAATATGTAACGGAACACACCAAACATTAGGATGGAAGGCCAGATTATGTTAGGACCGGGGAGTGAGCGATCTGGACGGCTCTGCTGTGTCGCCGGTCGGCCTGTGACATCTGGAGCCACGAGGAGGAGGTTCTGAGCTTGCTAAATTCCTTCCCCCTTCCCACGACATGTTTTTCCCCGGAAATACTTTGTCCAATGGCATGGCAGCATTCAGTGCAGTACTGGAATTTTTATTCATTTTTACGTTGCTCTTCAAAGGATTGAATGGCTGCTGTAGGTTTAATGTTAAGGAGATTTGTGTTCAGATCTCATTCCTTCTGCCTGTCATGCTGGGGCACATCTTAACCCGCAGTATCACCTGGTTTACACTGTTCTATTAAGAATGCCCCGGTAACGCCAGGCGTGGTGGCACACGCCTGTAATCCCCGCGCTTGGGAGGCGGAGACAGGAGGATCGCGCAGGTTTGAAGCCAGCCGTGCTGGTTTACGATTAAGAGACCCTTTTTCCAAATAAAAAGTATAAAATAGGTCTGGAAGTGTAGCCCGGAGATAGAAGGGCTTCCAGGAACCTCAGTATCGCGCGTGCATACTCACACACACACACACACACACACACACACACACACACACACACACAAGAATGCCCTGGTAAGCCGGGAGTGGTGGTGCATGCTTGGAATCCCAGCATTTGGAAGGCTGAGACAGGAGGATCGCGGTTCACTGACAGCCTCAGCTCTTACTGAGGCCCTCTGCAACTTAGTGAGACCCTGTTTCAAAATAAAAACAATAGGGCAGAAGATGTAGCTTGGAGGTCAAATGCCCCTGACTTCCATCCCCAAACCCGCAAAAAAAAAAAAAAAAAGAAAAAAAAAGAAAAAAAAGAATGCTCTGGTATACCAGGTGTGGTGGTGCACACCTGTAATCCTAGTATTTGGGCAGGAGGATCCTATATTCAAGGACAGCCTCAGCAATTTAGCAAGACCCTGTTTTATTTATTGTTTTTTTTTTTTTTTTTTTTGGTGCTGAGGTTTGAGCCTAGGAGCATTTTACCTCTGAGCTACACTTCCAGCTCATCTTATTTTTTTTTATTTTGAAACAGGGTCTTGCTAGGTCGTTGAGTCTCACTATACGGCTGAAGCTGTCCTTGAACCTACAACTCTCATGTTTCAGCCTCCCAAGTATTGAGATTAAAGGCATGCACCACCGTGCCTGGCTGCAAGATCCTAATTTAAAATAAAAAGTAAGAAGGCCTGGGGTATAGCTTGAAGGTCGAGTGCTCCTAGGTTCAATCCCCAGCACCACCGCCCACCACAGGGAAAAAAAAAAGACTGCTCTAGTGACCTAGGAGATGTGGAAACGTGTAAAATGGCATGTCCATGGGACTTACTGAAGAGTTAGGCACCTGCAGGCCTCCAGTGAGTGTGTCTTAATATTGACTACACCATCACCAGCTCTGCCAGGGAACAGGGTGTAAAGTGTGGGAATGGCCTTTGAGAATTCCTAGTAGCCTGTCTGACGCCCTGCTTTCAACTGTCCAGAATGAGCGATAAATGAAACCAAAAGCATAGTTTGATTTTAAATCAAAAGTTATGATTTTATTTTTAATCTTAATACATCAAAAAAATACTTCTTTTAATGTTGTGAAATAAGCACTTGAAAATAACAATTCCAACATTGCTGTGATTAGCTCTGTGACGCTTGAGTGGGTGGGCTTGCCTCAAAACGCGCAGGCTCAAGAGCCCCTAAGAAGCACTCAGTGTAGAAGCCAGCAGCCTACTGCCCAATACCCCCAGACCCACGCAGACATACCAAAATGAGCAGGAGCAGGTGGCTGGGAAGCACTGGTAGGCTACCTTGGTAGCCCTCTTGATTTTTGTCCGCTGGGAGAAAAATCTTGACTGCCACCAAGCATTGGGGAAAAAAAAAAAAAAGAGCTTAAATAGCAGCACAGGCCAGGACCTTTCGGTTGGGCCCTAAATGGTTGCAGATGGGGCCTGACTTGGATTTATGGGAACAACTACTTCAGTTTTCTGCAGTGCACTTGTGGGTGTGAACTTCCACTGAAGTCTGTCTGATGATGAGACTTTTGCCTGCCTGACTTAAAGTCACAGTGCTATCAACAAGGCCTCCCCAAACCCACTGGCAACATGTGCCCACTGTCCAGCTGCCAGAACAGCTTCTGTGTCACTTTAAAAAGTATAATGCAGAAGGAAGGTAAATCTGGGGACACCTGCCTCACGATGCCCTCTTTTGTGAGCTCTGAATTTTCAAAGGGTCTGGGGATAAGGAAAATAACTTGATGACTCAAGAGGCTTATGAATATTCTTCAGTGCTCTGTGTGGGTGAACTTAACTGGCCCTGTCAGCTATGGATTCTGCTATACGACTGGCAGGCGCTTGTAACTGCAGACTTATGACAGATGTTCCAGAAACTTCGCTGTCATCTGTTTTGCATGGCTGTCAGGTCACACTGAGGCAACCTGGGACCTAGCACTTCATACTGATTGTCAGGACTAGACAGGGCAGCACTGCTTCAGCAGCTGGCATTTTAATGTGCAGATGCAACAGGTCAAATGCTATGGTGCATTCTTAGCAAATTCTCTCCCCAATGGCAGCGGGTCTGTGGTGTAAAGAACTGTGTATTGTGTACAAATGTAGAAGGGAGAGAGAAACAACTTTCAATAGCTGCAGAAGACAATGACTCACAGCGCAAACATAGGCTCTATCATCCCAAGTTGATAGCAAAATATTTATTATTGAAAACCAAAAGATTGGAAAAAGTATTCTCACACAGTATTACTTTTTCCAGGAAATGTAATAAGAAATTTGGACATGGGTCACAAACACACAACTCAGAGCTCTAAACTCTGGGAGGCAAAATCAACTTGGTTTTCTTCTAGAATCAGCACATGGCACAACTGCAAAAAATCATGATCTAAACTGGAAAAAGCCATCAGAATGTGCTACTGCCAACTTGGTACGTGACACACACGTCTCTGAGAAGGACGGGTTCCCTCAGAGTACAAAAAAGAGCTGAACTCGAACACGAAGGCTCACCCAGGTAATTCAGCAGTATGGGGATATGACCAGACTTCTGTAATCGACTCTGGGTGCTCTGATGTTATAGGCTTCATCTTATCATAAAGATACATCTGATTAAAAAAAAAAAAAAAAAAAAACTCCATGGGTCTCTTTCCTAGATGTGTCCACCTAGGTTTCTACTGTTTGTTTGCTTTTCAAAATTCTTTTGGTGGTACTGGGGTTTGAACCCAGGGGCATTCTACCTCTGAGCTACATTCCCAATCCTTTTTGTTTTGTACAGGGATTGCAGGTATGTGCCTGGCTTCCTACTGTTTTGCTTGTTTTTTTTTTTTTTTTTTTTTTTTATTTAAACACAATTCTACAAAAAGCAACTCAGATAAAGCTTCTGAGTCAAGATGTTAATCACTGGACTACCCAGTCTCTTTATGTAAGTAGAGAGCTGGAGAAGGGATGGGGGCGTGATCAACCCTCTCATTCTCTTCAAGCAACACAAATGTGTGTATTTCCTCCCCCATTAATTTTTTTTAGTATAGTATGACTAGAAAAACGGGAATAAATAATCTGTAGCAATAATTGCAATCCATGATTTTGTTACTTTGGCCTGGCATTAGATATAAATATAATAAATAATAATAGATATTCTTTAGTAATACTAGAAGGTTTGGGTAAAATCCCCTGCTGTACGAATGGAAACTTTTTCACTAGAATTTCCTTGCACACTCTTGAACACTTAGGTTGATTTTCAGGACTAATAAAATTATGTAATTATTTCATAAATACATAGGTGAAATCAAGGATTCAATCCAGGAATTATATTTTCACCATTTTGGGATTGGAATGCAATGAAAAATCCTTAATTAAAGATACTCTATTGCAGCACAGTGGGGCAGCTATAAAAACTTGCCTGCCCAAGTTTTTCTGGAATGTTAACTGACAGCAGGATTATCTGTGTGGCAGTCAATTCTCTGGTACGTTTCAGATTTGTCATGGGCTAGTGATCCAGCCTCGTATCTTGGTATAATTAAAGCAGCTAAGCTGAGATGTTAAAAACAGCAGACTGAACCTGTAATACCAGATTTTTGCTTAAAAAGTGTGTGGCTCACTTATCAGAAATACTTTAAGATATACTTAGTTTAAAAACTGTTTATTAGACATGTATCTTGTAAACAAAAATTCTAAGTTATTTCACAAGTGAGCACAAGCAGAAACCTAATATCAAGATGAGCGTGCTTTGGAAACATCTTTTATATCTTTGTAAGGCTTTTGCTCATTTCCTTATTCTACCCCTCATTAAAAGTCTATGATAAATCACTGAATTAAATAAGCTAAATCTACCAGAGGAGTCTTTAACTGGTCCTTCAATTCAAGTCAAATGTGTAGCCTTTTCCTCACTTTATACTCTGCTCATTTTCTGTTCTAAGAAAAAAAGGCATATTGCACAGGATTATATATCTGCAAAGCTCAAAATACATTTGTAGTTCCTAAGCATCTTAGTTGTGTTGCAGTAGGACCTATCTTTTCAGCTCACATCAATTTTTGCCCTAGTAACCATAGGTGTCTCCATAAATCCTGTCTCGTCTATGAACCAAGCCCGACACCACAGACTGTTGACAATAATTTAACACGGACGTAACAGCTACCCTCCCCTGCACAGTCCCCTCCCTGTTCTTCTCAACATGGCCTGGTTTGCGTGGATTCTTTGTTCATTGTTCAAGCCATTCACACAGAATGGGATATAACTTTATTCTTTGTAAATTCCACACATAAACAAGATGCTGAAAAAGTCCTTGCCATCTCTGACAGAGAAGCAGAGGAGCTCTGTTTCACAGATGACAGCACAATTAAAGCTAAAATAATATAAAAATAATTTGAAAAAAGTCCCTCTTACTGTACACTTTCAAATAAAGCGAGGAAGATGAACAAGAGTTTCTGCTAGCCAGAAACAGAGTTACTGCTCACTTGGGCTTTGAAGTCTGGTGTGCCCCACATTCGTGTGCATGTGTGGTTACGTGTGTGTGCTGTGCAGCAGCCCCTAATCTCTTCATCTAGTTTGCCTAATCATTAAGCTACTTAACCAATTAGGATACTATTATATCACATTGAGCAACTTTACATAGTTGATTCTTTAAAATACTAGGAACATTGACACATTTATTTGGCTTGTAGAGGACTGAAATAGTACAGATAATATTATCTAGCTCCCCCCCCAAAGAATATGGCTCTTAATGAATTGATTTTCTGAGTTCCAAAGTGAAAGTCCCTTTTAAAAATTTTCTGAAGCTGACTTGAAGCAGGAAGGATGTCTTCTCATTTGGCCAAAAATTCGACAGGTATTTGATATCATTTAAAATCTAAAGGATTCATGTATGGGGCCCTTTGTGGTCAATTGTTTTCAGCCAAGCTTGTCATGAAGTGTTGCTGAGCCTCCACTTGGCCAGCAGAGGGCACTCTCAACACCCCGCACTGCTTGCGGAGCTGATGCAGATGATGGAGCTGTTCCTCAAAAAAAAATCAGGCAAAGCCCTGCAGATTTGTTTTGAAAATCCACACACACAAGAAGATATATAGAAAACATGGAGCGTCCCACAGGGCTTTATTTGGAAAGTCAGGTGTAAGTGTGACGTCAAGTAGGGAGGTGCGTACATGCTGGCTGTCTGGAATGATCTTCAGCTCACCACTGTCTTTTCCCTTTTCCAGCTCACCGATACTGGGCTAAGCCTTTTTACAGATAGGACATTTCCATTTTCAAGGCCTCTGGTTGTTTTCATTTTTTGAGCCTGTATTTGCTGTCCAAAAGTCTGGGCAACTAAACAAAAGATAATGTTCCATACTCAGCGAAGAGCAGAAAGTACAGTTCGGCTCTCAGAAGTGCTGCCTGCCCCTCAGACCCAGGCCAGACTCTTTCCATCCTCCCAGAAAGAACCCTGGAAAGGAACTGGGCCTGGTTTGGTTTTGGCAAACTCACTAGGCTTGAGGCTACATAGGGAAGGAAAAAATATTCATCTATATTTTTAGTGGGAATAAAAAATGAAGATATCTTTTTTCATGGGGGCGACAACAGCTAACCTTTCTTTAAAAGGCTTTAATTTCTGCAATAGCATTATTGTTCTAAATATGGACCCTGCGTCTCTTCCACTTTTATCTTTTCTACTGGCTCTGGTTTCCTGTCGAAAAAGATTAGAAAGGATTGTGTGTGTGCTCGCATGTTTTTTAAAGTAAGATTCTTTCATCCTTAGAGAAATATAACACTTAGTAAGAGCCTTTTTTCCTGTAGTGTTAACGGGCTTTGCGGGCTTCCTACAGTCTCTCTGCTTCGGCTCGCTTCTGTTCTCGTGTGTCCTAAAGGCGACAGGTAAGAGGGAATGGGGTCCTCCAGCAGCAGAGCTTTGAGATGGACGTGCACTCAGTGAGTCCTCACCCGAAAAGGATCATAAACTTACTGGGTTAAGTCAACCTAACATCCCTCAGCTGCCTGGGGTTTTGTGTCTGCTCGAATGTTTTGTTTTAGCTGCACCATATGTGATTCCTTGTGCCATTTTCTTTTGTCTATTGTTTTTCTTGATGACCCTGAGCTACGGCTTCTTCCTCAGTCCCAACACTATTCATCCTTTGAGATCTTCCTAATTTTGCCAATGTAGGCCTCAAAGAAGAAATGGCAGAAGAGCACAAGGTAGCTGAGGTACATGAGTGAGGACCAGAAGATGTTCTGAAAGTGAGAGTGACACTGGTCTTGCTGCATCCAGTTGAAGACCAGGTAGTTAACGACACAGCCTACCAGCATCTGAGTGATCTGGGACAAGGTGATGAACATGGCAAACTTCCGGGACACTCGGAAGCCCGCGGCCCGCAAGGCATAGTAAGAGTACATCACGGCGTGCACGCCGTAGTTCATGGTCATGAACCAACCACCCCCGGCAATCATGTCTTTGTAGGAGTACCAAGAGTACAGGAGCACAGTGATGTGGTGGTACCAATGCAGGAAGATCAGCTTCTGCTTCCTCAGGATGATGAATATTGTATCTCCTGGAAGACAAAGATGGGAGAGAAGGTATATGAGGCCCCTGACCACACGCGGTGATGACGGATGGCTTTACAGGAGGGCAGACATCTTGCACTATGGGTGGGCAGTTAGGTGGCGTGGATGAGAACCATGAACTGGTACTTACTGGCTCTCTGAACTCGGGCACGCTACTTATCCTCAGTATTTTCTAGTATTCTCACTTATAAAATGGGATAATAAGTAATAGTAGTTTGGAATTATCTGAGGATTAAATAAGATAAACACCATGCCCTCTTCATACATGGTTAATAAGCAAGCAACAAATATACCTTTCAATGTATTTTTTACAAAATCCTACTAATTAAAAAAATTAGAATGGATATTACCATCCAGGATGCTCGATTATCAACTCAACCATATACCTTAGAAAATGTCATGTGGAGGGAACAGGTGACATGTCTCACACCATTTAATAGACAAGAGGAATAGACCGGGATGCAAATCCAAGTACCCAGCAAAATGTTCTTAGTCTCCTCTAAAGTTGTGAAACCATATTTTTTTGTGTATTTGTGGTACTGGGGATTGAATCCAGAGGCACTCTACTTCCAAGCTACACTCCTAGCCTTATTTTAATTTTTACTTGGAGCCAGAATCTCACTAAGTTGTGGAGAGCCTCAGGAGGCTCTTGTTTCAGCCTCCCAAACACTGGGATTATAGGTGTGGGCCACCATGCCCAACTAAATTATAATTTTTCTTTGGTACTTTGAAAGGATACAAAAGGTACCTCTTCGAGCACATATCTTTGTGAGTTCTCCATAAAAATGTAAAGACCTGGTAATATGGCAGTTAAAAAAAAAGCAAATTTTAAACAGAAAGCAAAGATGGAAAAGGAGGGAAAAAAAATTTGCTGGCCAGGGCAAAGGGAATACTTTATAACTGTGAATCAAATGAGGAAGACCTGAAAATAAGTTTTCATTTTATGAAATTAATTGTGAAAAAGCTCTCCAGAATCCACCAAAAATTTCTCTAGCAACATCACTGTGAATAAACAGGTAACTACTTCTTAGATAATTTATTTAATTAATTATGCATGGGTAGGTTTCAGAAGCTCTTTATCTGCAATGACTTTCTCTCTCTCCATAATCCTAAAACTACTGAATGTAGAATGTTTCTGTGGTGATGGATGGAGAGCAAGCCTATTAACAAGATAACCCAATTCCATTAACAAATAATATAAAAGGGATGAGACTGGGATGTGGGACAGAAACAATTTACGCAGGTAAACACTTCCTTCGCTGTCCCATCTCTGTGTTTATCAGACATGGACAAAACCAACACCATTCATATCCCTGGTTGAACTCAAACTTGGCGTGTGTGTGTGTGTGTGTGTGTGTGTGGCACTGGAGATGGAACCCAGGGCCCAGGGGCATTCTACCTGTGAGCTACAACCCTAGCCCTATTTTTTTTTTTTTATTCTTATTTTGAAATAGGGTCTCATTGAGTTGCAAAAGGCCTCACTAAATAGCTGAAGCTGGCCACAAACTGTGATCCTCCTATCTCAGCCCCCAAACGCTTGGATTACAAGTGTGGGCCACCACGCCTGGCTTTTTTTTTTGGGGTGGGGGGGTGTGGTATTACCAGAAGGTGGTATTACTAGAAGGTCCTTATTCTTGTTTTGAAATTTGATGAAGCACAAAGGGAACTAGTACTTATCCTTTTCTGGATGATAAAAAAAACTCTGGGCATTAGACAAGGTCAAAAAATGCTGGGCTCTGGGAAAGATTGTAAGGATTCGATGGCTGTGGCTGGAGTCCAACCCAGTTCATCCATCAGGAGTGATTAGTTTGTGTCCTGACCGAATTATTAAACATCACTTTTCCATATTTACTTAGAACAGTAAAGCAAAGTTGCCAGTCACTACATTTCTGAACCACTTGTAAAATTACCACTGAAATCTTTTTCTCTCTTGTGAGATGCCTGATTTTTTATTATGTCTATAAATGCCAGACAGGCTGATAATGACAGAGTATGCTGGTCACTCTCATGTGTTTACTTAAGAGCCAAAAATGGTGTCAGGAGACCTGGGGTCTACTTCTCAGCGTTAAACTATGCTATTGTGGCATGTCAAAGACCCACTACTTCCGCGTAGTTACTGTTGTGTCTCCCTCCCCTCTGTACACTATAATGTAGACATAATAATTCCTGCCCAACTTTGTTCATAATAGGAAGAAGATAGAAGTCCAAGGAGTTGAAGGTTAAAAGATTTTTTCCCTGAATCTCTTAGCATCAACCACAATATATATCCAAAGCTGCACTATCAAGTAACACGTACTTCATCCTGTCTAGTTCCTTACTCTAAATCAATCGTCACTCTCTTTTTTTTTTGGGGGGGGGGTAGTGGTACTGGGGATTGAGCCCAGGGACATTCTCCCTCTGAGCTACACCCCCAGCCCTATTTTATTTTTGTTTTGAAACAGGGTCTCACCAGGTTGATGAAAGTCTACTCGCTGAGGTTGTCTCTGAAGTTGCAGTCTTCCCATCTCAGCCTCCCAAGTACTGGGATTACAAGCATGTGCCACCATGACCAGGTCATCACTCTTACACTCAAGTTTTATTGTCCAGGTAGGCAATGTGGTGTACACCTATAATTCCAGTATTTGGGAGGCTGAGACAGGTGGATCACAGGTTCATGGTCAGCCTTAGCTACGTAGTGAAGCCCTCTGCAACTTACTGAGATCCTGTTTCAAATAGAGAATAAAATATAGGGCTGGGGGTGTAGCTTAGAAGTAGAATGCTCCTTGGTTCGATCCCCAGTACCAAAAGAAAAAAAAATTACAGCCAATACAGATCCTACTGGAATGTGCTAATGTGCAGGGAGAGTAGAACCTGTAATTCTAGAGCTAAGGATTGATTTATGCTTTTGCTGTCTGGGGGTGAGGTTGTGGTGTCTCAGGCTTGACTGGAGATACATTAGATGTTTCTAGTTACTTTGGGGAGGGGTTGGAATGGAGAGAGGATATATCATGGAAATCTTGAAAACAAAGTGAGTTTGAATTAATTTAAGATTTTCCTGACCAGAACTAATATGCAAGATGATAGAGTAATAAAGGTGAGTATCTCCGAATAATGGCTCTCGAGCTGCTCCACAGCACCTCTCCAAAGCCATATCAAGAATTACGGTTCCAAAGCCCATGGATCCAGAGAATGGTGCTTTCCCTTGGATGAGGGGAAACTGGTGGGGGCTTCCAGATAAGCCAGCTAAGACCTTTCATGACCTTAGGCAGTACAGCTAAGATGTATCAGCCATTGCTATCCTAACAGGTACAGATGGTAACATCTCATTTGTCACCAGCCAGAGTCATGCAAGTTGTGCCATTTACAGGCTTGCCAGAGCTGCCGAAGGACCCAGGAACATAAAGTATCCCAGGGACTGTTCATCTATCTGATGTTGGCCAACCGGTCTTTCTTGGCCAAAAGACCAGTCGGCATGAGGGAATGGATTTTGGCCAAATACAAGGGGACTTTGGACTCTTGAAGGTTTTGTCGTGTCACCTATTTTATCTACCACTTGGTTCATGGTCTCTTTCTCGGGCTCTCTCTAACCTTTGGTCCTGGCACTTTTTAGGTCAAGAGGTAACTTCCAGGCAGAGGACAGTGTCTTTTTTACCTAGAGGCCCCTCCTGAGCGTTACCTTCTGTCCCTGCATCTGCTAAGTGCAGATCTCTGGGTATCTCTGGAGAGATCCGTCAGCATGTGGAAGCCCCCAGGGCACTCACAAGAGAAACAGGGTGCGTGTGGCTCTTCACAGCTGGCTGGGCTGCTCTTCACAGAGTTAGCTGCAGTGCTGCCGTCAGAGTTTCACAAACAATGACAAGCTCAACTGAGCAAGCACCGAGACTCAGAGCAGATGTTTCCAAGTTCTAACAAAAGCAAATCTCAGCAGGTTTTAATAACTCAAATAGTAGGCGCTAAAGAATTGGCACTCAAAGTGGGGAGGGGGCTCTTCCTCTCACTTTTTTTTTATAGAGGGTAATCTAAATAGCCACTGAAACAGCTCACTCTTGCTAAAGCAGAGAATCCTTTTTGCTATTATTAAGGGTTTAGCAAAGGAACAACGGGGAGTCAGTGTGAAACTGGGCGAGGCTTTGGAGGAGAAGTAAAAGTTCTGGAAATTGAGCCAGGCATGGTGGTAGAGGCCTGTAATCCTGGCAGTTAGGAGGCTGAGAAGGATGATTGCAGATCTGAGGACTGCCTCAGCAAATTAGTGAGACCCTGTTTCCAAATAAAAAACAAAATAGGGCTGGGGGTATAACTCAGAGGTAGAATGCCTCTGGGTTCAATCACCAATACAAAAAAAAAAAAAAAAAAAAGGAGTAAGAGTATTTATACAGACACTTATGCAAGATAAAAGAAAAGCCAGGGTGATATTCTTCTTTTCAACTTGAATCATTCTCAAACTTTAATGTAGGAATTTATTTTTATAGAGAAAAAAATCATGAAACCCCAAAGTATACATGCTCACAGACTCAGACCAACTCTGATTTGAGGACAAGTGCTCTGGCTCAGAAACTTAAGAATGAAAGTAGAAAAAACATCAGTGAGAGAAATATATCTAGTAGGATATATTTCATCCATGAATGAAAATACAAAATTCAAACATTCACATAGAATCAAAACATTCTAAAAGTACACCTGTAGACTTTCAGGCACTAGCTGCAGATAACTCTTGAAAAACATTTTTCTAGCCTAAGACGTTGTGGTCTCCATACAAGCATAAAAGTAGTTTCCTACGGCCTGGTTGATAAAATTTATATTAAAAAATTATTTTCATATAAGGTAGCCATTCTATTTTACCTCCTACTACATGGAATGGGCTTAATATAAATTTATAGAATGGGCCAGGTGTGGTGGGACATGCTTGTAATCCCAATTCTTGAAAGGCTGAGATAGGAGGATTGCAAGTTCGAGGCCAACCTCAGCAACTTGGCAAGACCCTGTTTCCAAATAAAAAATAATACTCCTGGGCTTAATCCCCAGTACCATATAAATACATTGATTAATTAGCTTATTAATTAATTTATTGAATGAGTGAATCCATGCTGATGCATTCCCTGTAAGACTCTTCACAGGTGCTGTGTGTGTGTACAAGCATGTACACACACAGTTTTAGTTACTTCGGACCATGTAGTGGACCTTTGTACCTCTGCCTCTCTTAAAAGGTTTTTAGAACAAGCTTTCTTCTGTTGCTCTTTTCTTGTCTTTGACTTAGAAAGATAGTCATCAAACCGGGTGCCAGTAACATGCTGGCAGTAGGAGCTTCGCTACTGACCCACAGAGACCTGTGATGGACAAAGGGGTGTGAACTAGAGGTCCCTCACAAGACTGCTGATATTGTCCCTATTAAAGGCTTGTGATGGAATTAAAACTTCTAACTCCTTTCTAAAGGGAAATAGGAAAGGGAGCAATATATCTTTTTAGCACACTGTAGGCACTTTTTAATTTCAGAATTAAGACACTTGAATATATAGGGTTTTCAATTGTGGGTTAAAAAAAATAAAATAAAAGGAAAAACCCAGGCTTGTAATCCCTGCTCTTGGGAGGCTGAGACAGGAGGATCACACAGGTTTGAAGCCAGCCTCGGCTACTTAGTGAGGATCTCAACAATTAGTGAGACCCTGTTTCCAAATAAAATATATAAAATAGGTCTGGGAGTATGGTCTGGAGGTAGAAAGCCCCTGGGTTCTACCCCCAGTAATACACACACACACACACACACACACACACACACACACACTAAAAATAAATAAAAAATAAATAAATAAATAAAAAGGAGAAACTCAAGAGTGTGAGATGGCTACTTTTCCTTGAGAATATATACCAGTTTGTGGGGTGGTAGCTCATGGTCACACTCAGAGCTTATTGTCACCAGTAGGTCCTTTCTTGGGCAATAATGACATTTCCTAGAGACCTGTGCCTATCTCAAATCCTTGCCACTTAATTTCTTGGAGTTTCTACCACCCTTTTCTTTAGGACCTTAAGGAGACGAAGTAAAACCTTGGAAATCTACAAATAGGGCCAATATTTTTGTATTAACTTTATGAAGGTAAACTGTCTTCTCCTTCCCCAGGGCTAGTCTCATTAACAATTAAAATCAAACGGCTTTGGAGACCAACATTAGCATTTGCTAATGAGAACATAAGATACCCAAACAAAAAGCTTAATTTTCTAAACTGAATCCTAACTCAAGAGATGAAAGTATGCTTAGATATGGGACTTGGAAATCACCCTGCTGCCCCCCTGCCCCACCACCTCTTATTCTAATATTAGCTCAGCTGGTAATGGGCCTCAGAGAGAGGGTCGGGTATATTTTATAAGCCCCTGGAAATATATTTTTAGTGGTGCTTGTAAATCTGCATGTTCTATGTAAACTATTTTGCTGTTAATATACACAAGGTACGATTATTTAAAAGGAGGGAGTGGAGAAAGTGCAGATAAGCCAAAGCCTCAAATTCATTCATTATAACTTAACTGCAGCTGACAAAACAAGACCTTCAAACTGCTTCCTCTGTTCATATATTTTAATCTATACTATGAACATGTAGGGAGAGACAAAGAGATGGGGAGGAAGAGGAGGGAGAGAAGAGACTCACCTAGTTCGGGTGCTTTGCTTAGCACAAACGCGTACGCCCAGAATTTGCTGACAGGTCCATTGTAAAAACTCTGGTCACAAACTGACTGCTTCACGCCTTTGGTCATCAAAATGTACACCATGTAAGCACCAGTTCGAAGAGCACCGAATATACTTCACAAAGAAAAGAGAAAGGAAACAACAGTCAGAAGAAAAATGTCACCTCTTGATATCAACCATGTCTTGAAGGCTACTGGCAAGAAAGAGGCGTTCAATCACAGTAGTTTGCATTAATGTAGAAGCATCTTTATATGTTCTGCAAACAAGGGTTATCAAAGTCCCAGTGCTCAATTCTGAAGACCACACACGATGCACCTGGTCTTCACCGCTGTTCAGAGGGCATCCTGGAGGAGGGGCAGAGCCAGCACAGGCCCTCCTGAGGACCTCTGCTGGGTCTGTGCTTCAGCCCAGGGGATGGCCCTTGCACAGGGGACGGGACAGCTGCAAAGGCACAGCACTGTCTCCATTCTCTTCTCCGTCCAGTCATTTTCCAAATCCCTGAATATCTGTCCTCTCTTTGGGCCAGCTCTTCCTCTATGCCTGGATGGGCTACTTGGCCTCATGCTGGACTCCTGCAGCAGGACCTACACTGTCCCCAGTGAGCCCCCTTCTCACGGGGGCCAGAAGGAGCCTTCTTCACTCCTTAGTTTTGCTGCCATCTCCTCCAGGAAGCTCACCCCAGGCAGAGATGAAAATTCACCTCTGAGCACCCTAGATCTGCGTGCTAACACCTCTCCCACTGCCTCTTCTGTGTATTTGCCTGCATAGAGACATGTTCCATCAAGATTGTTGTAAAAGGGAAAGACTGTTGAAAAATCAAAAGCAAAACCCTTACACATGTGTTTTGTTTTGTTTTGTTTAAGAAAATCAAGGACCTGCTAAGAAATCAGGAGAGGTCTGGAATGTTGGCTCAAAAATGCAACCTCAAGCATGAAAGACCGTGCACTGGAACAAGTGAATGCCACTGCAGTCACCCTGCTGTGGGAATGGAGAGTTGGATTTCATTGGTCAAGTCAGATTAAGAAGATTTTCCTTTCTTATCTGGATTGCTTTTCCTGTTTTATCTTGTGTGGTGGTGGTGGCAGCGGTGGCAGCGTGTGTGTGTGCGCGCGTGCCCGTGTGTCTGGGGGGTGGGGGTTACTGGGGATTGAATCCTGGGGTTCTGAATACAAGATCTGAATTTTCCTTTCAAGTGATTTGTGAGGCTGGGCATGGGGCCCCGTTCTAGCCAGTGTCAATGTCGTATGAGAGGACTACTGGGTACTGGCGATGGCTTCCCTACCCTTTAAGATGCCTTGTCTGAACATTAGCAGCCATCTTTTGACCACGAGAGAGACACCTTGAGGACAAACTAGTGGAGAGCAAAAGAGCTCAAGGTCTAATAAGCTGGTGAATTAGCCAACCCTAGAGTGACTCCGTCTCAAGACTTCTTGCCCTTTTCCACCAGTTTGGTACAGGGGGTAGAACCCAGGAACATTCTACCTATGTGCTACGCCCTCAGCCCTATTTTACTTAATTTTTTAAATTTTGAAATTGGTCTAAGTTGCTGAGGCTGGTCTTGAACCTGCAATCCTCTTGTCTCGGCCTTCCAAGTACTGAGATTGCAGGCGTGCAACCACCACACTTGGCTCAACTTCATGCTTTTAACTTAATAAATCTTCCTTATTGTATAAGCTATCTGGAGTTTTGCTTTCTATTACCTACAGCCCTAAGCATCCTGGTGGACACAATATCTGCTTTTCAGTAGAGTTTTGGACACTAGTAGCATTTTGTGCAGAAATTTCCTCTGTGGCTATGAAATGTATCTAGTTGTAGATACCACTGGTGAATTACCTACTACATCAGTATCTTCTCTTCATAGACTAGTGAGGGTGATGACAATGATTTTCATGTAAGCCAAAGACAAGTTAACACAAATGCACACTTTCAAACGTATTGGTCTTTGCTCATTAGACTCAGACTTTAGTCACCAAACATATATCCCCTTCCCCTTAATCCTGGCCCACCACACCCAGGAATCACACAGCCCAGGGGCCCCCTTCTCAACTGCACCTGCGGCTACACCTGTGCTTTGTAAGTGATTAGAGCAGATGAGAGGAACTACCTTCGGAATAGCTACGTTCCTTTTATCTTCCTGGTCTCAAAATCATTGCTGTTCATTCCTCATTTCTGAGGTAGCAATACAATTTACCCTCTCAGTTGTTAAATTTTTAATGGCATATTTTTATTTTAATGTATTCCTTTATTGTCTGTACTGGTGCACTGTAGTTACACCTAAGAGTGAGATTCACGGTTACATAATCATATGTGCATGTTATGTAATTGGTCGATTTCATTCCCTAGTATGACCCCTTCTCCTCCCCTCTTGCCTCCCCCATTCCTCTTTTTCTACTCCGCTGGTCTCCCTTCTATTTTCATAGGCGCTCTCCACTCTTTCTTCTCTCTAGCTTCCACATGTGACTTTCTGAATCTGGCTTATTTTATTTAAAATAATGCTCAAGTTCGCCGGGAGTGGTGGCGCACGCTTGTAATCCCAGCATTCGGGAGGCTGAGATAAGAGGATCGTGGTTCGCGGACAGCCTCAGCTACTTAGTAAGGCCCACTGCAACTCAGTGAGACCCTGTTTCAAAATAGAAAAATAAAATACAGGGCTGGGGGTGTAGCTCAGAGGTAGAATGCGCCTGGGTTCCATTCCCAGTGCCACACACACTCACACAAAAATAATAGAAAATAATGCTCAAGTTCAATCCATTTTCCTACAAATGACATCATATTTTTCTGAATAAAACAACATGTGTGCATATATACCACATTCTCTTTATCCACTCGTCTGTTGATGGACATCTAGGTTGGTGCCATAACTTGGCTATTGTGAACTGTGCTGCTATGAACACTGACATGCACGCATCACTATAGTATGGTGACTTTCTTTTGGAAAGATACGGAGGAGTGGTGTAGCTAGGTCATACGGCGTTTCCATTCCTATTCTTTTGAGGAAACCTAATGGCATAGTTTCAGATGCTGAAGTGACAGAAACCAGTAAGGTAAGAGCTGGCTGCTGGTGGCGCTCCTGCAAGACTTCAGAGGAAGTGGTATCTGCCATTCCCGAGTTAGAGGGTTCGAGGATGGAGAGGTCACTCCAGAGCGCTGTAGAACTGAAGGCTTTCGTATCATGGCGACCCACAATAATGCTGACAAGTGTATAGCACATATTATTGTCCCATTCCCTAAGCTCTGAACAATAAGGCTGACTCAGAACAGAGGACAGTGGCACTTTTCAGGGAAACCGTCAGTGCAGCCCTTGGGCCCATGTGTCTGTGGGCAAAGGCGCATTGTGATGTGCCAGTGCTGCCGCTGGGAGCTGCAGGGCCAGCAGGGTGATTGTTATTTGTGGGAAGCCACCAGCTCTGCCCCTGGCACATCTCAGCTTCTGCACACTTGGAATCAGGTGGCTTTTATTATAATAGCATCATACTGTAACGCACTAGCAAAATAGGCCTTAAGATGAGTAGACAAAATCTCCCTATTGACATTACCTTGAGAGGCAGTGCAAGGCAGCGGCCTATTTTCTGCACTCCTCCCAAACCCCAGTCCTTATCTATGCTGATGGCAGCCGCTGCTAATCGGTCTCCAAACTCCTTCTGGCTACTCTGGAGGTAGCACTGAAGTTTTCAACTACTCTCAATCAGCAGTGATAGACAGAGGTGCACAGCAAAGCCTGCTACACGAGGCTCCAGTCACAGCCCAGCCACCTGCTCGTGTCATAGCTGGAGAAGTTTTCTCATCCAAAATGAGAATTATAATATCTAACATGAAAATTCTATCAATTTTATAAAGTGCTATCACCTTTGATATACAGGTGTTCAATAAAGTTTTTATTATATTACTGTCCGTACTCTATGACTTTTTGTTATTATTGCTGCTTTATTTTTGTCCCTCAATTTTGAAAATTACCTTGAAAGTGAAGAAAGTTCATTTACAGAGAATTTGATTTGTGAACATACTGGTGATATTATTGCTATTTCTATGAGAACACACACACACACACACACACACACACACACACCCTCTCTGTTGTGATATTATTGCTATTTCTATGAGAACACACACACACACACACACACACACACACACACACACACACCCTCACCCTGTCAGCAATGCTGGGGTTATTCCTGGTCAATGCTCCCGGTGCAATGCACCCAGGTCTGCCTGGATCTCCTTCCTCCCTCCTGGCCTGGCAGCTGCCTTCTATTCAGTGGATGACATCAGTGGTCTTTTTTATAAATAAACATTCTGTCCACACCCATGGTCTGTAAAGGTCTGGCCCCCAGTCTCCAGAGGGAGCTGTGGCCCCGTGTTCTCCTGGAGCCTTCCAGAGGGTTCCTGAGGCCTAAGTAGGCTGCTTCCCACAGAGGGCAGCGAGAGCCTTGGACCAGGACAGGCAGGTGGCTCCACACATGGCTGTCTCTGTCTGTCTCCTATCCTGACTCTCATTGCCACAGAAGCTAGTCATTCATCAACTCTGCATAATTTAAGTGACAGCTGCAGGTTTCCTTATATTGCAGGTAGGGTATGAGATGGACATTTTTTCCATAGTGTGTCTCAAAGGAGAGACTGCTGTTATAGAAAAGCAATTGTTTCATGTGCGAGGTATCTTTTGATCAGATGATAAAGTTTATTCTAAATCTAGAGCCTTACAGAAGCCAAGAGTCAGGGCCACTGTGCTTAACAAGGGCAGCAACTTAAACATGTTTTTATTATTACTATTATTATTATTAGTGTGTGTGTGGTCCTGGGGATGGAACCCAGGGGCCTCTACCTCTGGGCTACACCCCTGACCTATTTTATATTTTATTTTGAAACAAGGTCTCACTAAGTTGCCATGAGCCTCACTAAGTAGCTGAGGCTGGCTTCGAACCTGTGTGATACTTCTGTCTCCACCTCCCAAGTACCAGGATTACAAGCGTGCGCCACCAGGCCCAGCTTAAACCTGTTTTTTAAAAAAAACCCACACAAACACAAACAAAATAGGACTGGAGGCGTGGTTCAGAGGTAAAATGTCCCTTGGTTCAATCCCTGGTACCCCAAACAAACAAACAAACAAACAAACAAACAAAACAACACAAAACCCAATCTACTTAAGTAATAATAGTCATGATCTGGGCACAGTGGCGTACACTTATAATCCAACTACTTGAGATCGATCTCCATTATGTCTCCAAAGAAAAACAATATTTGGCTATAGAATTTATAACATCTTGGTTTGAGATCCTGATTACGACTTTATACTGTTTCATAAACCAAGCAGGATTCCATGCAATGTGAGCTATCAATCACTGGGTATTAGGGTGAGTTATAGGGATTTCGCCTCCTTGACACCTCTGGTTTCTGGAACCACTGGGGCCAGAGTGGAGACGCCCCAGCTCCCATCCCACACTCAGGCCCGCGCCCGTGGGTGTTGGCTCTGTGGGCGCTGCACCAAACAGTCGCAGGGTGTTTCCCATTCCTATCAATTCACTGAGCAAACAGAGAGGATGACATTTGATTCTCCCCACAACTTCCTGGGGCATCATTATCCCTGTGTTAGAGACAAAGAAAAAGACCACAGAATGGGCAGTATACTGGCCCGAGGACTCACAGTTTCTTTGTGGCAGAATCTTCTGTCTACAGCTCGGCCCTCTGCCTTTTACCCAAGAGTTGCTACTCCTGAAAAGTCCCTACCAGGTCTCCATTCAGGGTCATGATTCTCAGCCTGGCTACATGTGACAGTCTCCTTGAAGATGCAACAACCAAATGCCCAGGACCCATCCCAAAGCAATGGGGCCAAAGCTTGGCCTGGGAGCACAGGGTCCTGGAGACTTGGCCCTATCAGATGCCTCCCTGCCGGCTGACTTGGGGACCCACCCAATGGTTCCTGGATGGGAAGAAGTTGGTCAGGCAAGAGATGGGGAAGGTTGCCTCTCTGTGAAACACCCTAGATAAGCACCTTCTTCCTGAAGTGTATGCCTTGGCGTTCTGCTAAATTTTATGAAATTAATGCTTTCTGGAGGAGGTGCCTTCTTCCTTTGTCTTACCATCTTCACTCAACCACTGATGAGATAGATGCCCTCTATGCTTTTTTACACTTTTATTGGTGCACTGTAATTATACATCATGGTGAGGTTCAGACTGACACATTCATAGATGCACACGGCTCTCGTGGACTTCCCTCCACACCCCACCCACGTTACCTTCATATATGGACACCGCATTACTTGAACTCTTCTTCCTGTCTCTAGCCTCATTTTTCCCTCCCTCTCAATTTTCTCCCAGAACGCTTCCATTATCCTACTGGTCTTTCTCATTTATCTGAAGTCCTCTGTGTTTCCTATTTTCTCTCTAGCTTCTACAGATAAGGGGAAACTTATGCCCCTTGATTCTCTGAGACCGCCTGATCTCACAACAGTCTCTAGTTCCATCCATTTTCCTGCAAATGACAGAGTTTTGTTCTTCTTTATGGCTGAGTAAAATTCCATTGTGTGTATATGCCCTCTAATGCAGTCCTAAAGAATTTTTACTCTCAATTTTGCATGCAAAGCACAATGTGCAGGTTTCTGGACTTTCATAATGAGAACAAAGAGATAAAGTGCTATCATTAGTGATGCTAGTTAAGTAAGCATGGCAAAAAGTTGAAATGAGAATTCTATGAATTCAAGATAATTTGAATTTGAAATCAATGTGGACCCGTGAACACGAACGTCAAAGCCAAGAATTGTGCCGAGATTACAACAGTGCTCAGTCATCTTGCTTCTACAGAAAACTTTGTCCTCTGGGAAAATTCTTCATCTCTTTTGGAATGGTACCAGATCATGAGGATGGCATCAATTCCAGTGCCAAGACGAGTAGCTTTCCCCTGTTTGTTCTACCCCATGGGTTTAACAAGGTGCCATGGCCACAGGAGGAAACCAATTCCCCTCTGCCTCAGGAAGATTAATGAGAATTTAATTGGGAGAGGACTTGAATCATGATATGTAACAATATCTGTATAGTCTCTTCCCTTAACTCAGTCCCAAGAACAAGCAAGGAGCAAAAGGAAGGGAGGAAAGAAGGGAGGGAGGGAGAAAAAGACATCTTAATCCTCTGTTGTTCACATTCTTCAAATGAGGGGCCTGGAAATGTCCTTTAAATACCCGGCTCTAACTTTAATGAACGTATGTTCTGACTATAAGAAAGGAAGCTGGGTGTGGGGGCGCACACCTCTAATCCCTGTACTCGGAGGCTAGGATAGAAGGATTGCAGGTTCGAGGTCAGCCTCAGCAACTTAGTGAGACACAGTTTCCAAATTAAAAATAAAAAGGGCTCAGAGGTAGAATGCCTCTGGGTTCAATCCCCAGTACCAAATGAAAAGAATGAATGAAAGAAAGAAAATGTAAGCGATCAAGTTTCTGCTTTTTGATGTATTGTTTCCTCCTGTGGGCGTATTAGGCAAAAGACTCATTAGGTCTTGATCACCTTTTACATGTAAAACACATTTTTTTTTTTTTTTTGCATTACTGGGGATTGAACCCAGGGTCTCAGGCATGCGAGGCAAGCATTCTACTGTTGAACTGTATCTCCAACTGTTTTGACCATGGCCTCCCCACCCACTGGGATCTGGGGATGGAACTCAGGGGCATTCTACCTCTGAGCTACATCCCCTGTCCTATTTTTTATTCTTTATTTTGAAACAGGGTCTCACTGTTGCAGAGGACCTTATGAGTAGCTACAGCTGTCCGAACTGCAACCCTCCTGTCTCAGCCTCCCAAATGCTGGGATTACAAGCGTGAGCCACCATGCCCGGTTTTAACCACCTTTTCTTTCTTTTTTTTGCCTCTTGCCACCAGCGCTCCCTCCATGGTTTCTTTCACTGTTCTTCCTCAGAAAACTAATGAGGATCCATCTCCTGGAAAGGATGCCAGCAGCCTGAGTTCCTCTACAGAACCTTGCAGCAAGGAGATTTTGTTTTTTAAGAGATTGGTCAAATATCTTTTTGAGAAGAAATGATAGGAAAAGAATCACATCTCTTGTTGATTTCGTTTTTTAAAAGAAAGGAATACACAGAAATATAGGAAGCTTAAAGGGAGTTTCCAATGGATTCTTGGGCCTGAAACATCTGGTAGGGTCTTTGACAGGTGAAATTTAGAAAGTTAGGACCCCACCACCTGGTCCTTTACATCACAAATACAGTGGTTCTTGAGAGAAATCAATTCACCACCATGAGATTACAGGGATAGACAGGTGAGGTTGCTGGAAAGAGTGTCTGACCAGCGATCACTCCAACACTGAATCTGCAGGTGTAAAGAAAGAACCAAAGGGGCATCTGTACAAACCCTTTGTACTTTTGCTTCTAGGAATCAGAGAATTTATCTCCCAAGTGAAACTCATGATTAAGCTCTTTGGTTGCAAGGCGTTTGCAGATGGCACTCTGATGGGTCACCATTCAAACTGTCCCCTGAGCAAGAGCTGGCAGCGGCTGAGTTTCTGTGCAGCTGCTCCTCCAAGAGAGGTCCCAGCAAAACACCACGGTGGCACTTTTATCTCTGAACTGTGGACGGTTCAGAATCTCCTATTGTATTCTCTTCGGGATGTTAGCATGGCTGCCCTGACACTTTTCCAAATGCTCTGGCACCCTACGGGTCTCTCAAGAAAGCCCACCCAAGAACTCTTACTTTCCTACAACTTCAGAATCCAGACCAACTTTCCATTGCCCTATAAGACAATAAGAACTTATGGCCTGAATTTAATCACAAAATCATTTTGGAAATGAAAAATCACAGCACAGATAAGCTCATTTAAATAGGTTTGTGTGTTGGGCACGATGATGCCTGTAATCCCAGCAACTGCAAAGTCTGAGACAGGAAGATCTCAGGTTTGAGGCCAGGCTCAGCAACTTAGGGAGACAATGTTTCCAAACAAAACAAACAAAAAGGGGATGGGGGCGGGTGTGGGGGTGGGGCTCAGAGGTAGGATGCCCCTGGGTTCCACCCCCAGTACCAAAACAAAATTTTAAGCAGGCCATAGTGGTACACCTTTGTAATCCCAGTGCTTGGGAGTCTGAGACAGAAGGATCACAGGTTTGAAGACAGCCTCAGCAACCTAGTGAGACCCTGTTTCTAAATAAGAAATAAAACCAGTCTGGGGGTATAGCTTGGAAGTAGAATGCCTCTGGGTTCAATTCACACACACACACACACACACACACACACACACACACACACAATTAAAAAATGCTTGGATATAAAAGTCTATAAGAAAAACCCATTCTATGGTCTGTTAATTCATAAGAGTAAGGAAAAGCTTTCCACTCTCACATGAGGAAGTTGCTTTCTTCCTCAGGAATTTTATTTACTTATTTATTTACTTACTTACTTACTTATTTGTAGTACTGGGATAGAACGCAGGGGCATTCTACTTCTGAGCTACACCCCTAGCCCTATTTTTTATTCTTTATTTTGAAACAGGGTCTCATTGAGTTGCAAAGGGCCTCACTAGGTTGCTAAGGCTGTCTGTCCACGAACCGCGATCCTCCTGTCTCAGCCTCCCAAATGCTGGGATTACAAAGGTGTACCACTATGACCTGCTTAAAATTTTGTTTCTGTACTGGGGGTTGAAACCAGGGGCATCCTACCTCTGAGCTGGGATTACAAGGGTGCGCCACCACGCCCGGCTATGAATTTTGTTTTTGAAGGTCAGCTGTTAAGACTTTAATGACACAATTCTGCCAACTTTCAAAATGAGACATCTATGTTAACTTATCTCTCAGTTTAAAAAAAGTGTTTCTATCTGATGCTTGGTACACTTTGGACTATATCAACACTCTACCAGTCCTATCTCAGAACAGTTTCCTTTTCTTTCCATAAAGGCATTAAAAAAAAAAAACTTTCAAGGTGAAAAAAGCTTCAAATGCCAATAAGCATGATCTCACAAACTATCTTAAATATCTCTGAGGAAAAGGTTTGGATGTGAGCTGTGCTGGTGGCGTCGCCCTGGGCCCCTTGCACCCAGGAGTCAGGAGTCAGCTCTGACATTTATGACTATCACAGGACGAGGTACCACCAGAAAAGGTTCCTGAAAGTCCGGGGATCTTGATTTTGCTCGCTCCCCAAGTTCCCAGCTGACTGCATTTTCCAAATGGCCTCACCACGCACAGCTGAACTCTTGAGGCTAATGTAAATTTCCCTGCGGGACAATGTCTTGTCCTCTCTTCATTCAATGTAAGCATTAAGAAATTCCCTCAGCCTCTGCCCTGCTGAAGAGCATGTGTGAGGGCTGTCAGGCTGTCTTTTCTTCTGAAAGAGAAGCCCGTTACCACCTGAGGGCTGAGAGCGGAAGACACGGTTCGCACACCACTGGAAGATGGCTGAATTGTGCGCATTGCTTTCTGCCCTCCTCCCTCATTCTTCCTTAGCTCTTTCCCCCAAACCCTTCTCCATCTCTGCAGGACATTTCCATCACTTCTCAAAAACAGGTTAAGATGAGGCACTCAGCCAGAGGGAGGAATGACAGAAATCTCCTTATTTTTCCTGAGGAGCAGGTAAAATTAACTTATACAACTACAGATATGGTCCAGATTCTAGATAATTTCTGACAGGTGAAGGTCAGATTTTAATTACTCAGAATTTAACCCAAATGCTTTATATGTGCCAGGCACTATATTTGGGTAAAGGAGAGACTTGGAGTTTGAGGACCTGAGGACATTTAGAATGTGTAGTAAGGCCTTAGGTACTGGGGTGATAACAGTTAACAACGGGAACCACATTTCTTGGAACTTACATTTTTATTTAACTTCTAAATTAAAAAAAATTAAGCTGAGGATTGAATTCTGGGGCATTCCAACTCCAAGCCACAACCGCAGTCCTATTTTATTTCAAAACAGGGTCTTGCCTGAGTTGCCAAGGCTTGCTACAAACCTGGGATTCTCCTGTCTCAGCTCCAAGTCCTGGGACCTACAGGTGTGCGCCACTACGCCCACATGGACCTTACATTTAAAGGAGATAGATAGAACATCAGGAAACCTATACCATGCCACATGATGATAAAGATGATAGAGAGTGCTGGGTAAGGGTGTGGCGTGCTGCTTTATTACATAACACATATATATTTTTATATATGGGCAGAGAAAATTCAGTAATATGGTGACATTTAAGAAGAGACCTGAAGGAAGCAAGGGAAGCACTGTGCTGTCCCGCTTCCACGGTCGGCCTGGCGGCCCTCGATCCCTGTGTCAAACTGTACCCTGAGCCTTTACCTCCTGAAGATGGAACTGCAGCCGACCCATCAGGTGACCTGGGTCCCCTATGTCACCTAAAACGTTATCCAGGAGCGAATGCACAGAATAGGAGAAAACAGAAAACTCATCTATCTAATAAGGGTAATAGCTATACTATATAAAGAATACCTACAATTTTTTTTTTCTGTACTGGAAATTGAACCCGGGGCATTCTACCTCCAAGCTACACCCCCAGCCCTATTTTACTTTTTATTTTGAAATAAAGTCTCACTAAGTTGCTGAGGCTGGCGGTGAACTTCCTGTCTCTGCCTCCCAAGCAGTGAGATTCCAAGTGTGAGCCACCACGCCCAGCTGAGTGCCTATAATTAAACAAGTAACTTGACAAAATGAACAACGGACTTGAATATACATTTCTATGGGGATGATATATAAATGGTCAACAAGCAACTGAAAAGATGCTGAACCTCACTCAACACTAGGAAAATGCAAACAATGGAAAATCACCTCACAGCCATTAGGCTGGTTACCAGCAAAAATCCAGACAAATGAATCCTGCTGGCCAGGATGTAGAGAAACTGGACTCGTTTACAGATGGAATGAATACAAAATGGTACAGAAGCTATGGAAAATAGCATGGCAGTTCATATGCTTTCATTAAGCTTAAAAATCAAAAACAGAATCACCATGATTCAGCAAACCACCTCAGGGCACACAGTTTATTTAAAAAGAACTGAAAACAGGCTCATGCCCATGCGTGTTCTAGCAGCAATATTCACAATAAACAAGATGAAGAAGCTACCCATGACCCCATCAATGAATAAATGGATAAACAAAACATGGTATATACATACAGTGGAAGTCAGCCTTCTGACCCAACAGCGATGACCCTTGAGGACATTTTGTTCAGTGAAATATGCTCATCACAGAAAGATAAGCACCGTATGATTCCCCTTATGAGCTATTCAAGAGTCAAATTTGTAGATACAGAAAATAGAAGGCTGTCAGTGGCTGGGGGCAGAAGACAAACGGGAAATTGTCTTTTAATGGGTACAGAAGTTTAGTTTTGCAAGATGAAAGGTTCTAAATGTGGCAGCACAACAATGAATGCACTTAATTCTACTGAAATAAAAACATAAAAGTGGTTGAGATGGTAAATTTTGTAGTTTTTTCCCCCCATCAAAATAAAGAATGCTGGAAGAAGTCTCTAGATGTCTCCAAGTTTAAACTTCAATACTCTGAGGAATCAATTCCACCATGCCAGTTAATTAGATTTCCTAGATAATGAGGTTTGAAATATTAAAAAAGAACAAAATTCAAAAAGTCCAAATGTAGGAGACATGTGCCTTCTATTAAAATGCTAAAATAACTTCCTGAAAGAAATCAAAGGTTCTAACAATGGAAAGGTAAGAGCCTGAAAGATCACTTTCTCAAAACTACATTAGTCATGGTGTTACACGAAAGTATTAAGTCATAGAATAGGTAATTCACAGCCAGCAGATTAGAAAAACAGAACAGGAAGCTGAGTGGGGCCGGCATCCTGCTGGACATCTTAGGATAATGACTCAGCATTTGAATCTACAAATTGATCTGTTTGAGTAAAAATGAAGAATTTATAGGGTATGGTGGTACATGCCCCAAATCTTAGTACTTGAGAAGCTCAGACAGGAAGATCACAGGTTTGAAGATAGCCGCAGCAATTTAGTGGTGCCCTCTGAAACTTAGTAAGGCCATTTCAAAAGAAAAATATAAAAATAGTCGGATGTGGAGGTGCACACTTGTAATCCCAGCATTCGGGTTGTGGAGACCGGAGGATCGCGGTTCACGGACAGCCTCAGCTATTTAGTGAGGCCCTTTGCAACTCAGTGAAACCCTGTTTCAAAAATAAAAATAAAAACAAAACTTGAAAAATAGGACTGGGGGTGTAGCTCAGAGGTACAATGCCCCTGGGTTCCATCCCCAGTACCGCAAAAAAAAGGCGGGGGGCTGGGGAGAGTGTAGCTCAGAGGTAGAATGCCCCTGGGTTCAATCTGCAGTACCACATACACACTTTAAAAAAAGAAAGAAAAGAAAGGAGAAGAGAATGAAAGAAAAAATTGTGATGAGCTGGGTGTGGTGGCGCACACTTGTGTGGGGGGGCTGAGACAGGAGGATCACACTTAGTGTGACCCTCCACAACATAGTGAGAGCCTCTTTCCAAATATAAAATAGGTCTGGGAGCATAGCCTGGAGGAAGAAAGCCCCTGGGTTCCATTCCCAATCCCCCACCCAAAAAATGTGATGGGTGCCAATGAAAGAGAGAAACATTAGCACACATGTCTTGGGAAGAGAACACCACAAAGTGGCCAGAATTCTTTTCTCTAATTTGCTATAACCACATATGATAAACTTTACCAAGTTTTCACTATAGACTATGGACACAGCCATTACCCACAGATCCTTTATAACTCCACAGACACTGCAAATGAAGGAACTGCTTCAGGTGCATATAAATATCAAAACCAGTTCATCTTACCTGACGATTTAGACAAGATTCTAGTACCTAATCATGAGCAAGACCGGAAAGGACAGATATCCCTCCTCTAGAAAACTTTAGTTTAACTAGATTGTTTCTCTCAGGGCTTCTTTTCTTTGAAAAACTTATTCTATGCCTACTACATACATATTTAGTATCAAGGGATTAAGAAAAGAGAAAAAGGTAAGAAATCTATTTTCACCAAGCCTGTACTTTAGTGGGGGAGGTTGTCAAACACCTAGAAGTTGCTCGTTTTCAGGTGGTGGTAAGTTCCATAAAGATGATCAGAGGTGATGGATGGGGATGGGGAGGAGAGGGCTTCTACGGGGATGAGGAGTGTCTCAGAAGAGCTGGCCTGTGAGCTGCAGAGCACCCGGAGCCGGGTGTGCTGGTGTGCAACGCCAGAGAGGCCGCCGTGCTGGGAGGGATGAGAGGCAGCAAGGATGGTGCTTGCAGGGCCTTTGAGGACCTGACAGGGCAACAACAGGAACACTGATAATTCACAAAAACAAAGTCATGTCATTTTACTCTCACTTCATTGTTCAGGCATTAGTAGGTTTTATTTATTTTAATTTTCTTGTGGTGATGGAGGATTGAACCCAGGGTCTGAGCTACAAACCCAACCTTATGTTTTTTTTGTTTGTTTGTTTTTGTTGCTGTTCTTTCTTAATCAGGGTCTTGCTAAGTTTCTGAGGCTGGCCTTGAACTTGCGATCATCCTGTCTCAGCCTCCCAAGTATTGGGATTATGGGTATGTGCCACCATGCTCAGAACATTGGTGAATTTATGCCTCCCTCCCTCCCCCCAGTGGTACTGGGGATGGAACCCAGAGTCCTTCTACCTCTGGGCTACACTCCCAGATCTATTTTATATTTTATTTGGAAACAGGGTCTCGCTAACTTGCTGAGAGACTCACTAAGTAGCTGAGGCTGGCCTTGAACCTGCGCAATCCTCCAGTCTCAGCCTCCCAAGCGTGGGGATTACAAGCATGTGCCACCACGCCCAGCTACTCACTGGTGAAAACAGGAGAGTGGCATATGTTTCTCTTTTTATTGACAATGCAGGCTGTCATCTGGAGAATAAACTGTAACATTAGATATAGTTACCATACTATTAATAATTAGTATATACACTATAGCTATTAATAAAGAATATTTACTCTTGTCAGTATATAATTAGCCAATCAAAGCTGTTTCCAAAATAAAGTATAAAAAATAGGTCTCGGAGTATAGCCCAGAGGTAGAAAAGCCCCTGCGTTCCACCCCCAGTACCACACACACAAAATTTAATAAATAAAAAATAAAAAAACGAAGGATATCATCGCTCTGATTTCCAAAGGAGGGGATGGAGACAGCTGGTACATGGTAACAATGGACATAGAAGAAAGAGACACGTTTGTGTTGATTTCAGCAGTACAGCTGACCAGGCTGCCTGCAACACAGCATGGATGCCACGCTCCAGCAAGGAAAGGATGCTCAAGGTTCCTGCTTGGGAAAAAGTGGATGACACCAGGGACTGTGATGGAGGAATGGGCTCCATCAATAACTATGTCATGCCAATTAATTAAGTTGTAGTGGGGGGGGGGGATAAGACCAGCTATAAACATTTTTATATAATTCTCGTAGACCATGTAGAGTTTGAGGTAGGCTGTGTCACCCAAGAAAGGAAATGCAGACTGGCCAACTGATAGGAAGCAGACACGAGAGATTTGGCAAATAACATGTGTATGGGTTGGGAAGGATGTAGGGGTGGGGGTTCCCTTCGCAGGAAGCCATAAGAAGGACGAGTCGCTACCTGGGGCTGCCTCCCCTTTCTGAGCTCTGCAAAGATGGCAGTAGGCCGACTGGGAAGCTGACTTGAGACAGCAACTTCCTCAAGTGAAAGGTTGCCAGAACATCGATGTTATCACAGGTGCAACCAGCTAGTAAATAGTCCATGAAGCTGGAAAAAATGGCTGTAGAAAGTTCAGAGGCATAATAAGAAACGCATGAGCAAGAACCGGGCATGCCAAGTGGGCCAAGACTGGCACAGCCTGACACCTCCCAGAGCAGCCCACCGAGGACTGGCTTTCTCAGGGCCTGGCATCTCCCTACAGCCCTCGGTTGCTCAGTAGGGGGACAGTTGTGCAGGGGCCCCTGGATTCTGACATGAGGAGAAAGGGATAAGTCTAAAGGCATGCTAGCCCAAAAAAGTATGTAGAGATTTTAACTGCAATAAGCCATTTGTGTTTGTTTATATTGTGGTGCTGGGGATTGAACCCAGGAACATTCTACCTCCGAGGTACAACTCCTGCCCTATTTTATTTTTTATTTTGAAACAGGGTCTTGCTAGGTTGATGATAGTCTCACTACTTACTGAGGCTGGGCTTGAACCTGTGATCCTTCTGTCTCAGCCTCCCAATTACTGGGATTCCAGACACGCAGCTAGAGATTGTTATAAATGCAGATTTCTAAGCCAAAACACTAGAGGCTCTATGTGCATACTTTGTGAGAGAATGATGAAATGGGGGAAATGTGTGTGTGTGTGGTACTGGGAATTGAATTCAGAGGCATTTAACCTCCGTACTACACCTCCAGCCCGATTTTATTTCTTATTTGGAAATAGGGCCTCGCTAGGTTGATAAGAGTGTCAGGACTTGCTGATGCCATCCTCAAACTTGTGATCTTCCTGTCTTAGCCTCCCAAGTATTGAGATTACAGGTGTGCACCACCATGCCTGGCTAGATATGAGAAATTTTAATAAACGTTCCAGATGGAATGATGCAAATGGCCCTCAGTTCAGTCTGACAAATCCATACCAAGGGTTTTTTCCTCCTTGCCAGGCTCATAAAATCTTATTCCTCTCCAACTGAAGCTGCTCCCCAAGACTTTCTGAACTTGGCCCTCCTTACCTTTGACCACCCAGTCATACAAGTAGCATGGTGTTCAGCAAAGAGATAAAGTCAGGTCGACTGAATCTGATCCTGCCACCAGCTCTGTGTGTGTGTCCTTGAAGAAAGTCCTCAGCACAATAAGCATTCCTAAACCCTCCAAAGATGGACCTGGTCACATTTTATATGTATTCAAATCATGGCATTTTACAATATCACGCTATAGAATAAGGATATACTTTATATGTAAAATCTGAAGGACAATGAATCCCCTACATCTAAATTATATTCAAGAATCACATAATCTCAGCCAGGCGTGGTGGCACACGCTTGTAATCCCCGCCTTTGGGAGGCGAAGACAGGAGGATCGCGCAGATTTGAAGCCAGCCTTGCTGGCTTAAAAGACCCTGTTTCCAAATAAAAAATATAAAAATGGGTCTGGGAGTGTAGCCCGGAGGTAGAAGGGTTTCCAGGAACCCCAGAGTCACTAAAAAAAAAAAAAAAAAAAAAAAATCAGGGTGGTATCCTGACAGATTTTCAAAAGGTAAGGTTTTTAGAAGAATAACATTTTCCATCTGACATTGAAGGAATCTTCCTGTCCCCTCCTCTCCCAATGGCTTTGAAGAGCCCACTTACACACACACACTCCTTCCAGGTGCCCAACTGAATCCTCAACTCCTAGATCTGGTTATTCTTTTCCTTTATTTTCTGTGGTTTTGTTCGAACTGATTTAGTGTGAACAGTCCTCTGCCTGGCATTCCATTAGTCAGGGCAAGCACACCACTTCTGCAGATGCTGCTGCTCTAGGGAAATTCCTATAAAATTCAGTCACTATTCTTGCACCTTGACTCAGGTTGTTTTTTTCTAACTACGAGACCAGTGTCAGCTGAATGGGCTGAAAACTTGGCAGCTTGAAAAGGCAATTATTCTCACTCTTGGATTTGAGTCAATACAGGAAACAATGAAAGGCTTCTGGAAGGTTTCCAAGCCCAGCTGTCTCTGACACCACTTCTCATTCTATAAAAATACTTAAAAGAGTTTCTTATCTGTTAATGTCACAGCAGAGAGTCCTGCCCTTACCTCATTCATATAGCTATTTAAACTACATCTACAGTTTTACATGAAGAAACAATCATTTAAAACTTCTGGTGGAATGAAAGAAGAGAGTTTGTGTTTTTTTTAAATAGCCCTCATTTTTTGCTGGGCGTGGTGGCGCACGCTTGTAATCCCCACGCTTGGGAGGTGGAGACAGGAGGATCGCGCAGGTTCGAAGCCAGCCGCGTGCGCTGGCTTAGGAGACCCTGTTTCCAAATAAAAATATAAAAACTAGGTCTGGGAGTGTAGCCCGGAGGTAGAAGGGCTCCCAGGAACCCCAGTAACACACACACACACACACACACACACAAATAAAAATAAATAGCTCTCATTTTCTAATTGATTCTCAGCATAAAATACTTCTAAGCAAAGAGATTTTAGTAGCTTTTGGTTGTTATTTCTTTTGGCTAAAAAGTTACAAATAACACGATTTTATTAAAATTTGGAGTGTTTTATAAACCTCCTTGGGATTTATAGAACATCTCACAGGGTTTTGCCTGTTCAAGAAAACAAGAGATAATGGATGGCCAGGCTAGGGGACCTGACCCTCAATGTGGAAACTTCCACGCCCTGAAGGCATTTCCCACTCAAAGGCTGCAGTGAAACTGTGCGTGGCTTGTTTTCACGGGATCCAAGCACAGGGCACTCTTTAGGGTGGTGAGCTTGTGTATTTTATGGGAGCCAAAAAAGAACGAACGCTATTGCTATCAAAGCACTGGGAACAGAAAGTGAAACCATGAGGAAATACTTGGACATTCTAGTGTTTTCATGTAGAGATTACAATGTAAGTGCTTAGAATGTTGGCAACAGATCTACTGTTATTATTACTACTACTACTGCTACTACTACTACAGTACTAAGGATTGAACCCAGGGGTACTCTACCTCTGAGCTACATTCCCAGTCCTATTTTATTATTTTATCTTGAAACAGGATCTAAGTTGTGGAAGGCTTCACTAAGTAGCTGAGGCTGACCACGAACCTCCAAGTACTTTATTTGGGTGTTCATCCCCAGCAAATGTTACTTTGATAACTATGAGATGATAACTGTATATTTAAGTTAGGATAAAATGCTTAAATGGGTAAAGTTAGTGGTGAAATTGCGGTTCAGTCTTCATGAACAAGTATAAAGATAGTGGTATATGAAAACATTCATTTAGCTGAATACAGTTATATTCAGACTGGAATTGATTTCATAGACAGTTTCAGAAGTGTGGGTCAATGCCAAACTTCTGGATTTCCTAATCGAAACACATTCATAAAAGAGCCCATGCCTTTTTGGAGATGCGAGCAGAAATTTGGGACACTAACTGCTAACACTGTCTATGGATCCTTGCCCAATGAGAACCCCAGAGTAGACAGATGGGCCAACTTTTCCCCTTATCTAAGCAGCTCATTATTTAAAAAGTGTCATTGTCATATGAAGGCAGCAAACAATTAAGTGTTACATGTGCAATGTTCCTGTCCCCAAAGACCTCAGGGCTGCATGGTGAGCACAGTCATGATGATGAAGAGGAAGAAGAAAGAGGAGGAGGGGGAGGAGGAGGAGGAGGGAGCGGAGGAAGGAGAAGAGGAGGAAGAGGAGAAGAGGAGGAAGAGGAGGAAGGAAAGGAGAAGGAGGAGGAGGACGTTGACAACAGTACTTAGGTATTTGGAGGGCACACAGTTCTATAGTGGATAACTGTGTTTGAGCTATTGTCTTTTTGTAGCAGCATTAGGGTTCTTTGACTGGATTTTATTGTAAAGAAGTTTCCCTAAACCTCTCTAAACCTAGGGCTTCTCATTTGTAAAATGAAAATAAAGTACATACCTTTCAGCCAGTCTTAGAAGTTAAGTAAAATACTATATGTAAAGAGAGCTTAATATAGTGCCAGTTACCTACTAATCACTCAACAAACAATGTCAATGTTAGGTCGTCAACGGTCTGTGTTAGGTCAAAGATAAACATTTTCTCAAACTTTTTACCTCTTAATTCCACAAAACACTGCTACATCATATATGCATGTGGAAGAAGTTTGAGTGGGTGTGGAGGCCCAGCTGTCCAGTATAAACTCCAGTTTAAAAAAGCTAAACCCTTTCCAGAGAGTTCAAATCCCTGCCTGCTGCACAACTCTGAATATCTAATGATTCCTACTGTCTTCAAATCATAAGCAATTCTATTAAGATGCACTGACTATTTCTGCTCCAGCTCTGGGTTAACACAGAAAGTGAGAATCGGTGACCAGGCTCTCCTAGTACTTTAGTCAGCTGGCATATCCACTGTTAAGTCGTTGACATTCACCCACATCTCAGGACAAAAACAACAACAACAACAACAACCTTAAAAAGCCATTTCATTGTCTACCATCATGTCATTAGAAATGGTATGAAAGGAGTAAAAGAAAATCACTGCTTCATTACCCTCTAGGAAATTGCAGTGTGCAAGCCGTGGACTATTATGCCTCAGATCAATCATTTTTATAACTCGATTCTAAACCCAAGCACTGTGAGAATGATCTCAGATGACAGTGGATTCAGTAAGGACTGTTTGGGTATCGCAGCCTTTCGCAAGCAGAAAAATCTAGTGGTAAATGACCTAAGAAGAGATCAAATAATTGTACCCGTTCTTGCTTATTATTTTCCTTTTCTTTTTCTTTTTTTTTCTTCTTCTTTTTTTTTTTTTTTTTTTTGCAACAAATGGTAGGAAAAGAGTTCCAAGGAGAACTGGCTACCAATAACACAAATCCATCTACTAGCAGTACTGGCTAAAAGAATCGCTGGTTATAAGGGAGAAACCCAGGCTCCCTGTCCATAACACAGCATCATCAGAACTAGGTGGTTACTATTTGGAGCTTTTGAC
Organism: Muscardinus avellanarius; assembly: GCF_963383645.1. Taxonomy (NCBI): domain Eukaryota; kingdom Metazoa; phylum Chordata; class Mammalia; order Rodentia; family Gliridae; genus Muscardinus; species Muscardinus avellanarius. The sequence continues at coordinate 42,255,608 of NC_137791.1, read as the reverse complement.
TGAAATGCAGAGAATACAAATGGAAAATTTAATGGAAGGACTGCCAATATTTAAGAATGGGGTTTTAAGAAGCTTGCAAAAGTTGTTTCCTATGGTAAAAGCATCATAAATAGGAAAATAACTGTCACTGAAGTAACAGTAGCAGTAGTGTGGATGGGTGAGCAATTTTTTTTTTTTGTTTTGGGGGGTTTTTATAATTGGTGGTACTGAGTGTGGAACACAGGGGCTTTCTACCTCCGGGCTATACTCTCAGACCTATTTTATACTTTATTTGGAAACAGGGTCTCACTAAGTTGCCGAGAGCCTCACTAAGTAGCTGAGGCTGGCTTCGAACCTGTGTGATCCTCCTGTCTCAGCCTCCCAAGCGCAGGGATTACAAGTGTGCGCCACCACGCCTGCTGAGCAATTTTTTTTATACCAAACTCATATCCATTTCTTTTCTACAGTCTTTTGCTATCTGGGGAAGAAAGGCTGAGCTCTCAATGTTTCAGTCGATTTTCTGCTGTGTAATGGCAATCTCTGACACAGCAACTTCTAGAACTCTTCAATGTGACTCACTAAGTTTTCTTTTGCCAATCTACATCAGCATCATTGGACGCATTCCCGATTACGAGATTAGGTAATTTTACAACGAGTCTATTCCTCGGGTCTGATGGATTCCTTAAGGATTCAAAATCTTGTCATTAAACACACACACACATACACACCCCTCTAAATCCTGCCAAACAAGAAAGAGCCTTGAAGGCTCTGTGAGGTAACACAGGAAGTTTATAAACACTGTGATATTTAACTCAATCTGAGTTGAAAAGAACCCAATAAGCACTGGAGGTATTATTATATGTACATTCTGAATTGCCAACCATGCAGTCTAGCTTCTAGAATGTACATGCCATTTTACTTCAAGTTTCAGAAGAGCTAAAGTATTTTGGCTATTTATTTATTTTGGCAGTTCTGACCTATACTCTTAGCCCTATTTTATTTCTTGTTTTTGAATAAAGGGTCTCACTATGTTGCCGAGGGCCTTGCTAAATTGCTGAGGCTGACCCTGAACCTTCCTGTCTCAGCCTCCCAAGTACTAGGATTACAGGTATACACCACCACGCCTGGGTATTGAAAAACTAATTCATTTTAGTAAAATGATTTAAAGCATCTAAGATGTCAGCTGCTTCAAGTTGTTTTAGTACCTGTAATACAAAGATATTATGGATGTCGTATTTTTGTCCAGACTCAAATGTATTAACTGCATGACAGAATTAAAATTATGGTAGGAAAACTTCAAGTTTTACATTAAATTATCAGAAAGGCATACACAAAAGTACTAAAAGCAAATGTGTGTGGGTAATTAGATAATGTATTTGTTTTCTGAGGTACTGGGAATTGAATCCAGGGCCTTGTGCACGGTTGGCATTCTACCCCTGAACAAAGTCCCTAGCCCTGAGATTAAAGACTGTGTGTATGCTTTCTTGTGTTTTTTTAGTTTTTATGCACAGAAAATCCACACTTTTATGCCCAAAAAAGAAAATTATTTAATTATAAAGCAAAACTAAACAGAACTACTGGATAGCTTTTCCTATGGTAAGTAGGCAAATGTCATCTACCGACTGCAGCTCCTGGGAGCTGGAGAGGCCATCATGAGATGATCTGCTGCGTGGGTCTGACTACGTAGCTCTTTGTCATCCTTCCATGCATCAAGTGATGTGGTCTAGACAAGTCTGAAGAGGGGGAGTGGCTGCAGCACTGTCTATCAGACACCCAGCTAGAGTCAGGAGCCCAGCCTGCCCACACATGGCCAGAGTCCTCTGTGCCACTGGCAAAGCCGGGTGAATAGTCTCCTGACTCCTCATCAGAGTCCCCTCGCACAGCAGCTCAGCATTCTCCTTCACTCTGAGACATATGCATTAAAAAGAAATACAAAATATCATGTATTTACTTAATTTAATTATTACTTCCTTAGAAATACTTGAAATTCTTGGTGTTAGTTCCTGGATTTGAGAGAAAAGCAGAACATTGTCTTCATGTCTTAACCCTTTAGGAAGAACTGTATACTATTGTTTTTTTTTTTTTTTCCTCTTCATTTCCCTTTTAAAAGTTTTTGTTTTTTTTTTTTTTTTTTTTTTTTGGTAGTACTAGGGATTGAACCCAGGGGCATTCTACCTATTAGCTACACCCCAGCCTATTTTTTATTCTAAAATTTGAAACAGGGTCTAAGTTGTAGAGGGCCTCATGAAGTAGTTGAGGCTAGCCGAGAACCTGAAATCCTTCTTTCTAAGCTTTCCAAGCTGAGATTACACTGGGATTACAAGCATGCATCACTACTTTTGGCCCTTATTAAAAAAACAAAACAAAATGATTTATTAGGCACTTATTTGAGCTCTAGAATCAAAGTAGGCAATCATAAAAAAGCCTTTCCTTTGTGGGGCTGAGGGGCCAGTGGGAGGAGACAGTGAAGAAGGTAAGTAATACAGAGTGTGGTGGAAGGAGGTAAATGCCAAGGAAAAATGTAGGTCAGGAAAGGGCATAAAAAGGAAAGACAGAGCCAGGCACGGGGTGCACACCTGTCATCTCAGTGCTTGGGAGGCAGAGCCAGGAGGATCATAGGTTCCAGGCCAGGCTTAGTAACTTCGTGAGACCCTGTTTCAAAGTAAAAAATAAAAAGAGCTGGGGATATAGCTACAGGGCAGACTGCCCTTGGGCCCAATCCCCAGATACTTTTCAGTATCACAGAACTGAAAAGAAGTGTGGATGGAGAATCTTGATTCAAGCATGGAGAGCCTTACCAAGGCCAGTGTGTGTGAGGCTGTGAGGAGCCGAGTGTGCCTAGCAAGGGAGGACGAGAAGCAAGGCCAGAGAGAAGCAGCATGGCGGCTATGGGGTGGCCACAGCATATGACATTGAGCTCTGATGTCTTGAAGCCTGTCTTTATGTTCACAGGTCAAGCCAGGCAAGCTGACCTGGGGTACATCTGAATACCTGATTAAAAAGAGTAAACAATGAAATGACTAAAAACATCAGTAACATGGGACTGGACCACTGGCCTAGTGTAAGAGTCGCATGTGTTAATTCAACAAGTCTGTGCTGTAGCTGTTCCAGGAATGGCAGGAGCAGTTCCTGCCTCCAGCAAGGTGCAGGCTCCCAGGAGTATGTCCTTGGTGTGCTTACCCAGGCAGGCGAGGCGGAGAGAGAGACTGAGACGATCAGAGAAGCTGTCTAAGCGATGGCTTGGTTTAGACATAAGGATGGAGAATGGAGAAAGAAAATGATGTACACTGTGTTCAAACAGGAGCAAGCAAAGTTTTGTGGGCAGTGACCAGATGTATCATGTTGGCTTGGATGAAAACACTTGAACAAGGCTAGGCGGAAAAGTGGACAGAGAAAAGGTTTTATGGCTAGACTGAGGATGTTAACCTATTGGCAAAAAAAGTCTCAGTGTTTAAACAGAAAGATAGCTGGGCGTGGTGGCGCACGCGTGTAATCCCAGAGCTTGGGAGGCTGAGACAGGAGGATCGCACAGGTTCGAAGCCAGCTTCAGCTACTGAGTGAAGCTCTCAGCAACACAGTGAGACCCTGTTTCCAAATAAAGTTTAAAATAGGGCTGGGAATATAGCCCGGAGGTAGAAAGCCCCTGGGTTCCACCCCCAGTACCACCGAAAAAAAAAAAAAAAGAAAAAAGAAAAAAGAAACGAAAAAAAAAAAGAGGTCTGGGAGTGTATCCCAGAGGTAGAAAAGCCCCTGGGTTCCACTCCTAGTACCACAATAAACAAACAAACACACAGGAAGATGATATGGTGTGGAGAGCACCTTGGATAGACAAACATTTAAAGGGAACCAACCTCTGTCTGTAATACCTAAGACGTGTAGTGGTGAAGACTGACCAGTGTCTCTAAAGATGGACAGGTGTCATCTAAAACATTAAAACAAAAATGTAGACTGTCTGGTAACTAGTTGAAAAAATTACTTGTATTCATTAGGATATACAAACAAAAGAATACAAAAAAGGACCAAGCATAAATTTTATAAACAAATAGATATCAAAAGGGGACCCAAACTGGCCGTGGTAACATATGCCTATAATCCCAATACTTGGGAGGCTGAGACAGGAGGATTATAGGTTCAACCAGCTTCAGCAAATTATGGAAGACTCTCCGAAACCTAGTAAGACCCAGTTTCAAAACAGAAATTAAATTTAAAAAGGGAGTTGGAGGTATAGCTAGGAGGTAGAATGCTTCTAGGTTCAATCCCCAGTACTACAAAAGAGGAGGAGGAGGGGATAGTGTGAAGGGACAGAGAAGGAGGAGGGGGAGGGAGAGGAGAAATCCAATTTGAATATTTTATCCAATTTGAATATTTTATTTTAAATTTGAGTGATGATGTGTCCAACATTTGGAAATACCGCAGATAGGCGAGCAAGTCGCAGGTGAGAAGTCAATACTAAAAATAAAGAAGAGTTGCCTGTAAATTGGCAGTTGATCTTGGTATTCTTTTTTTTTTTTTTTTACTGAGCCAAAACAATTTCTCAGTGGGTTAAAAATAGAATGCCATTTATCATTTAAATTGGGACTTTTTGAGAGTGAATGGGAGCTATTAATAATGACACCAGGACATTGGGTATAAAACTAAAGCAGTGCAAAGCAGACCAGGATGTTTAGCCCCTAGTTTATAAACTCTTGGTTATTTTTAAAAGATGGAAAGTTGCCATTTCTTACTTTTATTATTATTCCTGTTTTTTTTTTATAAGGGGTCAAGTGATTGAATTAGTGATCACACTTTAGTGTAACTGGATCCAGTTTTAGACATCTGAAAAACAAAGAGAATGCCAACGAAGCTGCCCAGCTCAAATGTGGTGGCAGCCTACAGGCCATGGTAGAGCCCCAACTTCTGACGTTAAGGTCCCAGCTTAAGAGCATTTGACCAGAGTTGTCTCTGAAGACAAGGCAGAACACATTTCTGAGAAGTGGGAGGAGTACATAAGGGACGCTCGTGGCCCCCAAGGCGCACGCGTGCCAGCAAGGGGATGGTTGGGAAAGGATTTCCTTTACCCCTTAGGTGCAATTTGTTTCGAAGCTTGCTTCTGGGTGTATAGGCAATAGAAAACAAAATTGATATTAAAACAAAACTGAGCGGGATGCTAGAGGGGAGTCTTGCAGCTCTCGGGGTGAAAGGGATTCACACACAATGCAAAAGGCTAAACAAGACTATCTTCAACTACATGCTGTTATGAAAATGTGTCCATCGATTCTAGGAGTGCCAAAAAGTGGGGTTGGGGGGGTATTTTTCCCATAGCAGTATTTTGCCCTTCCTATTCTTTTTTCCCCTTTGCGATTTATTGGACTTTTTATGTAGTATAGATGGATCACATTTCTCTTGGTAAAGAGGGAAGTTCTTGGTTTCATTTTGTGACCTGACCTTTGAAACACCAGTGTGTCTCAGGTCAACTGTTCTTCCTAATCTTCGTTTATTATGTGCCTCAGGAAATGTTTTAGGCCAGGTGTTGGTGGTGCACGCTTGTAATCCCAGCATTAGGGAGGCTGAGACCAGAGAACTGTGGTTCACAGACAGCCTCAGCTACTTAGTGAGGCCCTCTGCAACTCAGTGAGACACAATTTCTTTTCTTTTTTTGGGGGGGCGGGGTGGTACTAGGGGTGGAACCCAGGGGCTTTCTACATCTGGGCTACACTCCCAGGCCTATTTTATATTTTATTTGGAAACAGGGTCTCACTAAGTTGTTGAGAGCCTCACTAAGTAGCTGAGGCTGGCTTCAAACCTGTGCGATCCTCCTGTCTCAGCCTCCCAAGCGCGGGGATTACAAGCGTGAGCCACCACACCTGGCCAAGTGAGACACAATTTCAAAATAAAGAATAAAAAATAGGGCAGGGGCTGTAGCTCGGAGGTCGAATCCCCCTGGGTTCTATCCCCAGACCCCCCAAAAAAATGTTTTAGTAATTTAGCTTTGAGAAAAATCGGATTCTGAAAAAAAACAAAAAACTTTTATACATACTACCTTCAAGAGTTGAAGATATATGCTTTCATTTGAACAAAGTAACATATCACAGAAAAATTTAAATATTTTATTTCTAGATCTTTTTATTTTTTATTTTTATTTAAATATTTTATTTCACCAAGCTCTCAGCACTTAATTTTGTTTTTTCTTTTCTTTTTGGTTTTGGGGATTGGAGGGGAATTCTATTTCTTAGCTATATCTCCAGTCCTTTATACTTTTTTATTTTGAAACAGAGTCTTGCTACATTGCTGAGATGCTTAGTAAATTTCTGAGGCAGCCCTCAAACCTGCAACCCTCCTATCATAGCCTCTCAAGTACTAGGACTGCATGCATGTACCACCATATCCAGCTTGTTTTAATTTCTAGCAAATAGTAGGCATTTAATAAATAAAAATAAAGATAATAATTATTTTCCAGTATCTCTTTAAATATAATAATAAATATTTAAATTAAATATCTTGATGAACAATATGTAGATGCTTACTAGGAGTAAAATTTATATAACGATTATACTAAAAATATCTTCATATTTATTTTTTCATTTTGTATTAGCGACCAGTATTCTTTAAACATAGAGAAATCTAGAAATATTCTTTCCAACACTGAAGCCATTATTAGTTGATACAATCAAAAGATTCCAATATCAATGCTTTCAAAATTTCTGCTTAGGATAAAACTCTAGACTGCCCAGGCTTGGATTCTTCTACATAGTTGTCAGGCTATATATATATATATATATATATATATATATATATATATATATATATAATGATTATTGCAAATACCTTGTAGGATAAAGTAAATGAGTAATTGCTGATAAACATAAGAACTTGGATTTTTGGCATTGAAGGAAGGACCAAAAAAAAGTTAAACAAAAACTCTCCAATACTAAATTTGAATTGGAAACATCCATACTAACTCTGGACATATTTATATTTTTTTTCCCTATTTTTGGTTTCTGAAAGGCCTAGATATAGGAACTAACTTAGCAGCACAACCACTTTTAATACTCAGATTGTGGTTTCTGAATATCTCCTTACCTCCAAGAACTAAGGCTGTTTGGAGATGGCTGACCTAGCTCTGGACCAGGACTGTACAACATGCCTGGCCTGGAATGTGCTGTTGCACAGAAGACAAGTACAGCTACTGGCATCAAAAAGAATAGCACTGGCCTAAAACACATTAAAATCGGTTATGTCCAGACCACTGGCACATAAAAAACAACCTGTGAGCTCATAATGTCTAAAAAAAAAAAAACTTGTTGGTCATGTTCAGGTAATCAGGTTTTTATTAAACTTGTACATATAGGCAAAAAAACCCCAACATTTATCTTGCTTTTGCTAATGTAGCTATGTATTTCAAGATAACTAATTGTATATACTCAGATAACTGAAGAAGGCAAGTTTCTTCTCATAGAAGTCTTCTCAAATATTAAACTGGAATAAAATCAATCTTCTATATCTAACTACCAACTTATAAGAAATGTAGGTTACTGAAGAAGAAACCAGGCAGACCCAGTTAAGGGAACCCTATGGGGCAAATGATCTGGTTCTGTCAAAGGATGGATTAGGAGAGGAAGAAGATGGAAGTGGAGACGGGGGAGAAAGGGACAGAAAAGAGAGAAAAAAGAGAGGAAGGTAGAAACCTAGAGACCTAGCATTAAAACGTCAATAAATGGCAATGCACAGATCAATTTGACCCAGATTTTAAAAAACAAACTATGAAAAGGAAGTCATTTAAAAGATAACTGGAAAGATCTGATCATTTAGCAAAAAAGAATTATTATTAATTTATCTTAATGACACTGTGTTCAATTTTTTAAACAGATAACCTATCTTTTAGCTACATTATCATTCCAGACTGCATTACTCCAAATTATTTGGAGCTAAGTTCCGCTAGGTGTACAGATGAGACAAGACTAGCCAGGCACTAGTAATCCTTTAGGCATGGTCCCTGGTACATGGGAACCATGGACTCTTTTCTCTGGTTATACATGTTCAAGTTTAAAACAAGAAATAATCATAGCTCAGGGAATATTGAAATATTGGTCAGATGCTGAAAAACCTTATTAGAATAGGGATCATTTACCCTTCAATTATAAAAATACTTTAGGTGGGTTATACGCGGTCAACCTTATAGGTAAAAATGAAATGCCACTTTATATTACAGATAAGTCATGACCTCATTCAGACTGAACTGGAAGGAGTTTCTACTGACAGATCCAAATGAGAGTTCTTCAAACCTCTTGCCTCACAAAATGCACTGAAATGGAAGTACACTGAGGCGCAGGGAGAATAGGCGTTTCAGATGCTGGGACCCAACGTAGCGGCCATGTATAGGCCCAACCCAAAGAGCTTTGTGGGAAAAGGACTTCCTGCCCAATCATTCTTCATAAGCCCTGAGTGACTAACGAGGCTTAATGATACCACCCTTTTCTGCTTACTGCTAGAACAGTTAATAGACACTTTGAAAAAATACAAATGAATAAGTACCAGAATGGATGGTTTTGTGTTTCATAGTAAAAATCTACATCTGGTTTGCCCCTGCCCACCTCCTCCCAAGCCCAGCACAGGCCTGCTGGTTTTGACAAGCAAATCACAAATAGAACAGGTGCCTTTGTTAGCTCTGTTGTAGGTAAATTCTGGCACCTGCTCAGCCACCAGCTGTGTGCTAATTAGTCTTGTGATAGCCTACATTACCAAAGAGCACAAGACTGGAAATATGCCTTGAAGCTTCCAGAGTCTGCTTGCTGGCCAACAGACACCCCCCCCCCCCCAGACCAGCTCTTTCCCGCAGCCTCTGAGCCGAGTTCGGCCAGACACAAAGTAAGAACCTGCTATACAGACAGAAGCCGTGAGTCAGTTCAGGGAATGAGGTGGAGGCGCCTGGGGATGCAGAGCGAACGCAGCCTCTGGTCGAGCGATGCTGATGGAGACGCAGGTCCGGTGTCTGAGTGCCACCTCTCGATCAGGTACCAGGGACAGCTCTACTGTGGCATTTGAACCGTGCCCTCCAATGGGATTTCCATGTGGCCCTTCATTATACTAACAACAAAATACTAGAAACGAGGCCCATCTTCCAGTCCTTATAAACAAAGCAAACTATTGCATGATCAGTTTGGACAGGAAAAGAAATGGCCCGAGAACTCTACAAAAGAGCGATGGATATATCTTGGCCAATGTTGCCATGAAGACCTTCCCTCTGGACACGGCTTTATGTCCACAATGTATTCAGTAATAAAAACACATCAGATATAAAAGGAAATGCTCAATTATTGTTTTCTTTCAGTAAGTCTGATGAATTTGGTGGATTTTATTATGAAAACAAAAAGAATCCTACCTGAAGACAGCGAGGGTCAGAGACCAGAGCACTAGCGGCTTCCTCAGCTCAAACTTCGCCCGCTTGTTCATTAGGTGCCGACCACCAAATATAAAGGCAGCATACAGAGCAGAGAACAGGAAAGACTTCTTCCTGCAAACAGAGACGCGAGACCAATGTATCTGTATTCATTAGGAAACATTAACGTCTTACCAGTTCCTTCTTTCTAAGCACTAAAGATATTTTTAGAAAGGTGGCCCCTTCCCCAAAGTCCACCTGGGGTCCCAGTGTTCTGTAGCACGTCCCTTGACAAACTGGTCACCTAGAAGACTGGCTGACATAGTAAGCAGCCTGTCAACACAGACATTTTATTTTGAGGTTCTGTGACTAAACACTTCAACAATATAGCATTGAAGAGCAAAAAACCTTTTCACTGAACAAATTTTTTTTTTTTTTTGTATAGAGAAGTGAATACAGAGGCATTCTACCCCCCAGAGATACCTCAGCCTTTTATTGTTTAGAATTTCACTAGGTTGATGAGGTTGATCTTGGTTTTTTGAGCCAGTTTGGATAAATGAATTTTTGTTTGTGTGTGTGTGGTACTGGGGATGGAACCCAGGGGGCTTCTATCTCTGGACTATAACCCCAGACTTATATTTTATTTGGAAACAGGATCTCACTAAATTGCTGAGAGCCTCACTAAGCTGCTGAGGCTGGCTTTGAGCCTGTGATCCTCCTGTCTCAGCCTCCCAAGTACTGGGATTATAAGCGTGCGCCACCATGCCTGGCTTAGATAAAATAATTTTTATTGAAAATATTTGGTAACACAGTTGTATATTGGGGCAAGACCATTTACTGTACCTTCCACCTGGGCGTGGTGGCGCACACTTATAATCCCCACGCTTGGAAGGCGGAGGACAGGAGGATCGTGCAGGTTCGAAGCCAGCCGCACTGGCTTCAGAGACCGTTTCCGTATAAAAATAGGTCTGGGAGTGTAGCCTGGAGGTAGAAGGGTTTCCAGGAACCCCAGTACCACCAAAAACAAAAAACAAAACACACACACACAAAAAGAACTGTACCTTCCAGCAGAATTATGGTACTAAAAAAATAACGTCCAAGTAATAACTATAGATTTAAAACACTCAAATGTAAACTACATGACTCCCCTGGCATGGACTCCTGAAAGAAGGCTGGTATTAAATCAGAGTATTATTTATCCTCAGCCAGAGGTGCACTGACCAGACACACGATGCCATAGGAGACACAGAGACAGAGATGGCTCACTTGCCCAAAAGCTTGGACCCAAATTTAACCAAATTTCTGATCTAACTACCTGTCTATAGAAAATATAAGAGATAAGTCTAAACTGTGAGACATTTTGCAGGACAACAGAACTTAGTTCTTCAAGTCAGTAATATGGTATAGAGTCTGGGAATGTTCTAGAGTAAGACCAACTCGAGAGACACAAAAAGCAAATATGATATGCAGAACTTTCTAGGATCCAGAAATGAATAAACTATTGTAAAAATGATATTTGTAATAAAATAATGCTAAGCATAGTTTTAAAGGTATTTGATTAGATATTGATACATACTAAAATACTTGAATAAAAGTACACATCTTAGATTTGCTTTACAATACCCTAAGAAACGAGTAATACCAAAAAAGTATTAATGGTGCAGAGATTAAATAAGATTAACAAAGGGGGTAATGGACAGTGGAGGCTCAACATACTTTCACACTTAGGAGCATGCGCGTATACACGAACACATTTTAAAATATTCTATAGTAAGTGTTTTTAAACCCAAGGGAGGATGCTCCTGAGTTCAGTGCCCAGTAACAGGAAAAAATGGGAGATTTATTGTGGAAGAAAATATCTACATGAGCAGATATTTGAAGTATCTAATGGGGCAACATCTCAAGACATTCACCACTGAAACTGCTGCTCTGACCCACAGACTTTGGTAGTTAGGTTTTAAAGAGACCACTGGTTAGAAATACATTAGCAAGAAAAAGCCGAATTCTCCAGGTCCCTATGGGTCGGCTGATGTATTACTGTACCCAGTAAAAAGTGAACAACATATTGATAATACCCCACCCCCAAAAATCATCAAGCTTCTATAGAACTCTAATTAAATATAAAGCAATACAGACCTTGTGAATAATTTAAACATTTGAGCGCACTCCATGAGAAAGCAATGTTTCTATTCCCCACACAATTCGATCAATAGAGAAAGAGTTGAAAAATAAGTCACAAGACTTAATTAATCCCCAAAGCAAAATGTGTTAACTTAAAGAGTATTATTTGTAAAATGTTTCATATTTTATTTCTCTAACTACTGGCAGTGTTGCTGACTCACAAGAGATCTTACTGGGAATTAAACCTGGAGCATTCCACCCCTGAGCTACATCCCCAGCCCTTTTGATTTTTTTAAATTTTGAAACAGGGTCCTATTAAATTGCTGGGGGTAGCCCTAAGCCTGTGATCTTCCTATCCAGGTTCCCAAGTACAGACTCTCTTTAAAACCATCAATCAACAGCTAGGGCAACCAAAACAGTTGTACAGAATTTGAGAACAAGTACAAGTGACCTAAGCAAAAGAGCTTAGTTCCTCATTTTGCAGAAGAAAGAATCTGATGCCGAGTGAGTAAGGTAGATTTACTGTCTGTAACTCAAGACCACCCAAAATTGCCATGGTTGTGATCGAGCAGATAGGCAAACAGAAATTAACTGGATGAGCTAGATGTGGGTCCCAGTCAGTCAATAATGAGAAAGATACTTGCTTACGGGTTCTCACAACAGTAAATTGCAGCTGGGCATGGTGGCCCACACCTGTAATCCCAGTACTTGAGAGACTGAGACAGGAGGATCACAGGTTTGATGCCAACCACAGCAACTTAAGGAGACCCTCGGCCAGTCGGTAAGACCTTGTTTAAAAAAAGGACTAGGGGCATAGTTCAGAGGTAGACTGCCCCTAGGTTTAATTCCAAGCACCAAATAAAATTTAATAAAAATAAGTTGTTCCTTGTATGCTATGCAAGTTTTCTACTGTATGAAATCCAAAGAAGAGCTTGGGTTAGTTTAGAAGTAAAGTTAGGCTTCCTTGGTCAGTCATTAACTCTGCTCTCTTCAACCAAGTAATCGAATGAACCAGTTATGGTTGGGTGTATTATTATCTTTCCCATTTGCTTAGAAGACAAGAATTTTGTTAGCAAACTGGGCAATTTAAGTGGATGAAAATTGCCTTTCCTGTCTGGCATCTCTCTGGTAAAGTTCAATTATCTTCGAGATGAGTAATGCCTTAGTGCTGGCCTATTTAGTCTTTAATGTGAATAGATTATTTCCCTAATGCTTCAATAGTAATCCAATAATACTTCATATTCTGGCTAGCAGCCAGAGCTGGAAATAATGGTAATGCTACACTGTCTTATTACCAGATAATTAGTAATTTTTAGATGTCACGGGCTCATCTTGCTTAATAAATCTTACATGTACATCATACAGCACAACCCATAACTATAGGTTCTTAATAAGTACTATTCAGAATGGTAATTCTGGAGTTGATTACTAGGTGACCAACCAAATGAAAATAACTCAAATAAAATATTAATGTGAATTTTTTTGGGTTTGTACTAGAGATGAAACCCAGGGGCATTCTATCTCCAAATGACACTCCCGGTCCCTTTCTGTTTTTGTCATTGTTCCCAGCTCTGAAATAGTGGTGTTTTGAGTTTTTTGTGCTTGTATTTAACTCTCCTCCCTCCCATCTCTGTCATTAATAAGAAAGTGAATAATGGAAATTAGTCCATGATTAATAAAAACAAATAGTGGCTTTATCCTCGGAGATCTGGGTTTCTCTATCATACTTCCTTGTTCCAGAACATTCCCAAGAACAGGTCCGTGTTTATGGTTTTAATTTATTGCTCTATTAGGAACACTTCTGAAAGATCGCGTTATCAGTTCAAATGCATTTTTTCAACTTGCAGGATTTTCCTGAAACCAGCACTTAGCTCAAGTCTCCTTAGCACTCACGTCAAAATCCCTGACAGCTATTTTGACTCTTTCAGAAGTCAGACAAGTTTATTTGCTAGTGAAGAAACTTTTATGTGGGTAGTATTTCAACACAGAGTAATTGCTAATGACACCTTGGGAAGATGGCTGGAGTTCTTTCCTGCTCTTTCATGTTGTATCTAAATGGCCTTGTTTATGGCTGCCATGCCTGCCAAGGTGCAAGGGTGAATATCAAGCAGATAGGGAAAAAGAAAGAAACCTACAAGCACCTCCCATCTTGCTGACGTCTCCCAAGGGCACAGGAAGCTTTCTTGCTGGAGTTGAAAAGTCTGAAGCTGACAGACACTAAGTGAGGAGCCATGGTTTCTCCTCTATCTCAGGTGCCGATTCAATTCGGGAAACAATGAATGATTCTGAAATTGGTCTTTTTTTGGTGGTACTGGGGTTCCTGGAAGCCCTTCTACCTCCAGGCTACACTCTCAGACCTATTTTTACATTTTTATTTGGAAACAGGGTCTCCTAAGCCAGCGCGCGCGGCTGGCTTCGAACCTGCGCGATCCTCCTGTCTCTGCCTCCCAAGCGCGGGGATTATAAGCGCGCGCCACCTGAAACTGATCTTAAGGGCACAGAGAACGTGGGGTGCAAAGACAGAAGGATACTGCGTTTGCCAATAGCCAATAGCACATTCAGTGTTCGGCTGCGGTGGAGGTCTATGGTAGTTCTAATTTGCTAAGGATATAAAAGAAAGTTTTCTCAAGAGGGAGCCTGAGGCTGTGTTCTTGGGAGTTCCAGCCGAGGCTGGATTCTGTCACATTCTCGACAACTTCCCAATCTTCAAGATAGGCATTTTTAAAATATTAAGAGTAATAAATTTTCAGCATATTTTATTCATAAGCAATATGTGTATATACCACATATATGTGTATATACAGAACTAGAGATTGAATCTAGGACCATTCTATACCTCTGAGCTACATCCCCAGTCCTTTTTTATTTATTTATGTATCTATCTATTGTGTGTGTGTGTGTGTGTGTGTGTGTGTGTGTGTGTGTGTGTTGGTACGGTAGATTGCAATCAGGGATATTGATCTCCATGCTACATTTCCAGTCCACTTCCCCTATTAATTTTGAAACAGAGGTCTCTCTAAGTTGCTGAGGCAGGCCTCGATCCCACAATCCTCTTGTCTCAGCCTGCCAAGTACTAGAATTTCCAGTGTGCATCACCACACCCAGCGTGATAAGCTCACTTATATCTAGAAATTAACTGTAAACCCAGAAATTCTGGCAAAGAATAATTTTGTGAATAATAATGTATTATGTCCAGACTAATATAAAATGAATGGTGGCTTTAAAATTGCAAGATAAAGCTATAACTAATTAAAAGGAGGTTATTCTCTTCTGCTATGTTTGACCCAGGAACTTAAAAAAAAAAAAGTGTGATTTCTGAGTTCTCTCTAGCTGCAAACACCTCTTTCTCATTTTGCCCTCCTTGGATGCTAATTTAGAGATCACAGTTACTCCTTGTCTATTTTTAAAAACAGGTAAGAGTGCTCACTTCGGCAGCACACATACTAAAACTGGAACAATACACAGAAGATTAGCATGGCCCCTGCACAAGGATGGCACGTAAATTCGTGAAGCATTCCATATTTTTTAAACAAATAAAAATAAAAACAATAAAAAATAAAAACAGGTAAGAAAGCCATTTTTTATAACTAATTTTTTATCCTTGAAGTAGGCCATGATCAAAGTCAAGTTACATTTAGTAAAACTGACTAGGTAACATGGCTATATTTCCCTTTCCATTAAAGTATCTTCCTCTTAGATCTGGTATAGAAAATGGCTTGTCTACCTGGATGAACTTTTTTTTTTTTAACCCATTACCTTTTGAAAAACCTTGGTGTTTCCTGTTACAACTGAAAAGAATATCTTGGGGGAGGAAATGCTCTCCAAATATATCTTGAATGTTAAAATTGCCATCTGTGTAATATTTATATTGACAGGGCCCCACTAATTTCCCTTTGTCCCTTAGATAATTGTTCTTCAGTTGCTGATTAAAAATGTAGACATTCACCCATCCAAAATATATGAACTGGTTTTTTTTTAAACTGGAAATTGAACCCAAGGACATTCTATCTACAACCTATACCCTCAGCTCCTTTATTTATTTATTTATTTATTTGCAGTATTGGGGATGGAACCCAGGGGGCATTCTACCTCCGAATTATACCCCCACCCCTATTTTTTATTCTTTATTTTGAAACAGGGTCTCACTGAGTTGTGCAAAGGGCCTAAGTAGCTAAGGCTGGCCAAGAAATAGGGTCTTGCTAAATTGCTGCGGCTGCCTCCAACTTCTGATCCTTCTCTATCAGCCTCCCAAGTACTGGGATTAAGGCCTATAATTACACAGTAATGACTGGCTTGGATTCCCATTTTGCTTTTTAGGTAATGATTCACTTCAGGCTAGATTTTTCAGGTAAATGTCTCATATAATGCATCAAATGTAGATACTTTTCATAGTTAAAAATTAAAGTCTAGCCGGGCATGGTGGCACACGCTTGTAATCCCAGTACATGGGAGACTGAGACAGGAGGATCTGGGTCTGGGTACAGCCTCAGCTACTTAGTGAGGACCTCTGCAACTTAGTGAGATCCTGTTTTAAAATAAAGAATAAAAAAGTCAGGCTAGGGGTGTAGCTCAGAGGTAGAATGCCCCTGGGTTCAAACCCCAGTACCACACAAACATACACACACAAAATAAATAAAAAAATTAAAGTCTAGTGATCATTCAAAATAACAAGATCTGAATAAGAAAGGCAGCATTGCAGAAATAGAATCCAGAAAATGGTTCTAACAGCAGTCAATTCCATTGCATTAATTTCCTTAAAGAAAACACCCTCTGTTCTAAGAAAGAGAAGCTACCATCTGAATTTCCAATGAGACCATGCTCACTTGTTAAGATTATTTTACAGTGGAATAATAAAAGATGATAATACAGAAAGCATGCTATGATTCTGAAATGCTACTTATTTATGTATTTTTCCTTGTGGTACTGGGAGTGGAACCCAGGGGCTTTTCTACCTTTGGCTATACTCCCAGACCAATTTTTATTTATTTATTTTATTTGGAAACAGGGTCTCACTAAGTTGCTGAGAGCCTCACTAAGTAGCTAAGACTGGCTTCGAACCTGTGCAACCCTTCTGTCTCAGCCTCCCAAGCACTGGGATTACAAGCGTGCGCCACCACGCCCGGCCTGAAATGCCTTTTAAAAATGGTCAGTTTTCCTCTTGTCACCAGGCTAAACTTTATAGTCTTAAAATCTACTATATAATGGGTGTTGTGGCACACACTTGGAATCCTAGTACTTGGGAGGCTGAGAAAGGAGGACCACAGGTTTGCAGCCAGCCTCACCAACTTAGTGAGGCCCTCCTCAACTTAGTAACCCTGTTTAAAAATAAAATAGAAAGGGGTAGCTCAGACGTAGAAAGCTCCTGGGTTCAATCCACCACCAAACCACCAAAACCATCACCAGTGCCACCAATACCACCACACACACACACAAAAAAAATAGTAATAGTAAAAATAAGATGTTTTCTATATTTTGTCTAGATATTTTCATTTGTTTTGCAAGAACACTGGGCTGAACTATAGCAGGCTGTTGCTGGAGGGGGAAATCCCAAAGCTGCTTGTGAAAATCTTAATTATGAGCTTGCGTGTTCCTGTTGCAAACTTTTTTGTAAATTTTCTCATCCATTTCGATGGCCAGCTGACCACAGAAATATACAAAAGTGCTGACCATAGAAATATAATTGGAAGACGGTGACTAGATCTTAGAGCTCTTCTATTCTAAATTTCTCAACTTAGGAATTCTTTGTTTAAAAAATAAAGCGGCTAGCTGAGAGCCCCCCCGTTTCTGCTGAATGTAGAAATTATATTAATAAATGGAATCTGGCATTCACTGGCTTGTAGTCATGCAGTGATATAGGCTTCTTAAAAGAAAAGGAAAAAAAGCCAAATAAGAATGCCACTCATCCTTCTCCCATGGAACAGCAACCTTTTACACACACAGGCGCCACTTAAGAGCCAAATATAAATGTTTGTTTCCTAGGTTTCTTTATGTTGAAGAAGCCTTGAATGTTTTATAGATAAACACATAAAAGATTTATTTAGGAGCTGAACGCTAAAACCAGAAATGAATGCTATGAAAATGCTATGATTATTCACAATGGAATGAAAACTGGATTTTAAGTTTACAAAACTAAGTCCACTTCAGACACAGAATTTTCCTAGACTTAAAACTGAGAAAAATAACGGAGGTGCAGACAATTATATAAACAGTCATAAACACATCCATGTCTCTGAGGGCTGAACATTTCATTTGAAAGGTGACCCATTTCTGTTGCAGTTGCAGTTTACTATGACCTTATGTTTGTATAGGGCTTTTCTTTACACTTATAGCCCCACAGCCAAAGAAGCTAGAAAATAAAACCAAGCGAAAAAATAATGTTTTTATATTATGAGATGGGTAAATAAACTCATCAGTATAAAATTTGAAAGAAAACTGGGGGAGCCATAAAAAAAAATAGACCCCCAAGTGCTATTTCTGGATTAGAGAAAAAACTGCTCAACAGCGACGAACATTATTCTCTGGTATATAGCTCGGATTGTCTTTGCCAGCAAAATCAAATTTACATAAGAAATTAACCTTGAGTTAAAAACTGGCAAGAACAAGAAGTAATATCATTATTCACAAAGAAAAAATAACTTAAACATTATTTTCACCCCTAACACGATCGCTCAATTACCCAAGAAAAGAACACCCCATTTTACTCTTGAAAATAGTAGTAAGAGAGCCAGGTCTGGTGGCGCACGTCTGTAATCTCAATACTTGGGAAGCTGAGACAGGAGGGCTGCAGATCTGAAGGCAGCCTCAACAACTGAGTGAGACCATTTCAAAGTAAAAGAAAAAAAAAAAAGTAGGGCTGGGGGATAGCTTGTAGGTAGAATGTCCCTGAGTTCCATACCCAGTACACAACCACACCACACACACACACACACACACACACACACACACACACACACACACACACACACCATTATTCAGCCTAAAATAGCAATAGTGCCAAGATTCAAAAGCTGGGACAAGAGAAAAACAAAATCAGAAAATGCAAGAGAGAGAGGGAGAGAGAGAGAGAGAGAGAGTGAGTGTGTGTGTGTGTGTGTGTGTGTGTGTGTGTGTGTGTGTGTTTTACTGGGGATTGAACGCAGAGGCAGTGTACCTCTGAGCTACACCTTCCAGCCCTATTTTTTATTCTTTATTTTGAAACAGGATCTCACTAAGTTGTGGAGGGCCTAAGCAGCTGAGGCTGGCCGTGAACCTGCAATCCTCCTTTCTCGGCCTCCCAAGTACTGGGATTACAAGCGCGAGCCACCATGCCCAGCAAGAACACGTAGCTTTGAAATGTAATATGGCTTCAAATATATATTCACCGGCTTCGGTGAACTCACCTAGTGCTCAGGCACACTGAGCTAAATTGCTTCACGGTGAGTCCAAGCACAGAGTAAATAAAGCAAGTTCTCCCTGGTTTCCAAGCAGTAATTCAGTTCAATCTTTTAAAAATGTAAATTAGAGCTCATCTCTCCTCCGTAAAAATCAAAAGAACAAGCTGGGCACGGTGGCATACGCTTGTAATCCCTGGACTTGGGAGGCTGAGACAGGAATACTGCAGCTTTGAGGACAGCCTCAGCAAGTAGTGAGACGCTCAACCCCGTGAGACACTGTTTCAAAATAAAAATTAAAAAATAGGGATGGGGGGTGTAGCTTAGAAGTAAAAGCCCCTGGGTTTCATCCCCAGTAACAAAAACAAAAACAAACAAAACAAAACAAAAAAAGAGCAGAAGTCAGCCAGTCAGCCAAAGAGTTCAAACTTCCTGTTAGAGAGAAGGGATAAGTTTTTGTGATCTACTGCATAGCACGGGAATGACAATTTTTAATAAGGTATATTCCAAAGTTGTCACAAAGAAACGATAAGCACATGAGATCACGGGTAATTTAATTTTCCCACATTATATTCCTGTGTCATGGCATTATACTACTCCATAAATATATACAATAATTATTGGTCAATTAAAGATAAAATAAAAAATGAATTAAAAAAACTGAAAAGAAAATAAAACAACTCACTTGGATCCATATATTCCTCCTTTCACTATTCTAGAACTAGTTTCACTTCCAACTAGCATGGCACCATGGTCCAGCTGCCCACAAAGGCCAGAGGATTCAAGTCTTACCAAGTGTTCTCTGGCAATGATCCTCCATTAAGGGCATCTAGAACTGCATTTAAAAAATAATATCAAACGCCAGGCGTGGTGGCGCACGCTTGTAATCCCCGCACTTGGGAGGCGGAAACAGGAGGATCGCACAGGTTTGAAGCCAGCCGTGCGGGCTTAAGAGACCCAGTTTCCAAATAAGTATAAAATAGGTCTGGGAGTGTAGCCTGGAGGTAGAAGGGCTTCCAGGAACCCCAGGTCCACCAAATCATCATCATCATCATCATCATCATCATCATCATCTCAAGCCGGGCGTGGTGGCACACGCTTGAAATCCCAGCATTTGGGAGGCTGAGACCAGAGGATCGCAGTTTGTGGACAGCCTCAGCTATTTAGTGAGGCCCTCCATAACTCAGCTGAGACCCTGTTTCAAACTAAAGAATAAAAAATTGGGCAGGGGGTGTAGCTCAGAGGTCAAATGCCTCTGGGTTCCATCCCCAGACCCGCAAATAAATAAAAATATAAAAATAATCTCCAGAGCCGGGTTTGGCTTATAATCCCAGCATTTGGGAGGCTGAGACAGGAGAACTGTGGTTCGAGGACAGCCTCAGCTACTTAGTGAGGCCCTTTGCAACTCAGTGAGACCCCACTTCAAAATAATAATTAAAAAAAAAATATATATATATATATATGGCTGAGGTTGTAGCTCAGAGGTAGAATGCCCCTGAGTTCTATCCCCAGTACTGCAAAATAAATAAATAAATGTTTCTCTGTAGTCAACTTTCATAGATCCCTCCTTATAGATGAAAAGTAGTCCATTATTTTTTCTTTCTGTGTCTGGATTATTTCATTTAGCATAACATCTTCCAGTTTCATCCATGCGTGCAAATGGCAGAATTTCCTTCCTAACGATTAATGATATTCTAGTAAATAATTATACCATAGTTTTTTGTCCCTTCATTTGCTAATAGACACTTAGGTAGATCCTGTGTCCTGGTTATTGTGAATGGATACAGTGAACTCACGATGCGCTCATAATGAAAGTATAAATATCTGATAACAAAGAAGGCATGCGTGAGCTGGGCATGGTGGCACACTCCAGTAATCCCAGTACTTGGGATGCTGAAACAGGAGGATCACAAGTTTGTGGCCAGCCTCAGCTACTTTAAGTCCCTCTGCAACTTAGTGAAACCTGATTTAAAAATAAAAAGACAAAACAGGACTGGGGGTGTGGCTCAGTGGTAGAAAGCCCCTGCTACCCAGGAGACTAAAGCAGGAAGAACCCAAGTTTAAGACCAGCCTAGGCAATTCAACCTAGCAACTAAGTACTGCCAAAACAAAAACAAGTTTCCATGACATACATTTTTTCCAAAGTCAAGTGTGGGAACATCTCTATTTTTCTAAGATCTGAAATTATGAAGAAAGTAGGTGCTATCACATGGTAAAGTAAGCCAGTCGTAATGAACAAATTCAATTACACTGTTTTCTAATCTCAGAACCAGTCATCCACGATGTCTGCAGCTACCCAGAGGCCTTAGCTCCGCGCGGTTCCCCTGGGTGAGGAAGCCAGGAGCTAGAGCCGTCCAGCAGGAAGCTCACTCCCTCTTGGCATCACAAGCAAAACCTGTCAGGCAGTGCCCGCCGGCTTGGGAGCCTGTATCTTTATGCTTCAGAAGACTTTTATCTTCATATCTATTTACATCTTTTTCCACTAAGAATTTTGCTGTTCTACCCTCTCCCCTCTATGTACAGGTTCATAGCCTAGAAAAATGACTTTAAAAAACCCAAAACATCCTGGGTTTGAGAGTTCTGAATGGCAAATCTCAAGATCTCTCAGAAAACAAGGACACAGGCAGCTCCCATTCCTTCAGAAAATGAAGGGGAGGTGTGTTTTATTTTTAAATGTGTTTTTACCTGCTAAGTTATGAGATAGGATAATACCTCTTTCATGCGCCTGTCGGGTGATTCCTGGGTGTGGCGAAGGTATGTATGGCTGGGACCTATCAAGCATGGGTTCCAAGAAAAGAGTCTCAAAATACCAGTGCCCCCAGCATCCTTTTCCTTTTCGACCAGTTTTAAGAAGGAAGCAAATGAGGCTTAAGAAAAAAGCGCACATGTGCCCGTCATCCCTGAAGTCGAGGTGACTGCCTTCTCTGAGGGGTCCCTGAAGGAGCCCGCAGCCTCCTCGCCCTGCGTTGACACCACGCCCACAACAAGCCCAGCACTGTCTGCACTTGTCTCTTTCCTACTTTGCTTACTGTCAGGACTGGTTTACTAAGCACCAAGATTTGAGAGTAGCAATACTCTTTACTGAGCTATGCTGGCAGAGAGAGCTTCCCTACTACAAGGGGAAGAAGAAAAAAAAAAAGAATTTGACAAGTGTTGACTTAAAGATATTTCCTTGGGTCTAAAGCATTTTTTAAACTTATTGAGGATTCTAGATGCCTAAGTGCTTTCACAACAGCTAAAAAGTACTTATAAACATCCGGAGTTTCTCAAATGGGGATGTCCTGCTCCATTAAAAGACACAAGGGTTGAGGCCTGACGTAGCAAACACATGGGACATTGCTCCAGGCCACTAAAATAGGATGTGCTTCAATTTGACCAAAGTAATAACTTTGTGTGTGTGTGTGTGTGTGTGTGGTACTGGAGTTCCTGGAAACCCTTCTACCTCCGGGCTACACTCCAGACCTATTTTATAGTTTTATTTGGAAACAGGGTCTCTTAAACCAGCACGGCTGGCTTCAAACCTGCGCGATCCTCCTGTCTCCGCCTCCCAAGCGCGGCGATTACAAGTGTGTGCCACCACGCCTGGCTAATGTAATAACTTTTTAAATTGAGTAATTACATTCTGAACACTGCTCAGAGTATTGGAAACACTTCATATAAACAATATCTCATTTCTTTTTTGGTGGTACTGGAGTTCCTGGAAACCCTTCTACCTCCGGGCTACACTCCCAGACCTATTTTATAGTTTTTTATTTGGAAACAGAGTCTGTTAAGCCAGCACGGCTGGCTTCGAACCTGCGCGATCCTCCTGTCTCAGCCTCCCAAGCGCGGGGATTACAAGCATGTGCCACCATGCCCGGCTTCATTTATTTCTTATTTTTAAAATATTTTTGTGGCACTGGGGATAGAACCCAGGGGCATTCTACCTCTGAGCTACACTCCCGGCCCTATTTTTTTGTCGTTTTATTTTATTTACAGTACTGGGGATGGAACCCAGGGACATTGTACTTCCAACCTACACCCCCAGCCCTATTTTTTTGTCTTTTAACTTTTTTAAACAAAGTCTCACTGAGTTGCAAAGGGCCTTGCTAGGTAGCTGAGGCTTTCCATGAACCAAGATCCTCTGGTCTCAGCCTCCCAAACAATATCTCACTTATACTTGGGGGAAAAAAAATTGTTATCTGGGCATGGTGGCATAAAATGTAATCCCAGTACTTGGGAGGCTGAGACAAGAGGATTATAGATTAAAGGCCAAGACTCTTCTTCAAAATAAAATAAAAAATTTAAAAAAGGCCTGGCATGGTCATACATGCCTATAATCCCAGTACTTGGAAAGCTGAGATAGGAGGATTGCAGTTTCAAAGGCAGTCTCAGCAACTTAGCAAGACCACATTTCAAAATAAAAAGAGCAGAAGGTAAAGTTCAGCGATAAAACTTAATGTTCAATCTCCTGTACCCAAACAGTACAAACCAAAACCATGACAAAGCATCATTATCTCCATTATGCACAACTACTAAGGAAGAGGGTTAAGCAACTTTGTACAAAACCCAGAGCTTTTAAGAGACAGTGGTGGGACAGCACTCACGGCAGGGATATCAGTGCTATGCTCTCGACCACTATACTGAATTATTCTTGGCTAGAATTTTACAGAAGAATGGTACAAGAGGCCATGATGTTCTGGGGTGACAGGAGAGCTTCCATGTGAGGTTATTCCATGATCCCAGAGGAAACACAGGCAAGATCATCTGAATCACATAAAGGTCTCAGTTGATCCTTTCAACAGCAATGATTTTTCTCATCTCTTTTTCTGATTTTTCTCATCTCTTTTTCCAGCTCCCTGTCATACCTCATCACCATTTCTGACATTGAAAATGTAAACCACATACACTTCAAATCCACTTTTGCAGCCGGGCGTGGTGGCACACGCTTGTAATCCCAGCATTTGAGAGACTGAGACAGGAGGATCGCGGTTCGCGGACAGCCTCAGCTATTTGGTGAGACCCTCTGCAATGTAGTGAGACCCTGTTTCAAAATAAAGAATCAAAAATACAGCAGAGGGTGTAGCTCGGAGGTTGCATGCCCTTGGGTTCCACCCCTTGCCCCCCCCCCACAAATCCACTTTTGCTCCAATAAAGAATTTCATTCTTTTAGTCATATTCACAAGGCTATTGGTTTTAATAGGGAGAAAAAACTACAAAAAGAAAAACAAAAACAGTGCACCTGCTTAAGAAGTTAAAGACTTCACAGAGAATACCTCCCTGAGAGTTGCTGAGTGACTGAGGACAGCTGCTTTCCCCCCTGCTCTTGGCCTGTTTTGTATGCTGGCAGCCATATTGCCTGACTTTATGACCAGGCGCACTAGATATGTCTGATATATCCCGCGGTTCTGCCTGTGTCTACCCACTTGAACTGACTTATTCTGTAGTTCTAGCTGTCCAAAAGGACACACATTGTTTCGGCGCTTTAGGATTCGAGAATCTAACATAGAAAAGTTGTTCAGAACACAAATGCACAGGACTGTATACTAAGAAATGTAAACATGGAATCACACAAAGATTTTTATATTTTTGCATGTAATATATAATTTTCACTGTTAGCCAATACAGTGAAACAATGCTTTGTGTAAGTATTGATGTCATAAAGTGAATTATAGCCTCTAAGAAAATAGGCTCCTAACAGATTTTACAGTGTCTCTAAGATGTCCAAAATATTTGCACATGGTTCAAATGATGTGGCCTCTATCTACGTCTCTAAGTCACGTCCTGACTTCCCCGCGAGCATCCTATGGTCTCCTGTCATTCCCCAGCCATCATACCGTGCCTTGCAGCAGCCGTCTCGCAGTGCACATGCTGTTCTCCCCACATGGAATGCCCTCCCTAACCTGGCCGTTTGTTTTTGTTGATCTCTGTGAAGATCGTCCTTTACTCCTCCTAGCTAGAATTGCTGACTCCTTTCTTCATCACCACTGCACTATTTATCTTTTACATATCTATTATAGTGCTTATCTCTTATGTTGACAAAGAAGTTAGCATGTCTGTCTCCTCTTTGAAATTCAATTCTGATTTATGCCCAGTGACCTTAAATGACTTTCTAACATATGAATGAATGAATGGCATATTGGACATAAACCATTATGTTTGGAACATACTTTAAAAGAAAAATATATTACTGGGAGACAAAAGAATAACTGATACTCAGCCAGGCATGGTATATGCTTGTAATCCCAGTACATGGAAAGCTGAAATAGAAGGATCATTCTACCTCTGAGCTACACCCCCAGCCCTATTTTTATTCTTTATTTTGAAATAGAATCTCCCTAAGTTAACAGGGCGTGGTGGCACACACTTGGCTGAGACAGAAGGATTGTGGTTCGAGGCCAGCCTTAGGTACTTAGTAAGGACCTCTACAATTCATTGAGACCCTGTTTCAAAATAGAGAATAAAAATATAGGGCTAGAGGCATGGCTCAGAGATAGAATGCCCCTGGGTTCCATCCCTAGTACCACAAAAAAAAAAAAAAAAAAAAAAATCTCATTACGTTGGGGAGGGCCTCACTAAGTAGCTGAGGCTGGCAGTGAACCTTCTGTCTCAGCCTCTCAAGTACTGGGATTACAAATATACCCATCACACCCAGATGATACCTTGTTTCAAAATATAGGGTTAGGGGTTATAGCTCAGAGGTAGAATGTCCCTGGGTTCAATCTCCAGGAGAAAAAATAAATAACTTATGTTAGAGTCATGTCTGACCCTATGCTTCAAACTCACTTGATTCTAAATCTTATCAGGTGAAGGATTTTATTATAGCCTTTTCCCTTAGAAGCTAAAAGAATCCTATAAATGAGTCTAGACTCAATTCTATTGGCTTTGTCTTTTTACCTCTTTGGAAAGATGAGCATGTTTTAGCGAAGCAGGCTACAGGACTACTCTACCGGCAACACTGAGGGAAAGTATCTCCTGGTTCTTTACTTCCTGCTAACCAGAGATCAGGTATTACTTTTTCATTGTAATTAGTTGCATGAAGTAAGCCAAAGACGGAATAGAGAGGAAGAAGGTGAGCCTGTCTACTCGTGCTATCACACCACCACCTTGTCCTGAGAGCTATAGCCTCCTCTTTGCCACCACTGACAAGCCTCCAGACACATTCTGTGAAGGGCCAGGCACATTCTTTTATGTGCTTAAATTTTTCTACTAATTAATAATGAAAAATAAAAAATGTATATATTAAACTTTAAAAAATTGCTGTGTGTGTGTGTGTGTGTGTGTGTGTGTGTGTGTGTGTGTTTTACTGGGAAATGAACTCAAGAGCATTCTATCTCTGAGCTAAAGCCACAGCCCTATTTTAGTTTTATTTTGAAACAAGGTCTCACTAAGTTGTTGAGGGCCTTGGTAAGTGGCTAAGGCTGGTTTCAAACCTGTGATCCTCCTGTCTCAGCATCCCAAAGTCTTGGGATTATAGGCAGGTGCCACCATGCCTGGCTATGTTGGTTTGTTTTAAGTACAGCAAAGACCTGGGTTCTAATCCTGGCTCTGCAATTACCTGTGTGATCTTGGATAAATTATGTCTTGTCAGCTTTAGCTTTCTCACTGAAAAGTCCCTACTTTTTTGGGGGTGGGGGGTACTGGGGATGGAACCCAAGGGCATTCTACTTTTGAGTTATACCCCCAGCTCTATTTTATTCTTTACTTTGAAACAGGGTCTCAGTGAGTTGCAGAGGGCCTCACAAGTAGCTGAGGCTGTCCAGGAACCTCGATCCTCCAGTCTCAGCCTCACAAATGCTGGGATTACAAGTGTGTGCCACCAAGCCCGGTTAAGTCCCCACTTCTTAGATTTTGAAAACACACTGACAAGTCATATGCACTCGTAGTAGTGAAACTGCAATAGCAGTTGATTTTTAAATGACTACATATAAACACGTATATAATTAAAGCAAAGGCAAGCTAGCTGGGTCTTTAGGATCAAAGGCATTCCCATTTAGTCACTGTAAAGGTATAAGTGACACCAGAACTCTTATGAACTTGATATTGTCCTTTTACATAAAGTTTAAAATAAATAAACAAGCAAAACATCATGGCCCATGTAAGCAAAAGTTTTCCTGAGAGCAAGCTATTCTCTGCTCCAAAGTGGAGAGTGGTGATATTGTGCAACAATAATCCACATATTTTATTCTTTTAAAAATTCCCAATACAGGGCACAAGTCCTAAGATTCTGAGAAAACATGTCCAGATTGTGCTTGAACTGAACTGGAAGTCCTGGTCAATCTGAAAGCAGGATATAGAAGTAACAACCAAAAATGGCTACCCATATGTCTTCCATGGGAGAGGTTTCCAAAAGAAAATAAGAACAAAGTTGCTAGAGGTAGGTAGCTCTTTTTTCCTAACCTATTTCTGGTAGGAGGAAGCAGGTCCCATTTATATTCATTTACTTATTAGGTGGCAGTAGAGAAAGAAATTAAATTTTTCCACTTGGTGGATTTATTTATTTATTTATTTATTTATTTATTTACTTACTTACTTACTTACTTACTTACTTCCGAACTACTTAGGGATTGAACCCAGCAACTCTGTACCTCTGAGCTACAT
Source organism: Muscardinus avellanarius (assembly GCF_963383645.1). Taxonomy (NCBI): domain Eukaryota; kingdom Metazoa; phylum Chordata; class Mammalia; order Rodentia; family Gliridae; genus Muscardinus; species Muscardinus avellanarius. Next base: position 42,228,203 of record NC_137791.1, on the reverse strand, counting down.
CCCCAACGCTTTGTTAAGTTTTGCAATAGGTCTCATTAAGTTGCTGAAGCTGCCTTTGAATCTGCAATCCTCCTGTCTCAACCTCCCAACTACTGGGATTACAGGCGTGCGCCAAGGAGGCGCCCAGCTTCCATTTGGCTGATCGATGCTACAGTTGAAAGTCCCATGGCACATCAGTAATTACCAACACTTCTGGCAATCACGTCACTGCACTTGTGCACTGCTCATTCTTTTAAAAACTTTACACTCAAAAATGATGATCGCAGGTCAGTTTCGGGGTCAGCAAGTATGAGCTGAGATCAGATTGGCTATGAGGGTGGGGACAATAGTGCCTGAACTGTGCTGTAAGGAGGTCACTGCTCTTTGTGGGAGGTGAGAAGTCAAAAACAAGCTTCGTCACAGGGCTAAGGTAAACTCAGATTTTCAGAACTGGCATCATTTCTTTGGTATCAGCAAATGTTCAAAGGGTATCAAAAGCTGCAGGATACAGACAAGGCACAATCACCCAATCACCAGATATTCCCAAGTAGCTACTGGCTGAAAACCTAACCTCAATTCCACATACCAGGCCACAGGGCAAACCCAGCGACCCTGAGCAATACAGCTCTTTAACCTGAAGTAGACCCTTCACTTTTGGCCTACAAGTGCTGATGGTAAGGTAATCAGTTCTGAACTTCTGCCCTTTGCCCGTGATCGCTCATGGGTATCTACATGAAAAGGAGTTCCTGAGGGAATCTAGGGCACAGGACAAATGGGCTGAAAGTATGAAAGGGGTTCTAGAAAGATCCACTCTCCCCCAAATCCACATTTCTCTCCTTTTGGGTATTTGAGGCAGAGAACTAAGCTCAAGAGAAACCCAGTGTTTCCCATGAGGCAGTGTGCAACCAATGCCCCACCAACAATGTGAACCAGAGACCTGTGTGCACAATAGCTATGGCAGAGAGTTGTGATGTCAAGAGTTGCAGCAAGTGTCAAAAAGTTTACTTCGACTATTACAATGAAGTCTTTTACCTTGTTACAAACTTTTTGGCTAGATTCATTCTGAGGTGCATCAGTCTGTAAAATTCTGTCAACATTTGGTGTGGCTGCAACTATGGACAAAGGTACCTTTGCCTGACTGAGTTTTATGCTTAAGAATCCCTCACCATGAGCCCAGCATGGCTGAGACAGGAGGACCACATCTTAGCACGACCCTGTTTCAAATAAAAAAAATAAAGAGGGTTGGTGGGGGTATATCTTGTAGGCAGAATGTCCCTAACTTCAATCCCTAGTATCAAAAAAAAAAAAATTATGATCCCTGTGTATGATAATAAAACCAAAGCTGAAGTGTAAACCTAAATGCTATCAAGATAACTAACTCAATTCTTTTTTTTCAAAAAGTCATTGAGGCCGGGCGTGGTGGTGCACGCTTGTAATCCCCACACTTGGGAGGCGGAGACAGGAGGATGGTGCTGGTTCAGAGCCAGCCTTGCTGGCTTAAAAGACCCTGTTTCCACATAAAAAAGTTAAATAATAGGTCTGGGAGTGTAGCCCGTGGGAGTGTATCCCGGAGGTAGAAGGGCTTCCATGAACCCCAGTACCACCAAAAAAAACAAAAACAAAAACAAAAACAAAAACAAAAACAAAACAAAACAAAACAAAAAAGTCAATGAGTTATCTTGGGTAAAATGAACTAAATCTAATCACTTGTGTTCTGTACACACTGAAATGTATATGAGAACATATTCAGAGCAAACCTGTGCCCTAGCCGGGTGTGATGCTACCTGCTTGTAATCTGAGTACCTGGGAGGCTGAGACAGGAGGACTGCAGGCTCTCAGTCAGCCTCAGCTATTTAGTGAGGTCCTCCACAACTTAGTGAGACCCTGTTTCAAAATAATGACTAAAAAAATAGGGCTGGAGGTGTAGTTTGGAGGTAGAATGAATGCCTCTGGGTTCAATCCCTAGTTCTTGTGTCTGGTGTTGAAATCTGTTCCAAAGAAGAAAAGATAGATGTTTGAACAAGTTTCCTTTTCAATTCCAGCAACCTTCCACTTGCCTATAGACACATTTCATAGATTGAAGAAAGATAGGGGTTTTTTTTTTTTTTTTTGGTTGTTGTTCTCTTAAATTTTTATTATGCTAGAGTTTTTGAGTCTTGAAACGGTTTGAATTATTCCATCAGCAAGTACTGACTGAGCACCTTCTAAGTACCAAGCACAATTGTAGGCTCTGGGAATAAATACATTAGTGGGCAACACATGCAGCCACGCCTGCCACTGTGGGGTTTTGAGCCTGGAAACAGAGAGCAACTAATAGGTTAGCAGCTTAAAAACACTATGGAAGGAGGAATCAAGCAGTGGGAGGGGGGAAATGGGAGTGGAAGGTGAAGGCCAGATCACTACTGTAAACAGGGTGGTGCATCAGAGGTGACTGGAAGCCTCGCAGGGAGAAGGCACCACAAAGAAGGAAAATGCAAAGATGAGAACCATAGATACCAGATTCTGCTAATTTTGTCTTTGAACAACTAAGCATACTGATATATCTTCTGGGCATGTATCCGTAATACATGTATCTGTAATTCTATTCATACAGTGGTATTCACATGAAAAGCAGAGTTGCTGCCCAATTCTTGTGAATTCAGTTAGTCTGCCCACAGATAATTAAAAGGCACCATGGTACTGTCTTAAATTAAAACAGATTAAATAAATTCACCTTTAGCCTGATGCTAAAGGTGAATTTATTTAATCTTTCTTCATAAAGAATATGTGCTTTGTTCTTTCAGGATTTCCTCTTGCAAACCCAAACCTGACCAAACAAAAGCAAAACCTGGCTCTGTAAATGGCAAGATTATTTCTCAATTAGACAAATTTTGATTTTCTGCAAGCACATTAATTCTGCTTCATTGGTAATCTGTTTTTAGATCTAAGCTACAGGAAAGTATGATTCCTGACAAGACCAAGAAAATAGGCTTTCTGTTTTCTTCATGAGTCAGCGAGGAGGAAAGGACACGAATGACTTTTTAATGTACATTTTTCTAAATGTCTGTTAAGAACCAAAGCTTAACAGCATTGCAGAACCTTAAAAAAAAGGCAGGAGAGAATGAATAAAACATGACTTTCAATCTAAAAAAAGAAGCTAAGTGATTCTTTGAAAAAAATATATACTCTAACAACTACCTACTTCCATTTTAAAAATTAAGCCTGTTACTCTTAAAGGGCTTAAGGGGCTTGAGAAGAAGCTCTTGATTTTCAACTAAGTAATAACACTGCATACATTATGATCTGATCACGACTTTAGGAAGTCACCAAGTAAGCAAACATTTCAATAATAAAGTATGGTTGTTTATTTAAAACCCCAAAGATAGCATATTTAGTGCGAGGGCTTTAACCCAGGGCCATTCTAGCTCTGATGTGTATCCCCAGCCATTGTTATTTTGTATTTTGTAACAGGGTCTTCCTAAATTGCTGAATATCGCCGGGTGTGGTGGCGCACGCTTGTAATCCTAGCGCTTACGAGGCTGAGACCGGAGGATCACACGCTGCATGCATAGCCTTCTTCTGTAAAGATATTGAGTTGCCTGGTCTGTGGAAGACAGCAGGAAAATTGAGCAAAAAAAAAAAAAAAAAAAAAAAACCTCTCCTCACATTTCCTGGCCACAATTATTCTCATTTAGTTACACATGACTGGTCATGTATTAAAAATGAGGGAACCCAGGATGCTGACGCAGCACTAACAAAACAGCCAAAGAAAAAGTAACTTTACATAAAAACAGAAGGACAAAATGTTCTATGAGCAGTTTTAAGCAAATTAAACTAACACAGTAACAAGCAGCTTAGGAGCCACCCATGAGTCTATCACCCAGCCAGCCCGGGGCTCGATAGTTCACTCTAAACAAAATGTTTCATGATAAAGACTTCAATCACTGAACATACTTATTCAGAGGCACAACTTTGTCTGTCCGGGTCCAGGTTTAATGCCATGATCTCAATCATTTCAGTATATCAAAGACAACAAATTTGTTTCTGTGTGAGAGTGTGCATATAAATACAGGTGAGTACATACTTTTCTTCAAGCAAATAGTATGTGTGCTAAACATAGTATAACAGTCATTAGAGACTTGGCTAACTCCTACTCCTATACAGCTCTGGCTACATTGTTTTGGAATTTTTGTGTGTGTTATTTAAAAATAACAGAGGACTAGGAATATAGCCCAGTACTAGAATGCTTGCCTATCACACACTGGATTTGATCCCCAGCAGCCCTGAGCCCCCCAAAATCATGTATTTTAAGAAAGCTTCCTAACTCAATAATACTTATGTATAGGATCTATACCTTGGACACTAAATTGAATATAATGAGGCTTTTATAAAGTACTTAACACACAACGTTCTAGCTCCTACAAACTGCTGGTTCCTTTGCACTGTCTGCTTTGCACTGTGTTTCTAATTTGCAATAGGGTGGGGAATAAAAACAGACAAATGATTCTGGCATCCTCCAGAAGGACCTGGGGCCCCCACTTGGAGAAACACTGGTCTACACCATTCTGGATGCTGGGAACACAAATCTCACGTTACCTATAGTTTAGATAATGCAGTGTGAGTGATCAGAGAGTGTCCCTAAACACCCAACTTTAAAGGCGATGCACTCTGGGCCAGGGCAGCGGGGAGCACCGTCACCCCGAGGGTGTGACAGAGTTTGAATGATGGGAAAATGAGTTGACAAAAGTTGGAGATGAGTCTGGAGAATGAAGATGAGCTTGGGTCATTTATGGCCGAATGAGGTCAGTTGAAGTTCATCCTGAAGGTGCAGGAGTCACTGCGGGTCTTCTGTGTTAGACCACATTTTTAGAAGTCCTGCTCTGCAGCAGTAACCAGGGGAGGATGAAAGACATGTATGTAACGTGATGGACACACAGGCCAGGCAGCTCGCACAGAGAGGGGATGCCAGTGATGGGGCGGCAGACAGGTGACAGGCTGGAAGAACAGTAACAGGGCGACTGATTCTGTTTACTAAAGTCAAATCCATAAGGGAGGTAGCAGGGAGAGACTGATTTAATGTGAGAAAAGATGCAAAGGTAATCCTTGGCTTCTGCTTTGTCTGCCTGGGTAGCTAGTGAATGGAGAGTAAAGAAGGGACATCTAGGATAAATAGATATATAATTTATATATATATATATATATATATATATATATAATACATATTATATATCATATATTATATACTATAATAATATATTATATATTTAGGATAAATATTATATATAACATGTGTGTATACATATGTGTATGTGTGTGTTATGTATATGTATATGTATATAATATATTGGGGCTGGAACCCAGGGGCATTCTACCTCTGAGATATAACTTCAACCTCTTTTTATTATTTACCTATATTTTTATTTATTTATTATGGTACTGGAGATTTGACCCAAGGGCATTCTACCTCTGAGTTATACCCCCAGCCCTTTTTTATTTTTTATTTTGTAATAAGATCTTGCTAAGCTGCTGAGGCTGGCCTGGAAACTACAGTCCTCCTCTCTTAGCCTCCCAATTACCGGGAATACAGGTGTGTACCGCCATACCAGTCACCTTTTGGTGTTCATTAGTAGAGACAAGTGAGTAGGATGGGAGAACTCACTCAGAGATGGAAAGAAGTCTACAGGGCATGGGACTTAGAGACAGCAGGTTTAACAATATCTACTTGGAAGGCAGCCAGGTCTGGGGCGGTGGTTGAAGATATGGAGAGGAATGAGGTCATTCAAGGCTAATGTTCTGAAGGTCAAGGTCCAGCCTGATTGGGTGGGGGAGCGGGGCACAGCAGGTAAGCAGGAAGAACAGAGAAGAGAAGATACAGCCAAAAGGTACGAAGAAAGCCAAAGTGCCATGGGAAATGGTCAAGAACAGAAAGGGGCCGAGCGTCACGGTGCCGAGGGTGGGCAAGTCCTAGCGAGGAGGGCGCTCCACCTTCATCAGTCTGTGCCTGGGTCACTTGTTTCTTCAACAGGTATTTGATGAAGCCACCGGGCTGCCAGGTGCCGCAGAGATAAACCTCAAGTGCAGCCTAGCAACATGTCTTACTTGGAAAGCATGGCAAAGGCTTTTGCATTTCCCTACAAATGGTGCACTATGTAAAATAGGTGAACCGTGACTTATATAACGTGGTGTGTTAAACCTGATCAACCCTGAGAAATGAATTTACATGTAAAGTACTGTTGGTGCTGCACTTGGGCAAACAAGGAAGCGGTGGAGGGGAAGCTTTGGGAAGGTGGGGCTCTGGGGACTGTAGCAGCCTGAGAAGACAGGAGGGAAGTGAAGGCGTGGGCTCAGGGCTTCTCACCCTCTGAACCTTAACTCCCAGATCTGCTTAGGCAGCAAGACAAGGCACCGTGTTACTGGAAGCCAAGCCAAGGCACCTGTCTTGATCCTGGCTGGCCAGATTTGGCCATCGGCCCATAAAGAAATAAACCACGTAAAAAGGAAAAGAGAATTTTATGCAGTTTGACCGAACTGGCAAGAAGCAAGACTGTTTTGTTTATAGAAACAGAAGCCAGGTGGATATACGAGTGTCGATTTAGTTGGGCTGCGCGGGCCTGAGGAACAGTCAGTAGCATCAGCCCAGCCAGAGGGTAGTTTCTGTTCTCAGCATGAGGGAGTTTAGGAACTCCGTTTCAATGATTTCCCAATACACTCTATTAAGGTGGTTATGAGAAGCTTACCCAATTAAACTAACATGTTTCTAGGCTCAGAATATAATTTATAAAAATAGCTTTTCTGCTACTTACTTAGCTAAGCCACAATTAAATGTCTGTTTCTTAAAATTATTCTCAAAATATAACCTCAAAACATTCAAAATGACAATCACAAGATAGCCTGTATACATGCCTTTATAAAACTAGAATTAATGATAACATCCATAATTACTATGATTATTTCATTTACCCATTCATTTGTTCAATGAATATTTATGAAGTTTTTGCTATGGCTTATAAATGTTAAGATAAAGTCCTTACCCAGATGTGGGGCCATATACCTGTAATCTCAGTACTTGGGAGGGCAAGACAGGAGGATCACAGGTCAGAATCCAGCCTCAGCAACAAGAAAGATTCTCGGCAGCTTAGTGAGACCCTGTTTCAAAATAAAAACATAGAGCTGGGGTGTAGCTCAGAAGTAGAATGCCTGAGTTCAATCCCTAGTAACAAAAAGCAACAAAACAAAACAAAAAAACAAAGATAAAATTCTTGAGCTCATGAAGCCTACATTCTAGTGGGAGACAGAAATAAACTGATACCCCTGAGGACCTGTAATAATTTTGTAATACAAAGTGTTGCATACAAAAATAAAACAGAACAAGTGGACCGGAAACAGATTTCCTTAGGTACGGTGATCAGGGAAAGGCCCTAGTGAGTAGTAGTAACTGAATGCAAATGTTTGAAAGGATGAGAAAAAATATATTGGATTTCAAAATTGATATTTAGTTCTGATCCCCAAGACATATTCTTTCTTCAGCTATTCTATCACTGAAACTCCTCCGTTGCCAAGCACCAATCTAAGCACAGTAGGGAGGTGGGAGCATCAGCCTTGCCCGTCCTCAGAAGCAACCACAACACAAGTAAGAATATGATCGATCAGAAAGAAGATGCTTCCTTAATTATTCTCAAGTGTGGTGTGCATGTATGAATGTGTATTTTGAATCTCACTATGGTGTATAATTACAACGTAGCCAATAAGGTCTAACAAATCAATTAATAAAGTTATGCTAAATCAGCTGCCAGAAGGATTATTTCAACCTGTAGGAAAATAAGTCCTTTGCTAGGATAAGGATCGTTGCAGAGTGGGAACGGAAAGGACTGAGAAGAAATACCACCTTTCCAGAAAGGAACAGTATGAAGCCAGGATTAGAGAAACTTTGTCCAGAGAGTGAGGACTACTCCAGTTTGCAGATGTGCTCCATATCAGAACAGTACGACATGGGAGAAAAGATGGAAGAAGGAGTGTGCAAGAGATGGTAGAGGGTCTTCAACTCCAGGCTAAAAGGGTGCGGCTCTGAGGCCTGCAATCCCAGGATGCTGAGGCAGGAGGGTCGCAAGTTTAGTTTCAGGCAACTTAGTGAGACCCTGTTTTGAAATATGAAAATGAAGAGGGCTGGAGGCGTAGCCCAGTCAGTGGTAGAGCTTGTTTGGCATGTGTGAGGCTCCAGGTTCAGCCCTCGGTACAAAACAAAACAAACGAGGTTATTCTTTTTATTTATAGCACTGGATCTGGAAAACAGAACCTAGGATACATCTTTATTATGTCCATGTACAACTAGTTGAAGTTGAGTGGATAATACTAAGGCTAAAACAAAAGTCTGAGGTTGCTTAACAAATGCGATTTCTAAAACTTGGTGCAAATCCTTTAGTACCAAGTCCAGTGTTCCTTGGGGCCTCTGAGGCACTAGGCTGAGAGCTGGATGCTCTTTCTTTCTTCCCTCTTCACACCAGCTCCACCAGCTGTGTGTGCCACCCCCATTCAGAAGGTGGAGCGCAACGCACCTTAGGTAAGGAACTTGCCCAAATTCATGGGAGGATTAAGTCATGGGGCTCTGGGATCAAACTTCCTTACCAACTGAATTACAGACTGGAGATGTAGTCTTCCCACCTGCTTATAAATATTAACCAGAAAAACTCATTCTGTATGATATTCCAGCTATCCCTAATAATACCAGCTGCAGTGAACACAGGCCAGCCATATCTTTCTGAGTTTCATAACTTTTTTATATATGTCTTAGATCCTCAAATATTAATTTCTTCGAAAAGCTATTGTTTGAAGATAAATTAATAAAACTTAGCAGCCGAGTGTGGTGGCGCTATCTTGTAATCCCAGCATTTGGGAGGCTGGGACAGGAGGATCGCAGTTTGTGGACAGCCTCAACTACTTAGTGAGGCCCTTTGCAACTCAGTTAGACCCTGTTTCAAAATAAAGAATTTAAAAAAAAGCTGGACATGGTGGTGCACGCTTGTAATCCCTGTGCTTGGGAGGCTGAGACAGGAGGATTGCACAGGTTTCGAAGCCAGCCTCAGCTACTTAGTGAGGCTCTCAGCAACTTAGTGAGACCCTGTTTCCAAATAAAGGCTAAAATAGGTCTGGGAGTGTAGCCCAAAGGTAGGAAGCCTCTGGGTTCCACCCCCAGCACCACCAAAATAAATAAATAAATAAATAAATAAATAAATATGAAATGAAATTTAAAAAATAGGGCTGGCGGTGTAGCGCAGAGGTAAAATGCCAATGGGTTTTATAAAAATTAGCAACTAATTGGCCACCATCCCATGTCTACCTGTAACCTAATATAGAGCACAGAGAGTTGGGGAAGGGAGAGAACGGTGGCAAATAGAGGCCTGAAGAAGTGTCCAGATGTCATCTGTGAATGTCATACAACTGTGGAACTCAGCTAAGTGTAGAATTGCTCCCTTTCCCCTCTTTTGGTAAGAAGGCCAAGGGTACTACACAATTAAATACCACCTCTGGAAATATTATGGTTAAAATAGTATAACAAAACTAATTCCTTTGGTGTCCTTCTAAGACTAGAAATCAAAAGAACTTTAGGCTAGACTTTAGAGTTCAATAAATTATATATTTTTTCAGAACTAGAAATCAATGATCCTCTACCCGGCATGTGGCCTTTCCTGTAACTTAACAACTTAGTGAGACTGTTTCAAAATTAAAAATAAAACTAGGCCAGCTGTGGTGACGCACACTTGTAATGCCAGTACTTGTGAGGCTGAGACAAAAGGATCACAGATTTAAGGCCAGCCTCAGAAACGTAGTGAGGTCCTCAGCAAATTAGCTAGATTCTGTCTCAAGATAAAAAAATAAAAAGGGCTGCAGTTGTCCCAGGGTTCAATCCCCAGTATCCCAATCAATCAATTAATAAAAATAAAGTAGGAAGTATAGTTTGAAGGTAGAATGACCTGTATTCAATCCTCAGTAGCACAGAAAAAAAGAGAGGGAGAGAGGGAAGGAAGGAAGGAAGGAAGGAAGGAAGGAAGGAAGGAAGGAAGGAGTGATTCTTTGACCTGTCCTGGACAATTTTTCTTGGTTTAGTAGAAACTTGGGTGATCAGCTGGTTGCCTTTGTAATCCATGGCTGCTTCCTCTGAAGAAGTTATCCATTTTAACTAACTTTCTCTGGGGCAAAGCTGGTAAGAGAAGCTCAAAGTCAGAACTGCAGAAAGGAGCTGGGTACCACGGGGCTGAGACAGGAGGGTTGACAGCCTCAGCAACTTAGTGAAACCCTGTTTCAAAATAAAAAATAAACCTAGTGAGGTCTGAGCATCATCCAGGATCTTTCTTTGTTTTTCACTCCGGGGTATAGGAGAGTGAACCCAGAGGCATTCTGCCACCAGCTACATCCCCAGCCCTGTTTTATTCTCTAAAGAGGATCTAGCTGAGGCTCTCTCTAAGTTACTGAGACTGGACTTAAACCTGTCTAATTTGGATCCTCCTGTCTCAGCCTAAAAAGTACTAGGGTTATAGGGTTCACCACCATGCCTGGCTCCTCTATGGTTTTATACACTATTAGGACTTTACTATAGATCTTATTATTATACCCAGATCAGTTAAGTGCATGTTTTTAATAAGTCTATTGAAACTAAAAAGGTAAAAAAAAATTAAAGCTAATAGTGTTAATTTACTTATTTTAATAAAATCCATGAATTTTCCCCATAAATTAGCCGTAATAGTAAAATGAAACCATAAATTTGTATCGCCCTTTGTAAGTCAAAACATTTTCACTAATGTTAAATGAATTCCTTGACAACCCACACTGAGACAGTAAAGAATTTCTGGAAGTAACAGGGTTGACTATGCTCACAGGTGCACAGTACTCCCAGCCAGCTAGCTTCATGGAAGTCCCCCTTTCACGAATTTCAAAATAACATTCATTTACACAGTGATGGCAAAGTTTAATTGTATCCCATGCACCAGCTACATCCTTGAGACAAAATCACTGCCTTTTGCTGACAACTAAGGTTCTAGAAAAGGACTTACTAATAAATGGCTAACAAATTGCAGATCCAGGTTCACAGCAAGTCCAATTCCTTCTTCCACCCCCATGGCGTCTGCTCAAGTCAGTACAGAAATGCAGAGAGCAACTCTTTCCCCTTATTGCTTACGCTTCTGAAAAGCAGCGGCTGGTTAGAGCAGTATCATAAGCTCCTGGCTCATCGCTGACTTTCCTTCACCGTCAATTGTAATTTATTTTGGTGAAACACGAGTATTACTTACCACTCAACCGGCAGCCTCTTCCTCACAGCCTCACTGCTGGGAAGCAGGCTAACGGCATTGCGGATCTGTGCTACCGAGATCCTATGTGCCTCCTCACTCAACAAATACTGTTGGGCCCTACCTGGGTGCTGGACCCACAGTGCTGAACCAGCTGGGCGCTAACAGGAGCCTCTGTGCGCTGGTTCTACTAAAGAGGGAAGAGACGGAAGCTACACATGAACAAAATAACGATAACTCAGCAGGACACGTTCTGAAAGGAAATTAATCAGAGTGCCAAGAGAGACCATGTTTGCAGGGTTTTTCTTAGTTAGATGAAGTACATATCATTCAAGAGATGGCAAAGAAATTGGCATCACAAAAAAGGGAGGATGATCTAAAAAGAGTGGAAGAACTTTCTCTGGAGAGCGGAGCCTAGCAGAAGAAGAAGAAATTTTAATGAGCATGTTTATTCTCTAAAACAGTATTTCTGTACACACACACAAAGGCCATCTCTAACTTAGATTGATCAGGAACTGAGAAATGGCCGCCAGGTTTGGAAGCATGTGCCACCACACCCAGCTGAAAACAAGACTTTTGTTTTTTTTCTTTGGTGGTCCTGGGGTTCCTGAAAGCCCTTCTACCTCCGGGCTACACTCCCATACACCTATTTTTTATATTTTTATTTGGAAACAGGGTCTCTTAAGCCAGCGAAGCTGGCTTCGAACCTGTGCAATCCTCCTGTCTCCGCCTCCCAAGCACGGGAATTACAAGCGTGCGTCACCACGGCTGGCTAAAAACAAAACTTTTAAAAGAATATTAAACACAGGCGTAGTGGTGCAGGCCCAATCCCAGTACGTGGGAAGCTGAGACAGGAAGATCACAGGTTTGAGGCCAGTATCAGCAAATTTGCAAAACCCTTGGAAACTTGTTTGATTTTTGTTTTTGCGGTACAGGTGATAGAACCCATGGGCATTCTACCTCCGCACTACTTTTTTTTTTTTTTTATTCTTTATTTTGAAACAGGGTCTCACTGAGTTGTAAAGGGCCTCACTAAGTAACTGAAGCTGTCAACAAACTGCAATGCTCCTGTCTAAGCCTCCCAAATGCCGGGATTACAAGTATGTGCCACCATGCCTGGCCTTGAGACCCTGTTTCAAAATTAAACAATAACGAGGGCTAGTTTGGAAGTAGAATACTACTAGGTTCAGGCCCGAATATCTCCCCCCCCCTCTCTCTCACACACACACACGCACACACACACACACACACACACACACACACACACACACACAGTAAAAGCATATCTCTCAGAGAGTTAGGGAATAGAAAAATTTTCTCTTTTAAATTTTAAGAAAAAATGAGATTATGATTGACTTACATTTTTGTATTTTTAAGTTAAGAAAATAACCAACAATATGGGAAGAAAACCCTTTTTCTTTTACAAAACCTGGTTTTAAGGATTATTTCAGCTGTTTAAATTTAGGGAGCTAAAAAAAAAAAAAATCACACCCAAGAATGTTCTCTGGAACAGAGCCCACTACATTTTTAGTCGAGGGAGAACTGGCTGCATTTCTGTCTGCTTGGGGCTCTGGTCTGTCAGCCTTTGACTTTTCAGAGATGGGCAGACACACATGTAGAGAGATAATGATAAGACCTCAAAAATATCACCCACTCTTCTTTAAATCTATTTTATTTCCAAAGTAATTAATACTTGTTAGAGGTGATGATTGGGGAGGCTTACAAATACTGTTTTAGAAAATAAACACATTCAAATCATGCTTTCCCCTTGCTCTGCTGGACCTGGATTTCTTTTTTTGGAAGTTGTTTGGAAGTAAAGAAGACTGCTGTGTAGTGGACAAATACACTCACGATCAAAAAGAATGTTTGGAGGGCCGGGAGTGGCGGCGCACGCTTGTAATCCCAGCATTCGGGAGGCTGAGACCTTGAGGATCGGCCCTCTGCAACTCAGTGAGACCTGGTTTCAAAATAAAAACTAAAAAATAGGGCAGGGGGTGTGGCTCGGAGGTCAAATGCCCCTGGGTTCCATCCCCAGACCCACACACACAAAAAAAAAAGAATGTTTGTCGTAGAATTATTACACAGAAGTGAGTTTTGTTTGTTTGGGACCCCCCAACCCCGACCTTTACCTAACACTATCCCTCCTTCTCAAGTCCACTTAAACCTTTCACTCAGCAGGTAACTGTATCTAACAGAACTGAAATAACCTTTACCATTACTGAAGGGTTGAAGTTTTTCACCTGGTTATGAACTGCTCTGCAATCCCAAGTGTTTGGCACCCTATCACAGGCCTTCTCACACCTGACCTACTCCTGATGCTAACTAATGATTAACTTCCAGGGCCCCAGGGCCAGTGTGGCACCTCGGACTACTCTGGCCAGGAAGCGATGATCTGGGCTTCCTCATCCCTGGCAGCAGGGGCTGGGCTGACTCACCTACTGGCTCACTCGCCTGGGCTGGGCTGACTCACGAACTTACTGGGTTGCTGCTGACTTATTCTCCTTTACTGTCACTTGGCCGACAAAACAGGGGTAGGGCCTTTCTGTAAGCCCCAAACTTGATTTTGTGTCTCACAGAAAGGTAGAAAAGTTGAGACTATTTTTTCCCTTTTTCTTCCCACAAAAATAGGACATGTGCTCAGACATGATTTCTACAGTTAAAATAATGGGCTAGCAGGTGTAGTGGCACACACTTATAATCCCAGCATTTGGGAGGTTAAGACAGGAGGATCACGATCGAGGTTCACAGACAGCCTCAACTACTACTTAGGCCATTTGCAACTCAGTGAGACCCTGTTTCAAAATAAAGAATAAAAAAATAGGACTGGGGGTGTAGCTCGGAGGTAGAATGCCCCTGGGTTACACCCCCAGTACCGCAAAATAAATAAATAAAAATAAATAAATAAATGATGGGCTAGGGAGTTGAGACAGAAGGATCCCAGGTTTAAGGCCAAACTCAGCAACTTAGATCGTTAGCTTAATAAAACCCCATTTAGAAATTTAAAAAAAAAAAAAGAGCTAGGGTTGTAGCTCAGAGATAGAATGCCCCTGGGTTAGGTAGAATCCCCCTGGTTTAAGTCCTCAGTATCCCCCCAAATTATTTAAAAGTTGTGGAGGCTGCTTCCTGCTGCTCACTTTCTAACTTTTTATGCACTCAAGGATCCTAGCCCTGCTAGTCTTACCACTTACTCTAAAAGAAAGTGGCAAAAAGTCCGGCATATTGGTGCACAGCTCTAATTTCAGTACTTGGAAGGCTGAGGCAGGAGGATCACAAATTCATGACCAGCCCTAGCAACTTAGTGAGTCCCTGTTTCAAATAAAAGAATAAAATCGGGCTGGGGTCTAGCTCGGAGGTAGAATGCCCCTGACTTTCATTCCCATTACAAACACACAAAAATGAAAGTGGCAAAAATAATAGTCTCTCTGAAGCTTTTGTTTTAATTTTTAATGCTTTTCTGCCTTTAATTTTAAGTACTTCTTAATTGCAACCAGAGTTGTTTTTAATGAATTCTTAAAAACGGTTAACTCAAACTTCTAGCAAACTCTTAGTGATAATTAAGCTTTTCATACTGTCCACCTGTGTTCAATAACAACTTAATGACTTCTTGGGCAATGCAGAAATACTAGCAGCCATAGTAAACTCTTCCAGAATTACCTGCTAATGCTTCTTAGGTTGACCTCTTTTATCACAATCCAAGTAGATAATAGGTAAAGGGACATTTAACAATTTGAGAGTATGCAACAATACTATCTTCCCCTCCCCTCCCGCTCCAGAAAGAATGCAGAGAAAACTTCAGGCTGTCATTCTTCAAGTGTCTATAGCCCAGTTGCAAAGCTTACAATTTAATCTGAACAAACTATTAATTGAAACTAAATCCTATTATTCCCAATCCACAAGCTTATTTTCTCTTGCTCCAGCACCACTATTAAAATTTCTCCTTCACTTATTCTCCCACGACTCCTGTTCGTGGAAGCTCATAAGAACCAACTCACCCTGAGGTATAAATTATCGACAGGTCTCACTTCTAATCTGCAAAGCTGCAGGGTGCAGAGCCAAAGGGACAAATGAAAATCTCCTAGAATTCTGCACAACATGGTCATGCGCCAGATTACTACTGTCGGTTTATGTCTGATCATGATCTCACAAGATAATAATAGAGCTGGAAAATTACTATCCTCCATGTGACACGGTAGACACTGAAGCAAGAGTAAAGTCATAAAGCTACACATTTCTCACATTTTTATGGTATGGTAATGCTAGGGTAAACAAACGTATGCTGCCAGGGGTAGAAAAAAGGAGCACATTGCTGGGCGTGGTGGCACATGCTTGTAATCCCAGCATTTGGGAGGCTAAGACAAGAGGATCTCAGTTTGTGGACAGCCTCAGCTACTACCTAATGAGGCCCTTTGCAACTCAGTGAGACACTTTCAAAAAAAGAAGCCGGGCGTGGTGGCGCACGCTTGTAATCCCAGCATTCGGGAGGCTGAGACTGGAGGATCACGGTTCGCGGACAGCCTCAGCTACTTAGTGAGGCCCTCTGCAATTCAATGAGACCCTGTTTCAAAATTAAGAATAAAAAATTGGGCAGGGGCTATAGCTCGGAGGTCGAATTCCCCTAGGTTCCATCCCCAGACCCACAAAAAAAAAAAAAAAAAAAAGAAAGAAAGAAAGAAAGAAAAAAGGAGCACATAGAGTTATGCACAATATAGAACACTTAATGAACAGGTATTACTGGTTTATGTATTTACAATGCTATGTTTTTTACTATTATTTAAGCACACTCCTCCTTTGTATAAAAAGTTTATTATAAACTGGTTTGCAAATTAGCCTGGTGCTTCTCGTGTTCACTAGTCATTTGATTGCATCAAGAAGCCATGTGAAGTGCTTGACCTGTACCTTCTAGGTTGGCAGAGGGCATCCTGTGATGTTTGCACAACGACCTCACCTGACTGTGGTTCACAGAGCCGACCTCCATCCTAAGCAACAGGTGACTGCCGTATTCGACGGCTACCTCCCAGAGAATTTGATTTGTCAGCAGTAAAACCGGGGGCATTGCTATTTCAAAAAGCTGCCTAGGTAACTCTAAAACTCAGTCCCTAAACATCTGAAGGACACCCACATACACCTACAACAGAAATAGCACTTCACTGGGTCACAGGTAGAGAAGGGTCAAAGATCTGGGGGCCTGAGGGATGGGAGGCCTGAGGCATCAGGACAGCTGACTGGCAAACCTGCTAGGGATGAGTAGTCTTTGCCTAAACCCCGCCCCAGGCACAATTATTTGATACTATGAAATTAGCATTTTATCAGTATAAAAAGACCTTGTGAGCAGGTGTGGTGTCTCTCACTTGTAATTCCAGTACTCAGGAGACTTAGACAGAAGGACTGCAGGTCAAAGCCAGCCTCAGCAACTTAGTGAGACCCTGTTTCAAAATTAAAAATAAACTAGAGCTAGGGGAGTAGCTCAGCGGTAGCATGCTCCTGGTTCAATCTCCGGTATCCCCATACCACACATGTAAAAATAAAATAAAGAAGCTTGTGGTGTTTAGAAATTTTACACAAAAACTTAAAATACAAGAAAGTCAGCCAGTATGGGACCATACACCAGAAACAGAATGAGTAAACAGAGCTCGCTTAGTCCTGTTTTTGTGTTGTCATTTATTCATTTTCCGTAAACTGGTCCTGCTTTTCTGGTAAGTCTGTCCACTGTTCAGCGACAACAAGCCCTCCATATGCTCACATCTCCTGCGTGACCCAAGGTAGCAGCAGCAGCCACAGTAGGGGTGTGGGAAAGCCCTCACAAGCTTCTGCCCCATCCTTCATCCCTCCGTGCTGTGGTGGCACTGCGGCCTCTTACCAAGCCCAGCTCAGTGGAGTTGGCAGTCTGACAATCAAAAAGGAAACCCGACAAGATAAGAGAAGCACTTTGCTTCCTATCCATTTTCTTCACTGGTGGAATGGTTCTTTTTTCCTTCATTTATAATGAAATTATTGATTCTAAAATAAGCAGCTATTCTCTCCCGTAGAAAGAATCTTTGATACTCAGAGGGATACTTTCTGATTTAATTCCCCCCAAATGATTGCTATTCAAATGCTAACAAGTTTTATTTTCTTTAATTCTTTTTTTTTTTTTTTTTTTTTTTTTGGTGGTACTGGGGTTCCTGGAAGCCCTTCTACCTCCAGGCTACACTCCCAGACCTCTTTTTACATTTTATATTTGGAAACAGGGTCTACTAAGCCAGCGCGTGCCGGCTGGCTTCGAACCTGCGCGATCCTCCTGTCTCTGCCTCCCAAGCGCGGGATTACAAGCGTGCGCCACCACGCCCGGCTTCTTTAATTCTTTATACCCAGATGCAGTACCACACCTGTAAACTCAGTACTCAGGAGTCTGACATAGGATCACAGGTTCGAGGCCAGCCTCAGCAACTTAGTAAGAATCTGTTTCAAATTTAAAAGAAAGAAAAAAACTTTTTTAAGCTCTAGGAGTATAGCTCCAAGGTAAAATACTCTTATATTCAATCTACAGTATGAAAAGGAGGAGGAGGAGGAGAAAAAAGGAGGAGGAGGAGGAGGAGGAAGGGAGGGAAGGAAGGAAGGAAAAGGAAACTACAAAAATAGTTATCACATCCCCCAGAGAGTTCCTATTTCTGCTAGGCAAGCAGGAAAATCACTTCTGAATGGGTTGAGGGATGGTGCTACAGAGCTGGCTACATGCTGTTCTACAGGAAGTAGCTTCCTACGGGGCACATGGTCTTATCATTCTGAAAAATTTCATCCCCAGGGAAACAATAAATTGTTGGACACAAAGAGTCTAAACTGTAAATGTTAGATCTACAAATAGCTCACATGCATATTGTGTTGTTGTGTTTTTTTTAAGTATCATTGCTCAAACAAGTATCCCTTAATTTATCATACAATAACCCAGATGCTCCTCTATCTGCTTTACCTATCAGAAAATCGGCTTGGAGCTGATTGACTGTAATCTCACATGCCTGTAATCTCAGTACTTGGGAGGCTGAGACAGGAGGATTGCAGATTCTAGGACAGTCTCAGCAACTTAGCAAGACTATTTTGAAATACGAAATATAAAATAAGGCTGAGGGGGTAGCTCAGAGGCAGAATGTCCTCAGGTTCAATCCCCAGTACCAAAAAAAAAAAAAAAAAAAAAAATTATAAAGCCATCTGTCATGCAGATTACTTGGTAAAAGTCTACTGGTGACTCTCACTGAGAAACTGACTGCCCCACCAGATTGGCAGCCCCTGACCGGCCTTCTCATTTCTCTCAAGAACTGGAAACTTTACAACGTAAGGAGACTGAATGCAAAAAGACATGAGTGGTCTCAAGTCTGACTGCCAAGCCGCTCTTCCCTGCAGCCCTGCCCAATGTCCTGTTTCTGGGATCTTTTTGGTCCAAGGAACTTCATCATGGACCTCTAACCCTTCACTAACTTTTAACAGTATCCCAGGGTTATAGGAAATTCGCAGGGCCTGTTTTAACATATTAATAGGGCTAATATTGCTCCCATTCTAAATAGAATCTACAGATATGGCTTACATTCTATTGCCCATCAGATCTGTGGAGTCGCTGCCATTTGGTGTAACCCGTCTATTCGTTTATTTCACCTAAGGAATTTTTGGCAATACAGTTAAATGCATTAATTAACATTGTAGCCAGGAAGTTCAAACCTTTAACAGTAAGACTAAACTCTTGCTCTACTGGTAACCAAATTGGTTCTTCTTCATGCGATGGATCATGCATTTCTAACTCAAAATGAACAGGCAAACAACGTACTTAACTCTTTCTCGTGTCTTTTAGTATCCTGTGCTAGCAGCTTTGTTGGTTTTGTTTCCATTTTTGTCCAGCTATCATCAATCCTACAATATACCAATCCTTCAATACATTCATTTTTAACTATGGTTTTTGCCTCTTCAAAAATGTATTAATTAGCCGGGCATGTGACACACGCTTGTAATCCCCGCGCTTGGGAGGCTGAGAAAGGAGGATCAGTCAGGTTCGAGCCAGCCTCAGCTACTTAGTGAGGCTCTCGGCAACTTAGTGAGACCCTGTTTCCAAATAAAAAATAAAATAGGTCTGGGAGTATAGCCTGGAGGTAGAAAACCCCTGGGTTCTACCCCCAGTGCCACGAAAAAATAATAGCTTGTTCCTTAGATTCTTAAATCTAACATTTAAAAGCTAATAACACAGACAGGTGTGGTGGCGCATGCTTGGGAGGCTGAGACAGGAGGATCACACATGTTCGAAGCCTGCCTCAGTTACTTAGTGAGGCTCTCAGCAACTTAGTGAAACTGTTTCCAAATAAAGTATAAAATAGTTCTGGGAGTATAGCCCGGCTATAGAAGGCCCCTGGGCTCTGTCCCCAGTACCACAAAAAAAAAAAAAAAAAAAAAAAAAAAAAGATAACACAGCTGGGCTCAGTGGTGCATGCAGATAATCCCAGTAGTCAGGAGGTTGAGACAGAAGAAATGAAGGTTAGTGGCTTGCCTCAGCAACTTAGTGAGAGCCTCAGTTAACTTAAAAAGACCCTGTTTCAAAATAAAGAAATAAAAAAAGCTGGATGTGGGGGGTGGTAGAACAACCCTGGGTTCAATCTCCAGTATACCCTCCCCCAAATAAAGCTAAAGCATCTCTCCATCATGTAGGAATTGTGGGCTAGAATATATGTTAACATTTAATCTCTTACAAAATTGTATGTGGAACATCAAAAGCATCAAACTCCTGATTTTGGGACTGACAAGGACCCATCAATAAGAAAAAATAAATAAACCTCTTTGAATTGCTAAATATCAATGACTGATCCCATCAATGTTAGCTCAAACAGACAGAAGGGAGGCATCCACAAGCCAGGCTCTGGTGCTCTTTCTTTCACTATCTTTGCAATAAACTTTTCTTCTATGAATACTTTGAAGATATTTTATGCATAATACATATCTTCAAGTTGCTTCATTAGTTCAAATTTTAAAACTTTTCTTTGCACTTATGGAGTAAATGCAAATCAGGTTTAAAAAAATTAATTTGTATAGAACTATCCCATCCTAAGAAACATTTTAAGATGATAACCCACTCAAAGGACAGTGACAACCAGCATCATCATTATCTAAAAAGGAATCTGCATTTTTTCAGAGACTCAAGAATCTACTTTTCAACACTGGATATGGTGGTGCATGCCTGTAATCCCAGTACTTGGGAGGGTGAGACAGGAGGATCGCAGGTTCAAGGACAGCCTTAGCAAGCAGTAAGACTCTCATCAACCTAGTAAGACCTTGTTTCCAAATAAGAAATAAAATTGCTAAGGTAGAATGCCTCTGGGTTCCACCCCCAGTACCACACACACACTCAAAATAAAAAAGGCAGGTGTGGTGGTGCACACTTGTAATCCCCGTGCTTGGGAGGCAGAGACAGGAGAATCATGCAGGTTCGAAGCCAGCCTTAGCTGACTTAAGAGACCCTATTTCCAAATAAAATATAAAAAAATAGGTCTGGGAGTGTAGCCCGGAGGTAGAAGGCCCTTGGGTTCCATCCCCAGTACCACCAAAGAGAGAGAGAGAGACAGAGAGAGAGAGAGAGAGAGAGAGAGAGAGAGAGAGAGACCACTTTACATAGGATTCGCCAGGAGATTGAGACAGATACCAAAGTTTGAGCAATAGTGCATTATAAAATTAGTTTTCTATCAAAAAAATAATAACAGCATAAGTTGTTTTCATAATATAAGAGGAGTGGTCTTCACAAAATAAAAGCCATAGAACTGACAATTTCCGTCTTCCCCTGTGATGCTGCAGATTGGACCCACGGGCATTCTTCCTCTCCCAGCTCGATTGGGAGGGGGTGGTTCTGGGGATGGAACCCTGGGGCATCATACCTCCTAGCTATACCGCCATCCCGACTTTTTATTCTTTATTTTGAATAGAGTCTCACTAAGTTTTGGAGGGCCTCACTAAGTATCTAAGGATGGCCGTGAACTCTCGGATCCTCCTGTCTCTGCCTCCTAAGTACTGGGATTACAAGTGTGCACCACCACGCCTGACACTGACAACAATTCAAAATTCCAAATCAATTTCAATGTCAAAATACTGAACTGGTCACACAGGAGCAGTTTCTATTTCTCAATGGGTAATCATGACATCTGTTGGTTTCTATTGCAGCCAACATAATCCACAAAACTAGGTAGTTCCTTGTATTTTTATTCCACTTCAATCCATAAAGTTTACGTAGCTATTTTTGTAAGAAATGGGGAGCCACAAGGAGTAATTATGATTATTTTAGATATTGGAAAGGCAATTTTCCAATGCAAATCAATAAACTTGGCCTAATGCTTACAGTGTATTTATGTAATACTCTACTGACATAAAATCAAATCTGTTTACCTCTATTTACAGTTTTTTTGATGAGGGATATGAACATTTTATATACATATAATTTTTGTTAACAGGATGTGAATAACCATTAGCAAGCTGATGAGCCCATCAGGGTACAGATGACTCATGAGGTCCTACCTCAGTGGTCAGTTGTGACACTCCTCTGTTCCAACCTTGCCTTGGCACCTAATCTGCAGAAAGGACCTGACATGTAATATAATAAACTGGGATGAATGCAGTTGGTGTCTCCTGGGTGGGTGTTATACAGAAGTGACCACTGCCAAGAGAAATACAACTTATAACTAATTCCTTAAACAGACTTTCCTTGCTTTGAAGACCTGATCTACTTCCAAATGGAACAACTGTAATCACTACAAAGAAGATGTCTGCTGAGAAATACATTGTTAAAGATAACGATTCCAGCACTTCAAAAGATCTTATTTTAGATGCTCTAGACAGTGGACTTTTGAAACCTTTCTTTCTTGTTATCAAGCAGTCCCTTCTCTTCTTTTGATCTGGTCTACACTCTCATCCCTGGCATAAATAAGCTCCCAGAAGTGTGGTAAAATCCTCATCAGGGCCTGAAGTGACTAATGTGTATCATGGCCAACACAGCTGGAGGAGGACTGAGATGGCTTAGGGCAGAATGGAAGGTCTGATGGGGGAAGCAGATCAGACCGCAGAAATACAGCAGAGAGAGTGAACAAGCAGGCTGTGTACGGTGATTCAAATCAGTGAACCCAGCCCTTGACCCCCTGGCAAATAGGGCTGGCAGGAATTGAATAGGAAAATCAGATTCCTGGGGCCAAGATAAGAACTGTTTCCTTTCCATATTTTCCAAAACTCCGCTCCATAAACTAACAAACTCGAATTTACATGGTATTCAGGCAGAAGAGACGAGGGAGGACGTACATTTCCAAGACCAGATCTTCGAATGAGCATCTGACCATAGGAAGGGTGTCAGATTTAGTACTAGAAGAGGGCAACTGGTTTACCTACACCTAGGTAATTATATACCACGGCAAAAGGCTGGGAAGTGTAGCTTCAGCCCTGATGGATAGAGGAAAAGAGAGGAGAAAGAAGGAAAGAAAGGGAGAAAGAAATCTGCAACAGAAAATAGATAATTATTAAAGATTGTGAAGTTTTAGAAATAAAATAGATGTGAGTTTGAATTCTATCTGAACCACTTTTGCACCTTTGATCTTGGAGGATTAGTCTGCCTTCATCTGTAAAGTGGAGCTAATAAGTTATTCCTAGAATTGTAATCTGAAGGAATAATAAAGGAAGACGTGCTAAAAAATACCACCTAGCATCAATTTTTTGCATACACACACACACACACACACACACACACACACACACTGGGGATGGAACCCATGGGCATTCTACCTTGAAGCTATACTCTCAGCACCCCAACAAGAATTGATGTGAATAAATTTATTCTTTTTCAAAGACCATATCCTATAGACTTCAGAAAACTTAAATGCCTTCTTAATCCATTTTTTACTTATTTTCCATGTTCAAGTTTATACAACAGTCTCCTTATCTAAAGTGCCAAACTTTAAGAAACAAGAATTAAAGTCTTGTAGCTGGACATGGTGGCACACGATTGTAATCTCAGTATTTAGGAAGCGGAGGCAGGAGGTTTAAAGGTTCATGGACAGCCTCAGCTATTTAGTAACCCCCTATGCAACTTAGTGAGACCCCCTCTTTTTTATATTTTATTTGGAAACAGGGTCTCACTAAGTTGCTGAGAGCCTCACTAAGTAGCTGAGGCTGGCTCCTACCTGTGTGATCCTCCTGTCTCAGCCTCCCAAGCGCGGGAATTACAAGTGTGAGCCACCACGCCCGGCTAGTGAGACCCTTTTTAAAAAGAAAGAATAAAAAATAGGGCTGGGGATGTAGCTCAGAGGTAGAATGCCTCTGGATTCAAGCCCCAGTACCACAAAACAAAACAAAACCTAAAAATGCTTAAAATTTTAAATAGCAGAATATTTAGCTGAATATGGTGGCGCACACTTGTAATCCCAGCATTTGGGAGGCTGAGACTGGAAGATCCCGGTGTGCAGACAGCCTCAGCTACTACTTAGTGAGGCCCATTGCAACTCAGTGAGACTCTGTTTCAAAGAAAGAATAAAAAATAGGGCTGGGGGTATAACTCGGAGATAGAATGCCCCTTGGTTCCACCCCCAGTACCACAAAATTAATTAATTAACTAATTAAATAAATAATATAGCAGAATATTTAAAACATTATTTTTGACATTTAAATGATTTTGGATCCTCTTACATTGTTTGATTCTTTCATTTCCACCCTTCAATTCTATTACTTGATGATAATACATAATGGGTATTTCAAAAATAAACATGACTCTTTAAAATTAAACTTTAATCTGAGTTTAAAATGTTTAACTGAGCCGGGCATGGTGCACACACTTGTAATCCCAGCATTTGGGAGGCTGAGACCAGAGGATCGAGGTTTACGGACTGCTTCAGCTACTTAGTGGGGCCTTTGGAACTCAGTGAGACCTGGTTTCAAAATAAAGAATAAAAAATAGGGCTGGGGTGTGGCTCGGAGGTAGAATGCCCTTGATATCCATCCCAAGTACTCGGGGAAAAAAATGTTTAACTGAATGCCTACTTTAAGTAAGTAAGTGTGTGTGTGTGTGTGTGTGTGTGTGTGTGTGTGTGTGTGTGTGTTTCTGAGGATTAAACCCAGGGGCGTTGTACCTCTAAGCTATATCCCTACCCTATTTTATTATTTATTTGGAAACAGGATCTTGCTAGGTTTCTGAAGGCCTCATTAAGTTGCTGAGGCTGGCCTCAAGCCTATGACCTCCCTGACTTAGCCTCCCAAGTACTGGGATAACAGATGTGAGCCTTCACACTTGGCTTGAATGCCTATATCTCATAACTGCATAAATTCCACATATCTAGAGTTTAAGGCCTTCTACTATCACTGGCATATTCATAAGCAATAAGATCAGTATTTCATTGTGACTGATAGAATAGGTGTGTGGGTATGTCAAAGGTAGATGTAATTATTTACCAAAAGGCTTCTAATTAATTAGAGTAATAATGATGCTAAAATTTCACAGGGTTTTCAAAAGAGTGGAGGAGCCAGGCATGGTGGCGCATGCTTGTAATCCTAGTACTTTGGAGGCTGAGACAGGAGGATCGCAGGATCGAGGACAAACTCTGCCAGTAGACTCTCATCAACCTAGCTAGATCTTGTTTCAAAATAAAAAATTTAAAAATAGGACTGGGGGTATAATTTGGCAGTTAGAATGTCCCTGAGTTCCATAAAAAAAGAGTGGAGGAGTAGAGGAAGGGGATCAGGAGGAAGGAGGAGGCAAGCGAGAGGAGGTACTGGTGGGAAATCAACCAACTTAGCTATGTACGTGTACAAATAGAGAACAATGAAACCCAGTATTGTAGACAGTTATAATGCACCTATAACAAATTGTTTCAAGTTTAGGTGAAAATGGAAAGATTTCACATGACTAAGAGATACTACGGCTGGGCCACAGGAAGACTACTAGGTAACCTATATGTGGGAGGCTGAGACAGGAGGATCACAGGTTTGAAGCCAGCCTGGGCCATTCAGCAAGATCTGGTCTCAAAAATAAAAAAATAGATTTGGGCGTGGTGTTACATGCTTGTAATCCTAGTACTTGGGAGGCTGAGACACGAGAATCACAGGTTCAAAGTCAGCCTCAGCTACTTAGTGAGACCCTCTACAACTTAGTGAGACCCTCTTTCAAAATAAAGAATAAAAGATAAGGCTCGGAGTGTGGCTCAGAGGTAGAATGGCCCTGGGTTCAATACCCAGCACCATAAATAAGTAAATACATACACATATATATATATACATACATACATACATACATACATACATACAAGGGCTGGGGGTGTAACTCAGTGGTAGAGCACCCATGGGTTCAATCTCTAGTAACACAAAAGTAAATAAATGAGGAAAGGTTCCTCAGAAGCAGTAAGAGATTGTTCCATGAACACAGGTAGAGCCACGCCTTGCCTCTGCCAGGTGCTACCTGCAGCTGCTGCAGTGTGAGCCTGGAAGCGGCTGGCAGGCTCGCGGGCTGGGGGCCTGCCTGCCTGAAGCCTGCACTTCTGTCCACCTTCCCGTGCTGCTGCCGCCACGCACTCATCGCACTAAGAAGTAACGAGGGCTGAGACAACTAGGTCACCCAGTGTGTGTATGTGTTCGTGCACACATATGTTAAAAGGCTAAAAATATTTCAAAAAATTTTAGATGACGAAGGGGAAGGCACCTCACTGCACTGTCCCAGAAACCTTATTTTAAAATGAACATTTGATTTTTTGAACTTTTGCTGTTTTAATTTGCCAAAGATAATCTTTTTTTCCTCTCCAAATGGGGATGTCAAATCTCTGTGACCCATCCATGAATAAAGACTGGTCCGCTGGGGAGCAGGAGTGATTCAGCAGTTGAGGAACTGCCTTGTCTTGATGTGCCTTCCTTATGAAACTGATGAGCCACCATCTCTTGTCGCGAGCAGGAACAGGGCCTGTGTTGGATGGAGGGTAGTTGGCCAGGACACAGACACAGCCAGGATGTAGAGAAGGATATGATCCCTGTATCCTGGGCAGGACGTCTCAAGTTTAATAATAATCACCATGAAGCCGGGCATGGTGGCGCACGCTTGTAATCCCGGCATTCCGAAGGCTGAGACCGGAGGATCACGGTTTGTGGACAGCCTCAGCTACTTAGCGAGGCCCTCTGCAAATCAGTGAGACCCTGTTTCAAGATAAAAATTTAAAAATAGGATAGGAGGTGTAGCTTGGAGATCAAATGGACCTGGGTTCCATCCCTAGACCCCCCCCATATAATAATCACAATGAAAATGAATTATTATAGTTAGTCAAATTATTGAAAGCAGACCAGGTGCTAATGTCACTTTGGAGCCTTATGTATTCTTTAATCTCTTACTCTACTTACTCATCTTCTCAGTCCAGTGACAGTGTTTACCACCTGCCAATTTCTTTTCAATGCTTTCAACTTTAATAGTAGATCAGGCATTTGGGAGGCTGAGACAGGAGGTTCATGGTTCGTGGACAGCCTCAGCTACTTAGTGAGGCCCTTTGCAACTCAGTGAGATCCTGTTTCAAAGTAAAGAATAAAAAACAGGGTTGAGGGTGTAGCTCAAAGGTAGAATGCTTCTGGATTCCATCCCTAGTACTAGGAAAAAAAAAAATAGCAGATGGGCACAATGACTCACACCTGTAACTCCAATACTTGGGAGGCTGAGACAGGAGGAGCACAGGCTCCAGACTGGCTTCAGGAACTTAGCAAGACCCTGTTTTTAAATAACAAAATTAAAAAGGTGCTGGGAGTATACCTCCGATGTAGACTGACCCTGGGTTAAATTCCCAGTACCATAAAAACAAACAAAACAACACCACAAGTTTAATAGTAGGATAATTTAATAAGTAGGTATAGACTGGGATAAAATTGATAGTGCATCACCTGAAGAATTGCCAGTAATAGAGGATGAGAAATTAACTCACTGATATATAAAATTCACAAGGGTAGTCAGGTAAAAAAGACCATGTTAAAAAAAAATAATAATAAGCTGGGTGTGGTGGCGCACACTTGTAATCCCGGCATTCGGGGAGGCTGAGACTGGAAGATAGCAATTCGGGGACAGCCTCCAGCCTCAGCTACTACTTAGTGAGGCCCTCTGCAACTTAGTGAGACCCTGTTTCAAAATAAAGAATAAAAAAATAGCGCAGGGGGTGTAGCTCAGAGGTCGAATGCCCCTGGGTTCCATCCTCAGACCCGCAAAAAAAAAAAAAAAAAAAAAAAAAAGAATAAATGCTCCTTTAAGAGTCAACAGCCATTGACACATTTTATCCTCCATGTTAATCCCATTCTTCAAATAGTTTTCTTCTTGGCATTCTAAAAATCATACTTTTAAACGACATGTCTCAGTATAAACAAGGAAGCGGGCAAGTTATTATAATCTTAAAATCTCAACAGTGGTTTTACAGATTTAAACAAAGCTCACAGATCTTTAAGGCAGAGCCACTGAACTTTCCAATGCCATTCCTGAAATAACTTTAGAGATGGAATAATGGCACTGTTTCTCACTTCGTAGCTTCTTTATGCAACCGTAAGCAGCTTTCCAAGGCTTAGCTGCCTCCACCAACCTAACGGCATTCCTTACCTCATTTGCAAGGAAACAAGTCTTTCTCTTTGATTTTATACCAAAGCAGACCTTTTTTTTTTTTTTTTTTTTTCCCCCTTTCTGGGGATGGAATCCAGAGCTATACCTCTGGCCTAATTTTTATTCTTTATTTTGAAACAGGATCTCACTAAGTTGCGGAGGGCCTCACTAAGTAGTTCAGGCTGTCTGCGAAACAGGATCCTCCTGTCTCAGCCTCCCAAATGCTGGGATTACAAGGATGCGCCCAGGCTAGACTTTTTCTATTAAACATGACAATTGGTACTGGAGATTGAACCCAGGGGCCATTCTACCTCCAGGGTACACTACCATCTCTTTTTATTTTTTCATGTTGAAACTGGGACTTAACTAAACTGCTGAGGCTGGTATCTGTGATACTATTGTCTCAGCCTCGCAAGTACTGGGATTACAGGTGTGCACCACCACACCCTGCCCGCAATTCTTCTTTTATTTAGCCAATTAAGAGATTTGAAAGGCTTTGTTGCTGGTACTAATTTCTTATTCTCCATAGTTGTTTTTTAAGCTACCTCTGTTATCAAACTCAAACGGTCCTCATTTCTTACCAGCTGTAACTTCTCCCTTACACGGCTGTCCCCATGGGGCTGAGAAGGTGGCTTGGGTGCTTCACATGGAAGGAAAAGGACAATGTAAGGACCAGGAGAGGGGATGACAGAGGACAATGCTTCTGTTATGACCTTTTAACCATGGGTCCCACCTCTGGTCTGTCGCTGGCTTAGAGAAGGGATACTAAGCTGGCTGCTATAGAGCCAAACGAAAATACAGTAGAAGAGAGAGCTGGCCCCAAACACTACTCTTAGCGAGGCCCTCTGAGATTCAGTGAGACCCTGTCTCAAAATAAAGAATAAAAACAGGAATGGGGTGTGTGACTCAGAGATAGAATTTCCCTGAGTTCAATCCCTAGGACCACAAATAATAACAAAAAGGAATGCTATTGTGAATCTTGATGTCTTTTACTTACAACAATGTATTTTTGAAAGCCTTCTACATTAACATGAGATTTTGTTATTTTTAACAGTAAACAATAGAATGCCAAATCACTGTCCAAAGACTCTAAAATGTGCAGAAATTCACACTTCCACCACCTGACTTTCCCTCAAACACTGAAAATGTTCATATCTCACAATCTAAAAGATGAGAGTGGTATCTCACACACTATTTTCTTCTATTTCTTCAGTTATGACTATATTTAAATATTTTTTTCACATGTCATCAGGAAAAAAAATGGCTAAGAAATAAATTCTCTTGGCTGTGAACTTTCTAGTCAAGCCCATACCTTTTTCTTATGGGTTTGTGGATCCTCTTTTAACATTAGGGGCTATGTCACCTAAAGAAAAATATATAAATAACATTCAAGTGTTGAAAAAAAGTCAATATGTGAGACGCACACCACACAAACACCACACACAAGGGCCCACTCACTGAGTGTCTGGACTCTAACCATGCATCCCGAGCGCCTTTCCGTAATAGCACCTAGCCCTTATTTGACCTTGTTTTTTCCCACAGCAACATCCTGTTACATGGCTTGAATGTAATATACTTTATTACACTAGTTCTCTACTGGGACGTGTTTAGATTGTCTTTATTTGCTGTTACAAACTATGCTGCTGCAAGGGACATTCTTATTCTCACAACTTTCTGTAAACAAATAAGAGGGAAAGGGGTGTGTATGTGTGTGTGCCCGTGTGCGCACGGGCACATGCACTCATGTACCCTACTTGAGATTGAACCCAGGGGTATTCTACCTCTGAGGTACACCTCAGCCCTATTTTATTTTATTTATTTACTTATTTTGATACAGAGTCTCACTAGGTCTGGATAATTTACTGAGGCTAGCTTTGCACCTGTGATCCTCCATCCTCCTCTCAGCCTTCCAAGTACTAGGATCGCAGGTGTGCGCACCACTCCCAGCTTGAGGGAAGCCTCTAGACAAGTACTGCTTTAAGTTTCCCAAGAAGGCTGCAGTCATTAATTGAACCAATAATACATATGACGCTCATTCTCCCATACCCTCCATACCCTGATACTGACCAAATTTCAAAACGCTCTCATGTGCTAATGAACTAGCTCCTGTCCTTACCTAGTCTTTCTGCTCCTACGTGTCCCCTCATTCGTCTGCTCCTGCCACCTGTTCCCCTTGGTCAGATATGCTCATTCCAGACAGGCCCTGCCCACCGGCCCACTCTTAGCCTCTACTTCCCAAACCCCCAAAGATCATCCTATCATATAGTTTTTACTCAAATATTATCTTCCTTAAAAGTCCTGCAAACCATACCTTCCTTCCAACTGCCCCACTTTTATTTTATTTTATTTTATTTTTTGTGGTACTGGAGGTGGAACCCAGGGGCCTTCTATCTCCAGGCTACACTCCCAGATCTATGTTATATTTGGTTTGCAAACAGGGCCTCATAAAGTTGCTGAAAGCCTCACTAAGTGGCTGAGGCTGGCTTCGAACCTGCACGATCCTCCTGTCTCAGCCTCCCAAGGACTGGGATTACAAGTGTGCGCCACCACGCCCAGCTTCTGCCTCCACTTTTAACTTTTGTTTTCTCTTCACTGGATTCTCGTGTCTATTGATTCCTTCAATAGGGCAGATGACTACTAAAGATAGACTGAGGCGTTACTCAGTATAAGCAGCGATGTGTGATGTGTGACAAGGGGAGGAATGCATAATATATCAGAGCCACAATCTGACAGTCTCTATTAACATTCCCAAAGCAATGTTCACTATGAATATCTACAAATATACATAAGTACTATCTGCAGTAACACAAGGTTGGAAACAAAGTAAAGGAATATGTAGCCTCAAGAACTAAGCAGAATTCAGAAGCTCTACTTGGTTGAAATGAGTATGTGTGTAGCCGGGCGTGGTGGCGCATGCTTATAATCCCAGCATTCAGGAGGTTGAGACTGGAGGATCACGGTTGGTAGTCAGCCTCATCTACTTAGTGAGGCCCTTTGGAACTCTGTGAGACCCTGTTTCAAAATGAAGAATAAAAAACAGGACTGGGTTATAGCTCAGAGGTAAATGCCCCTGGGTTCCATCCCCAGTAAATAAATAGAAATGAATATGTTAGCCGGGAGTGGTGACGCACGCTTGTAATCCCAGCGCTTGAGAGGTGGAGACAGCAGGATCGCGCAGGTTCGTAGTCAGCCTCACTGGCTTAAGAGACCCTGTTTCCAAATAAATAAAAAATATAAAAGAGGTCGGGGAGTGTAGCCCAGAGGTAGAAGGGCTTCCAGGAACCCCAGTACCACCAAAAAAAAAAAAAAAAAAAAAAAAGAATATGTGTGAATATGCATAATCTTGTTTTGGGTTTTTTTGTTTGTTTTTGTGAGTCTGGTGATGGAACTCAGAGGCATTTGAACACCAGGCCCAGTTTTATATTTTATTTTGAAACAGGGTCTCACTGAGTTGCAGAGGGCCTCACTAAGTAGCTGAGGCTGTCACGAACCGCGATCCTCAGGTCTCAGCCTCCAGAATGCTGGGATTACAAGCGTGCGCCACCACGCCCAGCATAATGTATCTTTTAAGATGCAGGGTGAATATAACACAGTAAAAAACATGTTACCTGTTATCACGTGCGCTCAAATGAGAAGAAAAATAATAGCACAAATGATCCTCATTATTCATCAATTCTGTATTTGAAAATTGTCCTCCTAACTAAATTTGTCAATGCTGAATCCATTCAGTGCATTCGTGGTCATTGTCAGACCCGCAGTGTTTCAAACAACTGGAGCTTCCTGCGGTCAGCGTTTCTGGCTGAGGGATCAGGCAGCGCTCTGCCTCTGGCTCTGCTCCTCATACAACAAGCAGGTGTCATTCCAAGGTCTTACTTAGAGCCATGTTTTCCTTATTTTTGAGCTTTGTGGGAAAGTCACCACTTATAATGGCCCATAAGTTTCATGCTCAGGTACTATCCATCCTGTACCCTAAGCACAAGAAAAACCGTGATGTGGTCAGGTATGGTGGCACGTGCCTGTCCCAGCATTTGGGAGGCAGAGACAGGAGGATCACAGGTTTGACACTGGCCTCAGCAACTTAGTATGACCCTATTTCAAACTAAAAAATAAGACTGGGGGTGTAACTCAAAGGTAGAACACTCCTGGGTTCAATCCCCTGTACCACAAAAAATTAAACAAATAAACCAAAAGGATTTTTACAGTTGAATACTGAACAGTTTTGAGAGATGGACCACAAGAGAATTATAGGAAATAGACAACCAAATAGCAAATTTTCCCCCTTAATCTTCTCAGATTCAGTAAGATTTTGATGTGGCTGTTTCAAGGGACTGTAATGAACCATTTTCCTGAATATAGTTATTTTGGATGACTATATGAATAGTTTCTTCTCCTAGAAACTGAAGTTGCCACTTTCCTCCTGTTCTCTTGCTAAGAGATGTTTTCTTGTTAAGAAAACATCTACTAGCAGTTTCCCTAGCTCACTTAACACATAATTTCTTCCACTGCCTTTGCCTTGTCCAAGCAGCTCTCTGGAGAGGGCTGGGCTTGGGGAGAGGGGGACAGTAAATACCTTTGCTCAAGACCTGCTAAGTTTCCCTGCCTAGCTGGGGTAAATTTGCTTTGTTAGGATGAAAAGCCCCCAGTAATCAAAGTTTAACCACTGGATGGAAGTGCAATCACAGAGTAAATCAAGCTTAGAACCCAGCTACACCCTCAGCAACTCAGTGAGACACTCAACTTAGATCCGATTCAACATAATAAAAGGGCTAGGGTATAGTTTGGAGGTAGAATGCCTTTGGGTTCAATTCCCAGTATAAAACAAACAAACAAACAAAAAACCACCTGTGATGCACCTGGCCTCCCCCTCTACTGGTGACAGAAATCCAGCTCTCCTGGGACAGCTTATCAACAAAAGCTCTGCTCAGGGCTGATCTTTAGGGACACACTGTCAGCACTATCTATTCTCTTGGGCACTCTAAGTTCTAGTCCGCTATCAAGAGAGATCAGATGGCTGGGAGGCTGCCCAGGGCCACATTAATTTAGCCCCTGGACTGTAGTGTTCCTTGACATTAATTACATCTTCGACTTTCCCCCAAAGGTTGCTCTAAGCCTTTGGTCTAAGACCTTGGTTTGTCCTTAATTCACTGCCAGAAGAGGAATCTGGCTCTTAAGCCATAATTACACATTGCCTTTCTTTTCAGATAACAAGAACTCCTCTCTGCTTTGGCCCTGGCGTACAGAAAGCAACAGAGAAAGCTGTCTCTTCATCTCAGCAGGGCTGGCCCTCGTGGTCAGCCCTCGTGGTCAGCCGTCAGGGGCGTGCACATTCCCCTGCCCCTGCCTCAATGACCTTCCCTTGTTTCTGTTAATCCAACTATTGAGCTCAAGGTCCCTGCCTCATAATAGACACCTTTTTATTTTTTATCTTGAACCAGCTGCTCTTTCAAACTTGCTATCTTGCTGAGGTTGGCCTCAAACCTGTGATCCTCCAGTAGCAGCCTCCCAAGTCCTGGGATTTCCAGGCGTGCCTTACCACGCCCTGTTTAGATTTATAGCTTGAAGGCATTGTGGGGAGGTGGTGGAAGCTGCAGGAGGCGGGCATACCTGGAGGAAATGGGTGACTGGGGCGTGCCCTGGGAGGGGATGAGGTGGGACGAAATAAGTAAAATAGGCAGAGAGAACTCAAAAGGAAGGCAAGGAAATACCAGTTTAATTTAAGCTTTCACATACCTTTCAAAGTCTGTCACTACCTAAGCCAGTTTCTCTCCCGGGGCCTACACTCCTAAACTTGTGGAAAATTTGTAAATCTTAACTGAAGCCGGGCATGGTGGTGCACACTTGTAATCCCAGCATTCAGGAGGCTGAGACTGAAGGATCGTGGTTCGCAGACAGCCTCAGCTACTTAGTGAGGCCCTCTGCAACTCAGTGACACCCTGTTTCAAAATAAAGAATAAAAAGTAGGGTAGGGAGTGTAGCTTGGAGGTCAAATGCCCCTGGGTTCCATCCCCAGACCCGAAAAAAAAAAAAGTTACTGAAAATCCACTTATGATAATTACCTTGTGCATGGTTATTGAGCACATCAAAAAATCAATTAAGCAAAGAAAGATATATTTAAAGAAACCCATAGCTTAGAAGGCTTTCCAGCATTGTGCATTGATCAGATAGAGATCATGGCAGCTAAAGAAACCGGTACAAATGGCCTTGTGATCAGATGAGGCCGGCCCCACGCACCTTCCCCTACCCGCCCCTCACGGAGGAGTTTCCGTTAAGAAAACAAAAAACAAAAAAACAAAAAAACAAAACAAAAAAACAAACCCCTCAAATCATCTCTCACACTTGAGATGGCCCAAATCCTCCCTTGAATGTTTATCTGCTTCCTAAATAAATCTCTGCCTATGTCCCTACTTGAATGTGCTGTAATTCTTTTCCTTCGTGTAGACCAAGCACCCCACTTGTTCTGAGCAGAGGTCTTTGGGAACTTCTCTGACCTGTGATGACATGTATAGCTTGTCCCCAGCCCCTTCCTCTCTTCTCTCCTCTTTCTCTCTCTCCCTCCTCCTCCTGTAGGAAGCCATTAAGGTGGTCCCCTAAAAGAGTATTTCTGACTCAGCTGACTGTCCTTCACCCAGAGTCAACAAGGGTTGGGGTTATGGAAAGTTCAAAGTAAAAGGTCTGAGAGAAGATTAGGTGGTGATGGCACGAGGGCATTGACTGACCAACTTGTATGTGCTTTGGATTGGTCTGTATTGTATTCCGGTGGTGATAGCAAAGGATATTGATTGACCTGTAACTCTACAAATACCTCAAGAAAAATAAACCCAGTGTCGGCCAATAGGTCGGCCCAATAGAGAATACTGACCCAGGAGTATTCATCGACCAGTAAAGATATTGACCCAGGAGCAGGGGTTGGCCAGTAGAGATAGTAGGCTGGCGGTCCCCCCATGTTAGAATTTTAAAATTCTTGGAATAAAATTCTTAAGAGTTGAATTCTTCATCCTCACGCCTCTCTTCGGAACCCATACTTTTGCCGGCTGGCTCTGGCACCCTCCCTTCTCTGCTTCCTCCATCACACCTCTCCACCCTGATGTTCCTTTCCTTCTTGGGTCCAGAAATAGTGAAGCAGGCTGCCCATGGACTGGAACCTTTGAAACCATGAGCCAAAATAAATCTTTCCTTTTTGTGTGTGTGTGTATGTGTGTATGTGTGTGTGCGCGCGTACTGGGGATGGAACCCAGGGACATTCTACCTCTGAGCTACAACCCCAGCCCTATTTTTTACTCTTTATTTTGAAACAAGGTCTCACTGAGTTGCAAAGGGCCTCACTAAGTAGTACCTGAGGCTGTCCACAAACTGCAATCTTCCTGTCTCAGCCTCCCAAATGCTGGAATTACAAGTGTGTGCCACCACATCCAGCTCTTTCCTCTTTAGGTTATTTTTCTCTGGAACTTTGTTACAGCAATGAAAAACTGACTAATACACTACATATATTTTGCATATCTATTTGCCTTCTGAATGGATTGTACTTCAAGTTGAAATGCTTACAGAAAGCCGGGTGTGGTGGCGCACACCTGTAATAATCCCTATACTGGGAAGGCTGAGACAACAGGATCAAAGGTTCAAGACCAGCCTCAAAAATTTGGCAAGAGGGCCAGGCATGGTGGTGCACACTTGTAATCCCAGTACTTGGGAGGTTGAGTCAGTGGGTTCAAGGCCAGCCTCAGCTATTTAGTGAGACCTTCCACAACTTAGTGAGACTCTCTTTCAAAATAAAGATTAAAAAATTGGGCTGGGGCTGTAGTTTGGATGTGGAAGGCCCCAGGGTTCGATCCCCAGTACCACAAAAAAGAAAGAAAGGAAAAAAAAGAAACTTAAAAAAAAAACTTAGACTCTCAGCAACCTAGAGAGACCTTGTTTCAAAACAGAGCATAAAAAGGGCTGGGGTGTAGCTTGGAGGTAGAATGACCCTGGGTTCAATCCTCAGCACCAATTAACACCCCCCCCCCAAAATAAAAAGCATACAGAGCGTCTGTCTACCAATGGAAGGACACTACCTTCTACTTCTTTGTCTTCTTGCCCATCGTATAATGACAGGCTAATCCTGATTGCTCAGTGGTCACCAGCTGAGCTCACTCAATAATAGACGAGGCCACCTGAGCTCATACTGCTGGAAAGCCAAAGGGTTCCCACGCTCTCCCCCAGCCAAGGTATTAGGTGCACTAAAACAAGCCGTGGTTCCCCAGAAGAAAAACTTAATCTTATCCTCAAAATCTAATCACAGAATTTTGGTACATGCTGTAAAAATATTTGTTTTCATTCACAAGCACATATTTGTGTATATTATAAATTGATCTTGTATTAATTATTACACTGGTTTGTAAGCAGATTTTTCCTCATAACAATAATGTACATTTCCTATCAAAATATATTCTTTGTAATTAGATTGAAGTGATTACACAAGGGTCTACTAAAGGACTTGAGGGGGCAAAGAAGCAGAAACGGGGAATTTCTATCCTCCTGACTACAATTGATCCTTGTCAAGAACATACAAATAGCTCATATATGATGTCATTTTAAGCTATGTAGAGTTCTCTTATCTTTTTAGAGAGCAGAATGCCTACCTCCAGGTCTAAGGCTAGCCTCATGCTTTGTATAAGACTCTGTGAGGCCCTGAGGAGTAGACAAGCAGTCTGGTCATGTAAGGACCTTCTTCCTTGTCTCTTAGTATGAAATTCTCGATTTAGTGAGTGCTTTATTCCAGTCAGGTGATCAAATTAGGCAGTATTTATTAGTCAAAATTAAAACTTTAGTAGAATCCTGCCTTCCTATCACTGTGTGTGTGTGTGTGTGTGTGTGTGTGTGTGTGTGTGTGTATACCCCTATACCTCTAAGCTATAGCCCTGACCCTATTTTATTTTCTACTTGGAAAAAGGGTTCCACTAAGTGCCTTGGAGCCTAATGAATTTGCTAAGGAGAGCTTCTAATTGTGACCCTCCTGTTTCAGCCTCCCATTCCCAAGTACTGGGATTGCACATGTGCACCACCACACCCAGCATAGTATCACTGTATGAATAGAACCAGAATTTAAGTAAATATAAAAGGGACTATTCAAATAAAATTAAAACTCTTCAAAAGTGAATCAGTATTTCCTACTATTTTTAGTTTAAGCACTATATTGCTATAAGTTAATAGAGTAAGAGTCCAATTCAATAGATACAATTAGAAATTTTTCAAAAACTCATATTTCATACATTTTTCCCATTGGTCTGAGGCTTCATTACCAAAATAACCCCCACACCAGCATCCACTCTACCCTTCTAAAAATACCGTTTTTGAAAAGGGTTTCTTGTGATTTTCCAGGTAGGTGCTGAGTTCCCAAGACTCAGGGAGCTATAACCTCTCAGTACCTGAGATTTCTCACTTCAAAGATACACTCAATCCCAATGTCTAATTCATAGCACGGAGTGTCGAATTAGTGTTCATAAGCTCAAAGCAGGCACATAGAAAGCTTTCCATAATTAGTTAACATCCTCAGAAAATACCCAATAGAAGTCTCCAGGTCAGCATTACTCTTAATTTCCCGTTAACACACTCCCATCTTCTTCCTTTTCTTAAATTTATTTTTAATTAATTTATTTTTTTTGTATGGCACTGTGTATTGAACCCAGGAGTCTTCTACTTCTGAGCTCCATCCCTGGCCCTATTTCATTTTTGTTTTTTCATTTTGAAACAGGGTC
The DNA here is from genome assembly GCF_963383645.1 of Muscardinus avellanarius. Taxonomy (NCBI): domain Eukaryota; kingdom Metazoa; phylum Chordata; class Mammalia; order Rodentia; family Gliridae; genus Muscardinus; species Muscardinus avellanarius. The sequence continues at coordinate 42,190,653 of NC_137791.1, read as the reverse complement.
TTATTAAGTGACTGCATACTCCGGCCTCAAACCCGTGATCTTCCTGCCTTGGTCTCCCAAGGACTAGAATGACAGGTGTGCCCACTGAGCCTGGCTCCTCCTTCCATTAACACAGTAGCAAAGGGCTGACTGTGTGTTCTCTTCCCAGTTCTCTCTGGACGCTCTTAGAGAAAATGAGAACAACTTTTTGACTTAATTCTTTTAATAATTTTTTAAATCGAGTCTTAAAAAGTGTGCTTTGTGATTTAAATTTGAAAAGCCAAGTTCTCTGTGTGAAAGGGAACTTGCCTTCTCAGCGCTCTGTTGGGAAGTGTTTTGAATGGTTGCTGCCATTGTAAATTTGGGTTGTCAGGGACTGCCCATTCCCAGCTGAGGTCAAAGGAGATGATGCTCTGCCTTCTTGTTTTGCGTCTCACGCTATAAACAAGTGTCCTTTTTGATAGTCTTCTTAGTCCCAAGATTTTTGCATGTTTTTGTTGGAATTTTGCCCTTTTAAAATAGCCCCCAGTGTTAGAATGTTGTGCAGTGTTCTAAGCACAAGACTGTGACATGCCTTACCGAGAAATACAGGCGTTAAATAAGTTTCATTTAGGTACGTTACAGTACTGAGGACAAGGAGTTCAATGTTAATGAGCCAATAATATATATTAAGTAAGGAGTCTTTACAGAAGCACACGGAACAGCCGGGCGTGGTGGCGCACCCTTGTAATCCCAGCATTTAGGAGGCTGAGACAGGAGGATCGCAATTTGCCGACAGCCTCAGCTACTTAGTGAGGCCCTTTGCAACTCAGCGAGACCCTGTTTCAAAATAAAGAAAAAATAGGGCTAGAGGTGTAGCTCAGAGGTAGAATGCTCCTGGGTTCCATCCCCAGTACTACAAATTAAATAAATCAATAAATCAATAAATAAAAGCACACATTATTGATTAGTTGTCGAATGTTGTACCCAAAGACTCAAAGTCGAAGGCAACTAGCCTCCTGTTTCTCCTGGGAGCGATGGTTCAGTGCCCGCTACTTTGATGTTCTCAGCTCCTATAGGTATACAAGGATTATCAGTGGACGATACTAACCCATCCCAGGTACATGGGTGAGACTCTGGGAAGGAAGAACCTTCTGGAAGATAGACTATGCCAAATACTGGCTGCTTAGTTTAGTGAATACTTTTCTTCTTAAGACAAGTGAACGGAGTACGCTGTTTAAAATAAATGCTTGCAAAAACAAGTAAATACCTGCATCAGATCAAGAACTTAAAATTCTGTACTGGTGCTATTATTTATGTACTTACTTATTTGGTACTGAGGGACTGAACCCAGGGGTATTTTACCTCTGGGCTACACCCCCAGTCCTATTTTATTTTGAAACAGGGTCTCACTAAGTTGCTGAGGGCCTCACTAATTTGCTGAAGCTGGCCTCAAACCTGCAATCCTGCTGTCTCAGCCTCCCAAGTACTAGGATTATAGGCATGTACCACCGCTCCTGGCTTTTTTTTTTTATTATTATTTTATAGTGGACTCTGCAAGGGGTTTTAGAGGTGTATTATTATAGAGAGACAAAAGACATATAGGTACTTTTTTTTTTTTTGGTGGTACTGGGGGTGGAACCCAGAGGCTTTCTACTTCCGGGTTATACTCCCAGACCCATTTTCTATTTTATTTGGAAACAGGGTCTCACTAAGTTGCTGAGAGCCTCACTAAGTAGCTGAGGCTGGCTTCGAACCTGTGCGATCCTCCTGTCTCAGGCTCCCAAGCGCGGGGATTGCAAGCGTGCGCCACCACGCCTGGCCATATAGGTACTTTTTATCTAAGTCATATATTGTACAGAGCATGGGAAAAATCAACATTTTCTGAGTCTCCCAAATTTGCTTTTCCTTAAGTCCTAAGCACAGGGAAAAGCAGAATTTAAAGCCACTCCAACTTCTCACAAACACACATGCTGAGTGACACCTTCCAATATGCCGTGCTAAGTGAACCTACGGGTTTGTACGAGAAAGGCCAAGAGCACACGGTATACCACCACGATCCTACAGTCTTTCATCAACTGACTTCCTCTGCAGGTTTGCATATCCCAAAAGCACCTCTGACCTGCTTCTCCATCTGCACAGGTCAGCTTGCTGGCATGGCCTACTGAGTCATGAAAAGGAACACGGAGACTGCTGTGCTCCGCTGCCACACAGGGAATAGGCAGTGCTAGGAAGCAGGCCAACGTGATCCCAGCAGACCAGAGTGCTCTCGGGGATTACTCCCAGGACGGCAACAACTCTCCCCAGCTCTGTTCATGGCCCTAATGACATCCTCAGCCAGCCACTGCCTTATCCTGGAGAATGCACATGCGGCATATCTGAAGACTGCAGACCATCACATACAATTTTATTAGACCTGATGAGATTGGATTCTTTATCTGATTTCTATATCTGTGCAGGAGGTCACTGGAAATGTAATCTCCCCTTTTATTAGATAGTCCATGCCACTCGGCCTGCTGCACACTGCCAAAATGAACTAACAAATGTCTTCATTAATCGGTCTTTCCTCTAGATGCTCTAGCAAAAAAATAGGCAAAGTAGCATTACTTTAATGCAATTTGTGTGTGCGTGTGTGTGTGTGTGTGTGTGTGTGTGTGTGTGTGGTACTGAGGATGGAACCCAGGGGCATTCTACCTCTGAGCTACATCCCCACTTTATTTTTTTAATTCTTTATTTTGAAACAGGGTCTGAGTTGCAAAGGGCCTCACTAAGTAGCTAAGGCTGTCCTCGAACCACGATCCTCCTTTCTCAGCCTCCCAAATTCTGGGATTACAAGCATGCACCAGCAAGCCCGGCTTCCAAATTTTTTTTATTAAAATATCAGTATGGGAAGCCAGTCAACCATCTTAAGTAAATATTTTCATAACAGCAAATGCTGTTACTTTGAAACATAAAGTGTGTGTGTGTGTGTGTGTGTGTGTGTGTGTGTGTGTGTGTAGTACTGAGGATTGAACCTAGGGACATTCTACCTCTGAGCTACAGGCTCAGTCCTATATTTTATTCTTTATTTTAAAACAGGGTCTCACTAAGTTGTGGAGGCCTTCACTAAGTAGCGGAGGCTAGCAGTGAGCCTGCGATCCTCCTGTTTCAGCCTCCCAAGTACTGGGATTACAAGTTTGTGCCACCATGCCCGGCAAACACGAATTTCTATTTTAAAAGAGGCCCATGATGTTTCGCCTGTGGTCCTACTGAATCAGGTTGGACTTACTAAGCTTTCTGCAGTCTTTGGTTCCCTGATGCACTGAGCGTAATGTTTCCAGAGCATCAACAACTATTCTCCAGAATGAATCTGGTTCAAACCTCATCCTATTATGCCTACCAGACACAGATGCAAAATCCATAGGCACAGGATAAATATTAAGCCCAGGAGGCTGTCATACATCTTGCCATGATCTTTATCCATGGTTTTACTCTTCCAAGATGATGTATCAATGCCTCGAAACCCATTCCAAGAATGCAACAAGGTGCATCAACATAATCATTCTTGAATAAATGACCTCCCAGGAAACTTACTACTTATTAGCTCTTCCTCATGTGATTTCATGGACCATATAATCTAAGAGAGTATAAAGTCCACATATTTCCTACTTACACTATAAATAAAATTTATAAATAACTAAAAAGACTATCCAAGGGGGTTGGGATAAAATTCATTGACAGAACACTCACCTAGCAGGTATAATGCCCTGAGTTTGATTCCCCAGGACCAAAATAAAAGAAAGAAAAAGGCAAACTGAATCAGTTGATCTTTTGTCTCATACATGATCAGGATATGAAAGTATAAAGTGCTCACCTAAAAAATGGAAGAAAAGTGGGATGTGGTGGCACATGTAGTGAGACTCTCATCAACCTGGCAAGACTGTCTCAAAAAAAAAAAAAAAATAGGGCTGAGTGTGTAGCTCTGAAGTAGAATTCTGAAGTAGAATGAAAATTTCTACTTCACAGGATTGCAGTTAGAAAAGCAAAAGATCGGCCGGGCGTGGTGGCGCACGCTTGGAATCCCCGCGCTTGGGAGGCGGAGACAGGAGGATCGCGCAGGTTCGAAGCCAGCTGCGCGCGCTGGCTTAGGAGACCCTGTTTCCAAATAAAAATGTAAAAATAGGTCTGGGAGTGTAGCCCGGAGGTAGAAGGGCTTCCAGGAACCCCAGTACCACCAAAAAAAAAAAGCAAAAGATCATGTGAATGCAACTTGTAAAGTTTTAAATAATGACAGTTTTAACATCAATGTTAGTGACATAACTAAAACATATATAGTGTTAGTAAATGCTTTATACATGTTCATTTATTTAAACAATGCAAGAATGCTACTGGGTCAATAATAGCGCCTCATTTTATAGAAGAGAAAACTAAGGTTCACAGAGCTAGCAAATGGTCCCACAAGGATTAGAAGCCAGGCGGCCCTTCACACGCCACCTATTAACATATTATCACATGTCCCTCTGCATGTTATTAGCACCCTACATCCTGTGGCCCAACAGAGACCGGCACATTAAACAGTACATCTGTATGAAGGTACATAATAACTGAGGTTGGCAAGATACTCCCTGGTATAACTACGGTTGAAAGATTCTGCTATCAGCAGTCCCAGGGCCTTGTCAACCCTGGGTCAGTTTTAAGAATCCCATTCCATGTACTGTGGAAAACTATTCTTTCTTAATTATTTGTTTGTACTCTGTTTGTAGCCATTATTTTTCCATTTCCACTAGACAGATAGTACTTACAGTTCTACCTTTAGAGATCAAAGAGTAATTTACTCTGGGCATGGTGGTACACACGTGTGGTCCTAGTACTTGGAAGGCTTGGGCTGGAGGACTGCAGAATTAAGGCCTGCCTCAGCAACTTAGCAAGATTTAGTAATCCCAGTACTTGGGAGACTGATACTGGAGGACTGCAGGATCAAGGCCAGCCTCCACAATTATAAGACCCTATTTCCAAATATAAAAAATAATAAAATAGGGATGGAGGTGTGGGTCAGAGGTAGAACATTAACTAAAGTTAAAAGATAGATTCTGCTATTAGCAATCCCTTAGCAGTCCCAGTGTCTTGTCAATGTTGGGTCACGGTTTAAAGATCTCATGTCATGCGAACCACCAAAAAAAAAAAAGTAATGCAAACAGTAATTTGCATTTAACAATTTAACCTCACCCGGAATAAATCAACATAAAGAAATCTACTTTTTATTTTATTTTATTTTTTGTGATACTAGGATTGAATCCAGGGGCATTCTGACTCTGAGCTATATACCTCTAGCCCTATTTTATTTTTTATTTGGAAACAGGGTGTCACTAAGTTGCAGAGGCCTCACTAAGTTGCTGAGGCTGGCCTTGAACCTGTGATCCTCCTGTTTCAGCCTCCCAAGTGGGAGGTTACAAGCGTGCACCACTATGCCCAACACCAAGATGGATTTTGCTGCAATGTAAATCCTTTCTCTCTTCTCGGGCGTACGTTCTTAGGTTAGCACAGAGGATAACCTTACACCAACCCATTTCCCCTCCTCTGCTAACAGGAAGACTACCTCAAGCTGTGCAGACAGCAATAGGTCGGGCTTGAAAAGATGAAGCAAGAGGGTCTCAAGGCAATAGTCTCTTTGTCAGGGGACGGTCTAAGGATGGACGACAAAACTCCAGCTGTCTACCAGTGAGTGGTACAAGAGTCAGACGTGGGACCAGGCCAGAGATCACGGCCCAACAATATGGACAGCTCCCTACATAAGCTTACTGCGAACAGGTTGTGTTGATAAGGAAGAGATGAAAAGAAAGCTCCTTTGCCACTGCTCCTCCCCTTCTGCCTGGTAAGAAAGGCGGGAGAAACCTGGTGACGTGGCAGCCATCTTGTGACCGTAAGGAAAAACTGTTGACACACCAGGGGCGGCAAAACAAAAAATCAGAGAACCTGGATCTTTGACATGATTAAACCATGAAATAACCAAAGGCTGCCAACCAGACTTATCATTATGCAGAATAAATAAATGTCTGTATGTTTTAAGCCTCAGTTAATTAAGGTCTGTTACTTACAGTGGAAAGTATTTCAACGGAGTTCCTTGATTAGCAAGTATATTCTGCAGAGCAAATATAGGACTATTAACCAAAGAGGACATAATCCATGAAAGAGACAATCTGAAATTTATTGCATTTTGTATTTACTGGTCAATACTAAAAGCATTTTTTAATGTTGGTATTCAATATATTCTTGCATTCCTTTTTGTGTGTGTGACACTGGGGATTGAATCCAGGGGCACTCTACCTCCAGGCTACATCCCCAGTCCTGAGTTTTTCTTTATTTTGAAACGGGGCCTCACAAAAGTTGCTGAGGCTGGCTGAGAACCTGCAATCCTCCTGTCTCAGCCTCCCAAGTACTGGGATTACAAGTGTGCGCCACCACGGCTGGCACTATTCTTGCATTCTATAAAAGCTATTAGTTTTCTTTTTTTCTGCCTTTTAGAAAGACAGATAATATGCTATTTTACAAAAGTAAAATAGTAACATACATTCCTCAAGTTTTTAATGTGTCAGCTAGAACATTAAACATAAATCCTTCATTTACAGTTTGGTGAATGAATTATTTAACATGAAAAAATAATCATTCTACTTTAAGAGAAAAGTCAGGCTATAGAAAAATACATGTGAATAATGTGATATTTGTATTAAAAATAGAAAAAATATGATGCATGCCAGCAATCAAAGTACTTGGGAGGCTGAGAGGAGTATAGCAGGTTCACAGCCAGCCTCAGAATTTAGCAGGATCTTCTTTCAAAATAAAAAATAAAAAGGGCTGAGGGTGCAGCTTGGATGTAGAATGCCCCTGCATTCAACACTCAATACCAAAAACAAAAAACTAAAAAAAAAAGAAAGAAAAGAAAGAGAAAAGAAGGAAAGATAAAGATGGACAGAAAGATTTTTAAAAGATTTATACCAAAATGCAAGGGTTTATCTCAAGATAACATTTATTTTGTGTGTGTGTGTGTAATTTTGTTTCCTAAATGTTCTACAGTGTGTTAAAGTTCTTGCTTCAGATCTATTCACAGAAAGCAGAAACTGTAACAGACAGAAGCTTATTTCTTTAAATATATTTCTGGGACAGTATATATATATATATATTTGCTTTATCAAAATGATTCCCAGTCCAGTACCAACTTTTGTAAAATCTTTTAAAATTATTATATCTATATCTCCATAATCCTAGTCCTACAGTTGCATGTGATTTGATAAAGCATAACGATACACATACATAATTTTTCAGAAAATTGCGTAAAAATATTAAACCCAGCTAAATTCACAAGAAAACAAGAAAAAAACCTTTTCATTTTCAAATGAAAAAACTTGACACACACAAAAAATCCCTAACATTTTAAACTACAGAAAACAACTGACAAGCTACTGATGCTCTGGCCAAAGACCAAAGATAAATGAAAACACAATTTATAACAATACTTTAGAACACCACCAGCTGCCACCACTGCACCGCTCCTCTGGCGCTGAACCTCCACAGGACAGGTGGAGCTGTTACCTACGGAAAGCAGTTTAGATCCTTCACTGCACACCCAGGTATGAAAAGTTACAAGCCGAAGGACGCACGTAGTTTAACCGGGTAAACGCGAATCCTGCAGATGGGCGCCGCACCAGCCTTTTTCTCTGAGCTCGGAGCCTGGTCCTCCACCCCGCAAACGCCTTGCGGGAAGTATTCTCACCAATCTGCAAGTCAGCTGTGACCTCGGGAACTCCAGGCGGAGGTCTCTGTTCTTTATCCACAGTAGCCAATCCCCCCAAACACTGTAGTTTTTTTTTTTTTTAGTTTGATTGATTGGTGTAGTTCTCCATTGTGAGTGTGATTTCATCCATAAAATACAAATAAAACAACAAAAATCTTGGGCTTATGAAATTATACCCAAATCGAAGCGCAGACAGTAGTGACTGTGTGGATGTCTTCTCGTTACAAGCAACAAAACTGAAGGTTAGGGTTTAAACATGTATTCGATTGAAAAATAAGCCAAATCATCAGTATAGGTTTTATTTTTAAATTACTACAATATTCATATTAAATATTATTAAACTGAAGTTAATTTCAAAATGAGTTGTGTCCAATAAAAATAAAATAAAATAAAAAAATTTTTAAAAGACTTAAGTTTGGCTGGACATGGTGGCATATACCAGTAATCCCACTACTTGGGAAGCTGAGACAGGAGGACTGTTGGTTCAAGGACACAAGGACAGCCTCGGGAACTTAAAAGACTCTATTTCAAAACACAAAACAAAAATGGCTGGGAGTATAGCTCCAAGGTTGAATGTCCCTGGGTTCAGTCCCTCGAACTCCCCTAACCCCAGAAAACACTTAATTTAAATATTTATTTAAGGTGTTATTAAATCAAATTTATAACTATATACCTTTTCCTTCTCTTTATTCTATTAGAAGGAGCTGCATCTCTATCAAAATTCTCTAGGGGCCAGGCATGGTGGTGCACGCTTTTAATACCAGCATTTGAGGCTGAGACAGGAGGATCGTGGTTCAAGGACACCCTCAGCTACTTCATGAGGCCCTTTGCAACTCAGTGAGACCCTGTTTCAAAATTAAGAATAAAAGCCGGGCATGGAGGCGGACATCTGAAATCCCAGGATTCCGGAGGCCGAGACCAGAGGATCGCGGTTCACAGACAGCCTCAGCTACTTAGTGAGACCCTCCTCAACTTAGTGAGACCCTGTTTCAAAATAAAGAATAAAAAATAGGTCAGAGGGTGTAACCTGGAGATAGAATGCCCCTGGGTCTCATCCCCAGACCCGCAAAAAATAAATAAATAAATAAATAAATAAAAACAGAGCTGGGGGTGTTGCTTTGAGGTACAATGCCCCTGGGTTCCATCCCCAGTGCCACAAAAATAATAATTTTGTAAATTCTAATTTTAATATTAGCTATAAATATGTGGATGGAGAATACAAAACTATGTATAAATTTGTTATGCTTTATTTTGGGGTAGTGAACTTAAAAATTTTTTAAATAAATTTCTATAATAAGAAAATGCTTCCCTTAAAAACAGTACTTGAGTACAAAAGTGTTTAGCAGATTAAATTATTAAATTTGTAGAAAGAAAATTTTCTTGTGAGAAAATTGTTGTTGTTGTTGTTGTTGTTGTGTGTGTGTGTGTGTGTGTGTGTGTGTGTGTTTTAATAGGGATTGAACTCGGGAGTGTTCTATCTCTGAGTTACATACCCAACCCTATTTTACTTTATATTTTGAAACTGGGTCTCACTAAATTGCAGAGGGCCTCACTAAGTTGCCTAGCAGGGAACCTGTAATCCTCCTGTCTGAACCTGCCAAGTACTGGGATTACAGGTGTGTGCCACCATGCTTGGCTGAGGAAATAGTATCTTAATGCTCTTCAAGAAAAATCAGTCAGCAGGGCGTGGTGGCACACACTTGTAATCCCAGTTCTTGGGAGGCTGAAACAGGATTTCAGGTTCACAGCCAGCCTCAGCTACTTAGTGAGGCCCTCCACAACTCAGTGAGACCCTGTTTCAAAATAAAGAATAAAAAATAAGGCTGGGGGTGTAGCTCGGAGGTAGAATGCCCCTGAGTTCCATCCCCCATATCACTCACACACACACACATACACACAATCAGTCTAATATGCCTAAAATAGTAGTGTGCTAATTAAAGTGGCATTTAATTATTAGCATATTAACCATGCTAATACTAATTTTCTATAATATTTATCTTCTATAATAAAAATATCTATAATAATAGTACTCTAGTATTCTCAAATAGTATGTTTTCTTGCATCTAGGAAGAAAGTCGTCTATAGCTAAAGAATACAATTTTGATTAATCTAGAAAAAGAACAGAAACAAAAGATCATTGCTGAATCATGTACAGAGGTGTTTAAAAATGTGATTTTGAACCTTATCCTTTAACCTACTTTTCCCCTCTCCTGTATCACTTTTCATCATGGGCAATAGATAGAAAAGGACCAACACTGAAGTCCCAGATTTAGTCTAACTTCCTAGAGCCTGGCTAACTTTACCAGCTACAGGATCACTAAGTTTAATCAAAGCAGAATCTCTTTACTTTCTGTAAACTCCAAGGCTATCCTCCATCTCTCTTCTCTCCCAGGAGAAGTCTGGATGACGCAAGTGTCTAAAGCAAGACTCAGGGCAGATGCGATTGCTCCACATAGCCACCCTGTGAATGCCTGCTCGCTGCCCCCAGCACACTCCCAGGACTCTGACCAGACCGCACAGGCCTGGCCTCTGCTCTGAAGCACAGGCCTGGCCTCTGCTCTGGACAGACCAGCCCCTGAGAGCCATTTCAGATGGTGACAAGATCCTCCTAGCTCCCTAGTCAGATCAGACCCAATCTCCCAGGCATTCTGCAGCACTAGATAGAGAGATCTGCTAATGATGGATTCCAGGTATGTGGGCAACATCTGTCTCCAGGTTCCACCAGGTCCCTGAGCCAATTATCCTACTCACTGTATCTCTCTAGGGATAGGTTTATGTTTAATCTTTTATCTCTATTTGATTAGATGACTGTTGTCCCTAGGGAATCTTTATCCCATTAGAAACATTCCTGAGCTCCTAAGGTAAATGTTGTATTATATCTCTTATCACCCTCCCTTAAGAATTATGGCCCTTTTTTACTTAAAAAAAGCAAACAAACACAATTTATTACTAGAGAAGAAAGTTTAACATACTTGTCAATAGCATGGCTCATCTCTACCTTAATCTGAGAAAGCACATTCTTATTGGAATAAGAATGTACAGTGCCTTTACACATTCAACTGTACTGTTAATTCTTGTGTGTGTGTGTGTGTGTGTGTGTGTGTGTGTGTGTGTGTTACTAGGGATGGAACCCAGGGGCTTTCTACCCCGGGGCTACACTTCCAGACCTATTTTATATTTTATAGAGCCTCACTAAGTAGCTGAGGCTGGCTTCAAACCTGCATGATCCTCCTGTCTCAGCCTCCCAAGTGCTAGGATTACAAGTGTGCGCCACCACGCCCAGCTAGTATTGTTAATTTTAAAATGCACTTAGCCGGGCGTGGTGGTGCACGCTTGTAATCCCAGCATTTGGGAGGCTGAGACCTGGAAGATCACGGTTCATGGACAGCCTCCGCTACTTAGTGAGGCCCTCTGCAACTCAGTAGACCTGGTTTCAAAATAAAGAATAAAAAATAGGGCAGGGGGTGTGGCTTGGAGGTCAAATGCCCCTGGGTTCCATCCTCAGACCCGAAAAAAATAAATAAAAAAAATTTTAAAATTAAAAAAATAAAAAAATAAAATATACTTATTTGAAAAATATTTTGTTCCTGGACACTAGATACTATATCTATATCTATCTATCTATATAAACTTTTGTAAAATGAAGCTTATCTTTATTATGAAAACAGTAAGCACATATTAATAAAAATAAGACCATATGCATATCACACCACCGCATAACCAGAATATAATGTAAATAGATTATAGAAAACAGGAACACCAGAAGGAGAAATAGTAACTGACATTTTGCCACTTTGACACAGCTACTTTTTACCATTTTGATATTTTCTTCTAGTCCTTTTTCTTCCCTTTGCTTGCATTTTTACCCTACCTCACCATACTCAGGGAAATCTTTTTAAAAAATGTTACTATTTAGCTGGACATGGTGACACACTCCTGTAATTCCAGTAGTTGGGAGGCTAAGTCAGGAGGATCCCAAGTTTGACAGCAAAGGCAATATAGTGATACCCTGTTTCAAAATAAAAACTAAAAAGGGGTGTAGGTTAGGGTAGAATGCCCTTGAATTCAATCCCCAGAATCACAAACAAAAACACACAAAAAATTCTCATCTTTCTGATTGGAGTCAACGGCTTGAGTACCTAGAAAAGAACTACTAGACTGACAAATAGCAAGAGTTCACTAGGAACTAGGCATGCTAAATTTATGCCTTTCCTCGGGGGGGAAAAAAAAAGATTAGCTAAGAGAATAAGTATTTCTAAGATACTAGACAGTGTTTTAAAGATTCACTGGAGGAAATAATGTATAGGATAATACAATCAGATCCACTTGAATTTGAAAGTGACGCCGCATGCGTTCCTGCATCATCACACTCTGAGTGTGCTCAGCAGGCTATACTCTGTGGTAAGCACTGATTTCAACGCAGAAGAGAAAATCTGTTTATGAACCAAGTGTCAGCAAACCACAAGGAAGGGTTCTGACAGTTGGCAAGGAACAAGGCTTTGGAATTGAAATTTGAGTAAGTAGGTGTGGGGAGAAGCTGTTTCAACAGGTATCACCAGGAAAGTTATCTGCAGCCAGGTATCAAATGGCCTCACAAACTTTTCTTTTTCTTTTTTTACCTTGGTGGTACTGGGGATTGAACCCAAGGCCATTCGGGCATTCTTCCTCCAAGCTACACCCCCAGCCCTATTTATATTCTTTATCGAAACAGGGTCTCACTAAGTTGCAGAGGGCCTCACTAAGTAGCTGAGACTGTCCTTGAACCTACATCCTGTCAGAGCCTCCCAAGTACCAGAATTACAAGTGTGCGTCACCGCGCCTGGCTAACTTGCTAACTTTTCAAAACAATTTAGATTGGTCCCATGGATGATGGAAAACCACTGCAGGTTTTTAACCACTGGGCTGGCATGATCAGATCTGTGACTCAGATAATGCTGAAGACTGAAGATGATACAGGCAGGAATAGGATGGAGGAGACAAAAGGCCGTGGAGGAAGGAGGCAATGGCCATCAGGGTGGACAGAGATGCAACTGAGAACCACGGGACCTGGCCCTGGCTGTGGATTCCAGGTGGGGAGGGAAAGAGGGAAGATTTTAGCCTGGGTGCTGAATAATGCCTTCATTCCATGAAGATAACTTAGTAGGCAGAGCAGGGTAGCTGAGGAAGAGGAGTTGAGTTTATGAAGGTTGCCCACTGGAACACCAGCCCCAGGCCCGGACCAGCAGCCAGTAGAGAAATGAATAAGCTGACGGCAACACCTCCCTGAGACATCTACCCAGGAATGTTGGTGTGCTGAAGGAGGAATATCACAGGTTCAAGGCCAGCCTTAGCAACTTAGCAAGACCCCCCTCCAAAAAAAAAAATGGGCTGGGATACTGGGATATATAGCTTGGACTGAGAGAGAGAGAGAGAGAGAGAGAGAGAGAGAGAGAGAGAGAGAGAGAATGAGAAAGAGCATGAGAGAGAGAGATTGTCTCTTACTTTACTTCACTAAAATACAAAACAACCAGACCCCTATAACTGAAATTTTAAATACCTGAATAGTGACCAAGGACATACATAAAAAAATAAACAATTACAAACTCTAAAACCAAAATTTTCAGCCACTGTCATTTCAATGATTGAAAGTGATTTTTAATTTTCATTGTGTATAACATATACAGAGACTGCATACTTCTGCTGAGTCAAAATTTTTGGGAGAGTCTTGGATGTTTTATAGAAAATAAATTAGCTAGCAATCATAGTGTCTATTACCAGAGCTGGTGGACTTAACTATTGTTATGTTGACTGAAGATAGAACATAGCCTTTGAACACATCTCAAGTTTTGCACAATAAGCAGGACACAGTGGCACACACCAGTAATCCCAGTACATGGGAGGCTGAAACAGGAAGATTGCAGGTTCGAGACCAGCATCGGCAACTTAGTATGACACTGTCTAAAAATAAAAAATAAAAATGTTTGGGGTATAGTTCAGTGGTAGAACACTCCCGGGTTCAATTCCCAGCACCACACATGCAAAAAATATGCACAATAATGCTGCCCCACTTTTTATTAAACTACATTTATTTTAACAATGTTTTGTTATGGAGACATTTCAAGGTGGATTACAGACTCCTTCAAGGCAGAGTTACACAAGTCATCACATCAATTAAAATGTTGAATTTTAATTGATGTGAATTAAAATGTTGAAAAATTAGACCAGCGCAGTGGTCCACACTTGTAATCCTAGTTACAAGTGAGAGACTGAGACAGGAAGATCACAGGTTTGCAGCCAGCCTCGGCAATTTAGTGAAACCCTATTTCCAAATGAGAAATAAAATCGGGCTGGGGGTTTAACTGGGAGGTTGAATGCCTCTGGGTTCAATCCCTAGTACCACAAAAAAAAAAAATTAAAAATTAAACGTCTATGTGTTGGGCACTGTTCCAAAGGCTTTTAATGTTACAATATCTTATTTTAATCCTTACAACTTGCCAGAGTAGGTTGATTGACTCCTTATCATCATCTTCATCATCCCTAATAGTATTGTAATCGCCTCCAATTTAGAGATGAGAACTAAAGCAGAGAGGCTAATTAACCTGCCAGAGATCCCTCAGCTCCTACCTGATGGAAGGAGGACTTGAACCCAGCCACGCTGGCTCTGCGGTCCATGGGCTTAACCACTACACTATCATACCACAGCTGACACTCATCACCCCACCCGTGGGAACCTGAACATTAAGTGCAACTAATAAAATAACTAGTCCCAAAGTAGACAGGATATCAAAGGAGCCAAAAGGTCCTCTCTGTCTACCCTGTGTAGGAGGAATCAACTGTCAGAGGGCGTCTTCATATCTACTGACCTACAGGTTACTTATCCAGATAGGTACAATTGCATCTCTCAATTTGATATAAATACATTTCTATCTCAAACGCTGAGCAAATTGCTAGATCTGCCCCCAACTAGAGGCCCCAGAAACCAGCCTGGAGAAGAAACATGGTGTTTGCAACTACTCATGTTAGACAAAGGGCTGGGGCCTTAATGTGGTATAAGTAGAAACGGATGGGCACAATTTTAAAGAGCAAATGGAAAATAAACACAAAGAGAATTCCTGAATCTCTCTAGGAATCATATAAATACAAAGTAAAATGAGATTTCAGCCTGGCATATGGTGCATGTCAACAATCTCAGTACTTGGGAGGCTGAAACAGGAAGATCACAGGTTCAAGGACAGCCTCAGAAACATACTGAGATTTTCAGCAACCTAGCAAAGCTCTGTCAAAATAAAAAATAAAAGAGGGCTGGGCATGTAGCTGGGAGGTGGAATGCTCCTGGGTTCAATCCCTAACGCCACAATTAAAAAAGAAAAAAAAAAAATCTAACTTTTTCCTTAACAGCTTATCAAAGATTTTTTTGTTTTGTTTTGTTTTGTTTTTTTGGTACTGGGGATTTATTGAATCCAGGGACATTCTACCTCTGGTTCTATACTCCTAGCTGTATTTTATTTTAAAACAGGGTCTCACAAAGTTGATGAGGCTGGCTTCAAACGTGCGGTCCTCCTGTCTCAGCCTCTCAAGAGGTTCACCATGCCCAGCCAAAGATTTTTGAATGTGACCATCTTCAGTGTTGCAGAGGGCACGAATACTCCCCTTTCTTGCAAAAGTGTACCTTGGTTCAACTTTTCTAGGTATTAATCTAGCTGTAGATATCATAGCCTTTAAAAAAGGTTCTCCTAGTCAATATAGTCACAAAAAAATTATCAGGTAAATGATTAATGCATAAGATTAGTATATGTCAGAGGATTATTTCTAAAAACAATATATTACAATATTCATCATTGAAAATGGTCACCTAAGTTAACTTAATAAGCCCAAACAATAAAATATTAAATAGCCCCGTGTGGTGGGACACACTTGGAATCCCAGTACTTGAGAGGCTGGAACAGATTTTTCAACATTTTCAAGGTCAGTACTAAGCTTTAGGGAGACTGTTTCAGAATAAAAAAAATAAATAAAAAGGCTGGAAATGTAGCTTGGAGGTAGAATGCCCCTGGCTTTAATTCCCAGTACCAAGGAAATAAATAAATAATATAATATTAAGTAACTACTGACGTTTAAAGTTTTAATGATGCAAACAATATGTATTTTATATATAAAGAGGAAAAAGCAACCTAGAAAGGTGTTGGAAACAGTATGAACTGCTGAGCGCCCAGTGCAGTCTCCATACAGTGTCATACACATGATTAAATTAGATTAAAAGCCTTGGAAGAAAAGCTGAAGATGTGGCAAAATAGCGGTTTGCCTCTGGATAAAAACTGAGGGTAGCTTTCTTTCCTGGACATACATATATACATACATATATATTTATATGTAGATGTACATACATATATATGTACATGTAGATATATACACACACACACACACACACACACATGCCTCTATATATATAGAGAGAGAGGCATGTGTGTGTGTGTGTGTGTGTGTGTGGTTTTTTTGGTGGTACTGGGGATTGAGCCCAGGGACATTCTACCTCCAATCTACACCACTAGGCCTATTTTTATTTTTATTTTGAAACAGGGTTTCATCACTAGGTTAAGTCTCACTATTTGCTGAGGCTGTCCTCTAACCTGCGTTCCTCCTGTCTCAGCCTTCCAAGTACTGAGATTACAGGCATGCCCCACCACACCCAGTGGACATTCATATTTTTAATGTCTTCATTTATTTTTCCTATAACAAATATTTTAACTTTAGAACCTGGAAAAAGAACAAAAACTAGAAGCAAAAAAAAAAAAAAATCTCAAATAGTAGTCTTTAAGCCTTCACACTGTAAAAGCTGAGCTTAAAGAGGGAGATTCCCAACCCACACGTTTTTCTGTCAACAGGGGTGGGCGGCTGTTCTGGCAACCACTGAGCCCTGCCCGGGAGCCTGGCCACACAGCACGGGTGGGGACGGGTGGGATGCAAACTCCCAGAGACTAGACCCACGCTGAGGGCGCTGAGAACAGACAGAAAGCGTCCTGTAAGGCAAAGCTTTGCGAGAAACATTCGGAATCAGTGCCCGGCACTTTGCGTTCCATGAAACTGTGAATGTTCTAAGGTAGAAACATCATTAAAGGTGTGATGAGCTTCTGCGATGATAAAAGTGTTGACAGACACTGAACAAGCGATATTCAGAAAGTAGTAATTCTTAATGATTAAAGTATTTACACAGTTTAATGTTTGTTACACACAGTAAAGCTAATAGGCGCTTTCTGTAGCTATTCTGGCCCTAAGTGTTCAGCATCCACTTAGTGAAAATTATAAGACAAAACACACGTGACTAAAACCACAGGAATGTTTCAGGGCAGCCAAGTTTTCAAGTGCATTGTTTTACTTATTGAATATTTATTAATATTCAAATAGAGGGGAAACCGGGCTGAGTGATTCCACCCCATTCCAGTTTTAGTCAGGCCTGGAGGCCATTTCTCCTCCTCTTGTACCTACAGGCAAATCCCAGAAAGGGCCCAGACAGCCTTTCTTGGTGGAAAAGATAAAGAAGGGAGCTGGGTGTGGTGGTACTGTAATCCCAGTACTTGGGAGGCTGAGATGGGAGGCCAGCCTCAACAACTTAGGGAGACCCTATTCCAAAATGAAAAAAATAAATAAAAATAAAAAGGGCTGGGGGTGTAGCGCTGAGCTGGAATGCTCCTGGCTCCAATCCTCAGTACCACAAAAAGTAAAAATATAAATAAAAAAAGAAAGGGTAATGAAGGGTGGCTCTGGGGATTTGTTAACATACCTAAAACATTTCTTTAAAATTCTTCCTATCACTTAACCATGTAAGTATGAATGACTATGAATTATTAATGTCATTGCTCCAGAATGAAGAAAATCCACCCTAAGTTGGTAAACTTGAAAGGAAACTACAGAGGGTGATATTGAGGGTACTTTTTTTTATCGTAAAATGCATTTTACTGCACTTCCTATCCTCTACCTATAATGAGAACCACTGCTAGCCCAGCTCTTAAATGCTGAAGGCATCCACAGACTTTGAGAGAAGTTTCAAGTACTTAGAAAAGTTTCAGGAGCAAATCTTTTTATCAGATTTAAATTTTTTTTTTCATTAAGCCTCCAGAAACAGGATTATGAAATTCGCATCTTCAAAGCTTTCAATTCTACTGAACTCACTTCACCTAGGAGTCGATTACCCCAGTTAAGGTGGCCCGGCAGCTTCAAACCTTTTACTTAACATCATTCTGTATGGAATTAGCCTTAAATTAAAAAAAAGAAAAGAAAATATGAGGGTCTCAGGAATATTAATCGATTGAAGACTTGTTAAAAATTAGTAATAATTGGGGTAAACCCAAATGCTAAATGTTCATTTTGTATCTTTAAAATGCTTCTTAAAATCACATTATTTGTTGGGCATGGTGGCACACACCTATAATCCTGGTACTTGGAGGCTGAGACAGGAGTGTCGCAGGTTCGAAAATAGCCTCAGCAACTTGGTGCGACTCTCAGCAACCTAGCATGACCTTGCTTCAAAACAAAAAAATGAAACTGGAGTGTAGCTTGGAGCATAATACCCCCCAGGTTTACTACCCAGTACAAAAAAGTCGTATGAATTAGTTTTTTTTAAAATGATATAGTCAATGTTATTAGGACCTATATTGCAGCAAATTATAAAAACTATGTTTACCTCAGCAAGATGTTCTTATGGTAGCAAGAAGTACCTAAGAAATGATTATTCATAAGTATTAGTTTTATTATTTTCAAGATATTTATAGTATGCTATACATCTGTACGTGTATGTATGTATTCATTCATATACATGTAATCCTCCAGGCAAACATCCATATTCTAACAAAGATAAATACCAAATAACCATTTCATTGATCTTTTCAGTCTTCAAAAAAAGATTCTGGGTGGGGCGTGGTGGTGCACGCTTGTAATCCCAGTACTTGGGAGGCAGAGAGAGGAGGATCCGGTTCTCTGCCAGCATCAGCTACTTAGTGAAGCTCTTCACAACTTAGTGAGACCTTGTCTCAAAATAAAAAATACAAATAGGGCTGAGGTGTAGCTCAGAGACAGAATGCCCCTGGGGGGTTCAATCCCCAGCACCTCAAAAAATAAATAAAATAAGTAATCACAAGCCAGGAGCTGTGGTGCTGCACACCTGTAATTCCAATATTTGAGAAGCTAAGACAGGAAAATGGTAAGTTTGAAGTCATCCTCAGGGAGACCCTCGACAATTTAGCAAGACTCTGTTTCAAAATAAAATAGGAGGTAAGAGTGCTGGTACACACGTGGGAATCTGAAACAGGAGGATCACTTTTGAGGTCAGCCTCAACAACCTGGTTGAGACCAAAGTACTGGAAGAACATGTACATACATGCATGTATAAGTACATAACATATACTAAAAGTGAGATTATAGGCATGTGCCACCATGCCAGCTCTGATTGTATTTAACCGCCAATATTTTTTTTTACACATAAATTCCAAAGAAAGCTGGGAGTGGTGGCACACATTTGTAATCCCAGCACTTGGGAGGCTGAAACTGGAGGTCGTAGTTTTACTGGTGAGGCCCTCTGCAACTCAGTGAGACCCAGTTTCAAAATAAAAAATAAAAAGTAGGGCAGGGGGTATAACTCAGAGGTCAAATGAAAATAGGGCTAGAGTTGTAGCTTTGTGGTATACTGTCCCTGAGTTCACTCCCAAGTAAAACACAAATATACAAGATCACAAACTTTATACAGAAAATACATTGTATCGGTGATATTCTCCCTGTCATACTGCAGTCAGGAACTCTACCATAAAAGCTTTAGAAAGAAAAACAAAATTTGAAAACCGAAAGTTAAAAGAATTCTGTACTACTATACTTTTAAATTAGAAAACTGTTAAGTATAAGCCTTTTCCACTTGTACTTTTTTGTACAAAAGGCTTAAAGTTAACATTTTAAAAGTCCACAGTGAGTTACTGACCAAACAAAAGGCTTCTTAAAAGTAGTTGTCACTCCAATATATTAGGAATAAAGACCTTAAAAAAAGAAAGCATGAATGCTCAATAGAGAAGTGAATCAAAACAGATACAGGAGGATCACAGGGTCCAAGCCAGTCTCAGCAACTTAGCAAGACCGTTTTCAAAATAAAAAAAATTTTTATAAGGCTGGGGTACATAAAATGGCAGCACATCTTACCTGTGCTAACATGTGTAAAGTTCAGTGAATCATCGCGATAGTAATTCGAGAAAATACTTAGACCTAAAACATTCCAGATCACTGATACAAAGATTAATTATTTTATCACTATACGGTACCACATTCCCGCAAGGAACTTTGTAGTACATCACCATATACTCACTAATGCAAATACATAACTGGATAATATGATCAAAATAATCCGCATTAAGCTGGCTTTCATCCTGGGGAATCCTAAACAAGGATTACATAAATATAATTTCTTGGAAGATAAATGAAAGTTCAGATCAAAATTCCCACACAACTTCTTATTTTCTAGGATTATAGCCTAGATCCCACTTTCTTTCCTATGCACGTTCTGTCTTCTCCTAGCATGTATGACACCAGTGTCCCAGTGCTCTCTAAAGTTTACTGATTGACACCTTAAATTCTTCACGCTTAGGTTTTCCAAAATAAGAGACAATATAACAAATTCAATATGGGCAAGGCATTTTCCTAGACAAGTAGCCTAAATTTTTTCCTATAAAGCTAATAATAACTAAATGAAACTGTCCTATTCTGTCCCATCCCCATAGACTGCACTGTTTTCCAGCCATATTTCTCACAGACGTATGCGGCAGGTGACAAGAGTTTTCGTAAACAATTCAAAGCAATTCTCACTACGGGAAAAATAGCCTAAACCTACGCCTTCTTTTTAAAAGTTCCATCACCATATGCTGCTATTTTTGAGTATAACTCACATCATCTTAAAAAAAAGATAATAACACACTTATTAGCACATTGTAATTGTACATCATAGCTAGGTACAATGTGACACAAACACACATGGACACAGCTCTTGGTGTATTTCCTTCTAATGCTCCCCCACCTCCCTCCCTTTCCATGTTACTGAAGTTGGTAGTAATTCCTTATGTTGCCAGATTATTACTTGAACTGTCATTTGAACAGGTCCAATTATTTTTTGTATTATTTGAATACTATTTTGAATATCTTTTTCAATCTTCCTCTTCCATCTCCCCATCTGCCCTCCTCCAATTCCCTTCCACTATTCTACAGGTTCCTCTCCACATTATTTACAGTCCCTTATATCTCTCATTTTCTCTCTAGTTTCCCCATATGGAAAAAAATATATATATAAATCCATTGACTGAGACTGGCTGATCTTATTAACATTGAGAATATTAATGTAGGTTTATAATGCTGTTTATGTTCTTTAATCCTAAAGCTGTACATTGATTGCATCACTTTCTAAACCTCGCATATAAGAAAGAACACATAGCTGGGCATGGCGCAAGCTTGTAATCCCAGGACTTGGGAGACTGAGACAGGCGGATTGCTGGTTCACGCCCAGCCTCAGCTACTGCATGAATCTCTCCACAACTTAGTGAGACCCTGTTTCCAAATAAAAAATAAAAAAGAGGGCTGAGGGGGCAGCTTGGAGAATGCCCCTGGATTCAATCTCTAATTCTGCAAAAAAAAAAAAAAAAATTACATATATTTAAATTCTTTCTATTTCCCTCCCCACTTTGGTAAAAACCAATTTGTGATTTGTGAATAAAAGGTGTCCTTTGCTGGACAGTATTTAATTCTAGAAATTCCTATCTCATAGCCCTATAATACAAAATACAAAATGTAAAAACAATAAGCCCCTTATAATCATCACCACAGGAGAGAGGAGAAAATCAGAAAAATATACAAAGCATTGAAAGGCTGGATGTGTGAAGGATGCCAGGAGGGGGGCAGGGCTCCATGAGGTTCTAGGCAAACCCTCTGATGACGTCACCTCACATACTAATGTTACAGCAGTCAGCACAGGCCTCCTGCTTTCCTATTGGTGAACACGGTGTCAGCCGACATCAGAAGATAACCATCATTGGTCAGAGAATTACAACCGGAGCAACTAGCATCCAGTGTTGTTAGCACAAACCTGGCAGGCTGCTGAAAGAGGAGAAGGCAGAGCCCGGCTTCCTTCTCACTCAATGAATTTCATGTCACCTTACCAGTCACTAGGTGATTCTGCTCCTTTGCAAGCAGCACTTATAAAAAAAATAAGTCAGCTATTAGTGAGAATAACAGGTAAAGACCAGACATCTCATAAAAGAACAAAATGTCTCTATTTTTGAAGCTGTAAAATCACCAGGGCTTTTCAGTGTAAAATTGGAACTCAAAGAAGCTAGTTGGCGCTAAAAGAAGGCATTACCCTCTACCTCATAGAGAAACTCATTTACCAGATGTTATCCAGGATATTTTTAACCCATCCTGCAGTTAAGGATGTGGCTCAGAATGATATAAGGAAATATACTTGTCACTTTACATTTCAATTGCTACATTATCTATTACATATAAAACTATTTGCTACAAAAGTGAAAATGTCTACAGTATTTACTCTAGGCCAATGAGTAATAGGTTAAACTTTAATGTAGCAATAAACTTGATAAACTTGTCTCAGTCCATCCCTTTAGAGTTTTTACAGACACCACTCCAAAAACTGGGGCCCCATTCCAAGGATATGCGCTAAGGGCGCATGTAAGGATTACAGGGCATGTTTACCCAACTCTCCTTCTTCTAGGTCCTCCTAAATGATGTTAGTTGGCAGACAGCCTGCTGGAGAAGCAGCATTCCTGGCCCTCCTCACAATTCTTCAAAAGCCTTCGTACCTCATTTCTGAGAGAAATAATCTAATTCTCTAAATTCGCAACTTTTGTTTGAGGCTATATCTAAGGAATTTTTAAGGACAATTACAAATAAATTCTCAAAGGACCAGGGCAAAAGCTTTGTTACATCTTTTTCCTCCAGAAACTACTTCAAACCATTTTAAGCAAATGGGTCTGCAAAAATTAAGATTTTGTGGTTTCTTAATGTCTCCCCTCCCCCCTCAAAAGGGTTAAGCCCTCCTGTTAACAAAAGAAAGAAAATCTCCATTTTCTTACAAACTTGTTACAAGACTTTTTGGTTGTTTGGAGGGTTGAGGACAATTTTAAATTTGTGCTAAGATACTGAGAAGCAATGCACTGGGGTAAAAGAAGAAAGCAAGATGATTAGGATGAGAAACAGTTTCAAGGAAGGTATAACTGCCAGCAGGGCTCTCTGCAACATGGGATCCAAGAAGAGCAGGAAGAAAAGCATATCCTACCTACCAGTGATTATAATGTGGGTTCGAAATGCAGAAGTCAGCCAAGCAGGTTAAACCTTGGGTGGTGCCAGTGGGAAGGTGTCTTCCCAAGCATCTGCCTCCTACAGAGCACCTTGCCTGCTGCTTTGCATTACAAAGGAAGCCAGTAACAGTGGTGCAAGCCTGTGAACCCACTACTTGGGAGGTCGAGGAAGGGGGAGGCTGAGGCAGGGGGGTCAGAGGCTCAAGATCAGGCTGCATAACTTACTAGGGCCTTGTTAAAAATAAAAAGGCCTGGGGATGGAGCTCAGATGAAGAATTCCTCAGAATTCAATCGCCATTACCCCTACACACACACACACACACACACACACACACACACACACACACACACACACACACGAATGCAATGAGCCAAGGAACCATGCCCTGGAGAGCAGACAGTCTGGTAGGGGCACAGGCATGTATGTAAATATCCACGTATACAAATAAAAGCCAGGAAAGGATAATGACAGAAGACAGGTGCAAATAAAGAGCTGGGAGAGACAGGAGAGAAGTTGGTGCATTTTTGCCATCAGCAGTCCCGCGAGGGCCAGGACCTGTCTGGCTCAGAAATACTTTCTGGGTGAATGGAGAGAAGTCGCGGGAACCCGTCCAGGGCAGGCACAGGCAGTGGCCTTGGAGAAAGGGCAACAAACAAGTAGGTACCCCCAGAGGGTGTCGGAAGGGCCCCACGCCGCAAGCAGTCGGCGGCAGAACGAAGGAAAGCTGACCCCGGGCGGCGGACGCCGGAAACCGCCCCCGGAGCTGCGGAGCAGGGACTGGGGGCAGACGGCCGCGGGGAGACCCCAGCCGCCGCCGGCTGCGGTGCGCCCCTCCCCCGGCGCCACCCGGCGCGGGAGGAGAAGTGCAGGCGCCGGGGGCCCCGGAGAGCTGGCGGCGCCCCCGCAGGCCCGGCCGAGGCTGGAGGGCCGGGGCGCCCCGGCCGATGGCGGCTGGCCCTCCGCCGACCGCCGGGCGTGGGGGGTCCGCACCGCCCGGCACAGCGCCCCTCTTAGACACTGCAAGGTGACACAGGATCGCCTCCCGCACCGGGATTTCCAAGGGGGCTGGGGGAAGAGCACCGTAAACAAGAAAGACGTCCCCCCCCCCTGGGAGTTTTTCGGGGGGAAGAGCCCCCAGGCACGCTGCAGAGGGAGGGGGCTCTGGTCTGTGCCCGAACTCCCCTCTGCAGCTTCGCACTGAGTCCGAAGTGAGTGCCCAAAAGGCGTTTCCGTAAACCAGAAACTTGATAATGGCGTGGCTCCACTCGCTCGGGTTCATTCATTTTTATTACAGTTCTCATTGTCCCCTCCTCCCCATCCCCGGGTCTTGAGGAAACCGGAAAGGGATCCTCGTGGGGAGAAGGCGCGGGCCAGGCGGCGCCCGGCCGGGGGGCGGCAGGGGCGGCGCGCGGGGAGCAAGGAGAAAGGAAGGGCGCGGGGCCCGAGGGTGGGGCGCCGGCCGGCCGCCCTCCAGCGCCCGGAGCTCGGGCTGCAGGAGGCCGAGCCGAAAAGCAACCCGGACGAACCGGAGGCCGCTCAGGTGGGGAGCCTGGGCAGCGGCATCCCTCCCGCCGCCCGCGGCGCGGACATCACTCTGGGCGCACGTTTCTGCTGCGTGTTATATAATCCAAACAAAGGTACCTGGGCGGCCGCGGCCCCCGCAGCCCGGGCCTGGGCGGCCGGGCGGGGGTCTACACCGCCGGCTCCACTCGCGCCCGGACCCCGATCGCGCCCGACGCGCCGCAGGGAGGCGCGCCCGCCCGGGCACGGCGGCCGCGCGCAGACACCACCTACCAGTTCTCCTGCATCCACTGGATGGCTTCATTCTCGTTGAACTGCTTCTCGAATTCATATTCCTGTAGAGTCAACACTGACATGTTCATTGGGGCTGATCTTCGGAGTCGCTACGTGTTCCCTACACAAAATAAAATAATGTGTAAAGCGCTAGGTCCGGCGGCGCGCGCTCGCCCGCCCGCCCGCCCGCCCGCCGCGCCGCGGCGCCTCCCAGCCTCCGCGCCCGGCCGAGCATGCCTGCGCCGCCGCTCCGCGCCCCCCGCCGCCGCTGCCTGGCGGTCTTAGCGCCCGCACGTTTGTCCATCACGCTTTTGACTCGTCTACGGGGAAATCTCCTCCCCCTCATGCGATCGGAAAATTAACCCTTGGCGAGGGCGGGCTGCGCGCGGGACCTCCCCCACCCGAGGGCACTGTTGGCGAGCCCGAGGTGGGCGGGGAGCCGCGGGGAGGGCCGGGCGCGGGGCAGCCGCCCGGAGGTCATCCTAACCCGGCCCCGCCGCCCGGCCAGGTTCTGGCTTGCAGGCGCAGCCCCGAGGCGCGTGGAGCCCGGAGCCGGGAGAGTAAACAATTGGGAAATCCTGAAGCCTGCCCCAGCGCTCCAGGGAATCCGCGGAGCCCGCACGTGAAGGGGGCGCTGCCGCCTCCCGGCCCGCGCAGCGCCCCCCCCCCCCCCGGGACCACCCGGCCCGGGCCCAGGCCTGGACTCACTTCGCCCGGCCCCGAGGCTCCGAGCTCCTCAATCACGTGCAGACCTGGGATGCTGAGGCCGAGGACGCGGAGCGTGGAGGGAGACTAGGAGCCGGAAGTGGAGGGCAGGGCCAGGGGGTTAGGTGCAGCGTTTGGGTACGGGAAGGGGGATAATTAGCCAACAAAGGACGAAAGGAACTTAGCATAGAGAACTGGACCAACAAGTCCAATGCAAAAACTTTATTTGTATGCATGAGCAATTTCGCTTTATATACTGTACATGTAGGTAGAACAGAATGTGTGAGGAGAGGGCTGAATGCTTTGCCCCGAATCGCTGCATTTCCACATACGTCCCCTCTTTCTTTTTTCGGTCCCTTTAATTCATTTCTTCTGCCAAAGTTAAGAAAAAAAAACTATGAGAAATGAATGTATCTAATTAATGTTTTGGAAGTAACTGCAAACAAAAAAGATAGTAACAATAAGCAACTTGGGCTTTGGGAGGTTGAGACCGGAGGATTGCACAGGTTCGAAGCCAGCCTCAACTACTTAGTGAGGCTCTCAGCAACTTAGTGAGACCCAGTTTCCAAATAAAGTATAAAATAGGTCTGGGAGTATAGCCCACGGGTAGAAAATTCGCTGGGTTCCACCCCCAGTACCACAAAAATGATAAAATAAAAATAAATTAAATTTAAAAATGAAATAGCCGAGTATGGTGGCACATGCTTGTAATCCCAGCATTTGGGAGGCTGAGACAGGAGGATCACGGTTTGAGGAAAGCCTCAGCTACTAGTTAGTGAGGCCCTTCACAACTTAGTGAGACCCTGTTTCAGAATAAAGAATAAAAATATAGGGCTGGGGATGTAGCTCAGAGGTAGAATGCCCCTGGGTTCCATCTCCAGTACTACAAAAATAAAATAAAAATAAAATAAAATTAAGTATACATTACAACTAGGAAGAAAATTCCTTTTCTCTGAGGTTATTTCATTCAAACTTCGTTGCCTCTAAATTCTGAAAAGTGGGAACTGGGATAGGTATCTTCTCTGTCAGAGAAAAAGGTAGAATAACTTAAAGAAAAAATAAAAGAAATCCAATACAATGTTATATGAATCAAAGGGCAGGACTGGTTGATGATTAGCAAATTAATATATAAATTGACATTCCCCCCAAATCCCATGTACAGACTTTGCTTATCTCTGGTTGGGGTTGCCCTTCCGGAAGCATCTGCAATACAAATCCGAGTAACCCCAAGGTAAGATCCAGGTCAAAACGTATGGCAAAATTAGGTTCAAAGATGGGTGTGGCCAGATGAGAGAGATTTTAGCACAATGGCCGGCCTGTGAACAGTCAATAAATATTTGTAAAGTGAATGAATGATTAGTTAAATAAATAAAAGCAAGTAGAGAAATGAGAAAGGAGTCATGATTGAGAAAATCCAGGAAAGGCCTTATTGTATGTTGCAAGGATAGTCTTACTTTTTCTAGAACAGATTCAGTTTTTAAATTTTTTTTTTTTTTTTTTTTTTTTTTTGCAGGTCTGGGGATGGTACCCAGGGATATTTGACCTCCAAGCTACATCCGCTGCCCTATTTTTATTCTTTATTTTGAAACAGGGTCTCACTGAGTTGCGGAGGGCCTCACTAAGCAGCTGAGGCTGTCCACAAACTGTGATCCTCCCGTCTCAGCCTCCCGAATGCTGGGATCACAAGTGCGCGCCACCACGCCCGGCTAAATTCATTATTCTTACCAGTCATCTCATAAATTTCAAAGTACATGAGAAATTCACATTTGGTTACTCTGTTTCTTATTCACATGCCTGGTGTGGTGGCCCACACCCCTAATCCCAGTACTTGGGAGGCTAAAACAGGAGGATTCCACATTTAAGACCAACCTCAGCAACTTAGTGAGACTCAGTTTCAAAATAAAATATAAAAAGAAGCCAGGCTTGGTGGCACATGCTTGTAATCCAGTACTTGAGAAGCTGAGACAGGAGAATGCGGGCTCGTGGTCAGCCTCAGCTCCTTAGTGAGACCCTGTTTCAGAAACAAAGAATTAAAAAATAGAGTTGGGAGTGTAGCTCAGAGTTCAACTGGGTTCAACTCCTAGTACTGCAAAAAAAAATTAAAAAAAAAAATATATATATATGGCTGGGTATGAACTGGGCATGGTGGTGCATGCTTATAATCCCAGTACTTGGAATCCTGAAACAGGAGGATTTCTCAGCTACTTAGTGAGGCCCTCAACACTTAGTGAGACCCTATTTCAAAATAAAGAATAAAAATTAGGCAGCGGGAGTGGTGGTGCACACTTTGTAACCCAAGTGCCTGGGAGGCTGAGACAGGAGGACCGCACAGGTTCGAAGCCAGCCCAGCTACTGAGTGAGGCTCTCAGCAACTAAATGAGACTCTGTTTCCAAATAAAATATAAAATAGGTCAGGGAGTATAGCCTAAAGGTAGAAAAGCCCCTGGGTTCCACCCTCAGTACCAAAAAAAAAAAAGTTAGGGCTGGGGGTATAAGTCAGAGGTATAATGTCCCTGGGTTCAAACCCCAGTACCAAAACAATAACAGCAACAACAACAACAACCTATTATTTGACCTTTCAAGAGGGCAAGATCAGTGCCTAGCTGGAAAGCAATTCTGCAGCCAATGTGATAATTTTAAACACACACCACTCATTTTGCAGATATTACTTGAGTACATATTCATCTAAACTCTTGGCATGCAGTGGAGAAGAGGAGAGCTAGGACTCCTTCTAGCTTGAAGCTCACATTCCCAAGAGGAAAGAGAGATGATTTCTTATAGAGTAAAATGCTAAAATTAAAATTAAACAGAGCTGGGCATGGTGACACACGCCTGTAATTCCAGTACTTTGGAGAATGAGACAGGAGAATCACATGCTTGCAGCAGTCAGCCTCAGCAACTTAGCAAGGCCCTCCACAAGTTAGGGAGACCCTGCTTCAAAATACAAGAATAAAATAGGGTTTGGGGGTATAGGTCAAAGGTAGAATGACATAAGTCAAAGATAGAATGCCCCTAAGTTTAATTTCCAGTACCCCCCCAAAAAAAATTTTAGGTTAACCAGAAATTAAATGCAAAGAATGCACATAACCATGGGGAAGG
Source organism: Muscardinus avellanarius (assembly GCF_963383645.1). Classification (NCBI taxonomy): domain Eukaryota; kingdom Metazoa; phylum Chordata; class Mammalia; order Rodentia; family Gliridae; genus Muscardinus; species Muscardinus avellanarius. The sequence goes on along the minus strand of NC_137791.1, from coordinate 42,162,017 downwards.
CCTCCATCAAAGTGACTGGAGCTGAAACTTCACTGCTGTGCCAGCCAGCTCCAGGAAGGTGTCCCAAAGAAGAAAGTCAAGCGCAAAGGCCCTGAGATAGAGAGGGAGTCTGCAGGTTGAGGGCAACAGCGAAGGACAGAGCCAGGTGGTAATAAAGGAGTAACTGGTAGAAAATTCAGTTGGTGAGTTTTCAAGGACCAGGTCTAAGCCCCAAGTAAACCAAAATAAGGTATTTAGACTTTATTCTAATCGCAGTGAGGTGTGTGTGGAGGGGGGATTAATGGGTAGTAAAATACAGAATAGTATGCTAATTTCCAGTAATTCTGCTAGGAATGCATGGATAAATTCACAGAAACATTCTTGATACAGTATACTGTACAATATTTAGCACTATTTGTAATGAAAAAAATCAGGAAATTAGAGAGGACTGGTTGAACAAATGGTGTTACACTTTAATCATGAAATTATGAAATCTTTTTTTTTAAAGGTTCTATAAGCCAGGTATGGTGGCACACACCAGTTATCCCAGTACTTAGGAGGCTGAGACAGGAGGATGGCACGTTGAAGACCTTCCTCAGCAACTTAGCAAGACCCTGTTTCAACAACAAAATAAATAAATAAATAATAAATACATAAATAAATAATAAAGCTAAATAAATAAATAAAGCTAGAGGTATAGCTCAGAGGTAGAATGCCCCTGAGTTTAGTCCCCAGTAACTAACACAAGCATGCACGCACGCACACATACCACAGAGCTTCCTATAGTTTAAGGAATTAAAAAGCAAGGCACAAGACATTGCATATAGTATTACATTAAGAAAAATGCAACATTATACTTTTTTCTGAAAAGACAGGAAAAGATTTGTGGGCGATGTATACATTTGAGGAAAAACTGAGGAACAAACTAAGAGGAGTTTCTAACTGTTCACACTGTTGATTTTTCTGCAGTGAATTTTTACTGTTGAATTTTCTTACCATTAACTTCTTATTAAAAAGCAAAAGTCAACAGGAGTTGGCTGAGCAATAAAATAAAGGATCACTTTTCTATTTGGAAAAGCATAATATGTAACATAATATTAGAAATAAAACACTAAAAATGGTGATTTTCCTAGGCTAGTTTTAAACTGTGAGATACACACTAAAGTTAGGAAAGATGGAAGGCAATGCTGGAAGAGAGCCCAGCAACACCACTAAAAGTTTTTATGAAAAGATTTATTTTGTGTGTTTGTACGCCATAACCAGATCGGTATCTAATACTGAGTATAGAAGTGAGGCTCAAAGGTAACACTTAACTTATATTCAGTAGTAAAATTTTTCAAATGTATGCCAGAAGAAAAAAAAAGCATTTTGAAAGACAGAAAGATTTATTGCAAAGAACACTACGTAAACGAAAGATCCAGAGATGAGTCCAGGCCCTATTACAGCCCGAGCTGCTGTACCTTAGGGCAAGTACACTGGTCCTTTTCTTTCTCTTTCTATAAACTAACATTACTAGAGCCGGCAAGGTAGCACATGCCTGCAATCCCAGCACCTGGGAGGCTGAGACAGGAGGATGGGGGTTTGAGACCAGCCTCAGAAATTTAGTAAGACCCTTGGCAACTTAGACCCTCTTTCAAATTTTTAAAAATGAAATAAAACTAGGAGTGTAGCTCAGAAATATAATGCTCCTGGATTTCAATCCTAGTAATACACACACACACACACACACACACACACACACTACTACTACTACTACTACTACTACTACTACTAATAATAATAATAATAAATAAAACAAAATAAAAAATAAAATAGTACTGAGCTGGATGATCTTCCTACTAGCTCAGAATTTCTCTAGCATACATAAATGTTAAAAGATACATACATATATTGTTTCTGGGACCTTCTTCTTCTTCTTCTTCTTCTTCTTCTTCTTCTTCTTCTTCTTCTTCTTCTTCTTCTTCTTCTTCTTCTTCGGTGGTACTGGAGAAGGAACTTGGGGACCTTCTACCTCTGGGCTACATTCCCAGACCTATTTTATTTGGAAACAGGGTCTCACTAAGTTGCTGAGAGCCTCACTGAGTAGCTGAGGCTGGCTTTGACAGAAGGATCGCAGGTTTGCAGCCAGCCTTAGCTAGTGAGGCCCTCCGAAACTTAGTGAGACCTTGTTTCAAAATAAAGATTGAAAAAAATAAAATAGGGCGGGGGGGGGGGTGTAGCTAGCTGAGCCATCAAGGCTCTTAGCTAATCCTCTCCTATAAAAGAAATTATAGAAGATGGCGACCAAGAAAAGCAGCATTTACAAGTCCTACTAACACTCGCTCTCTATTGCCACAAAATCAGTGCTTTTCATAGCCAGAAACAACTATCAGCAGAGAAATTAAAAATATAAACACAAGAGACAGAGAAAAAGAAGACTAGAACAACCAGAGACCAGAAAAGAAACCAGCCCACATTGCCGAGCCACATTGGTGCCATCACGCCTCACAGCACCAGGCTCCAGAGAGGAAAGGTACACAAGGAGCTGAGTTGAGTGCAGATCATTCGGGTGTAATTCAGCAGTTCTTTCACCACAAAGAACATCTAAAACTCCCAGTGGCCAAGCTCATCAGGCCTTCCAGGGACTCAGAACGGAGCTCGAAAATAGAAAAGAAATACGCCAGCCTACAGGCCGAAGGTGTAGCAGCAGCACCATATTGCTAGCAGTGGCGGGAGTTCACCACACCCGTGACGGCTCCAGATCAGCGCGCACAATAACTGTAAGTGAAATTCCCTACAAGAGAATACCCAGCACTGCACCCCCAGGGACTTGGCGCAGTTTTGATAATCTCCCTGGGTCTGAGATTTTGCAATCCAACACAGTGAAGGAGTAGTGGTGGCAAAGATACCACACCTAGTCGCAGCTCCCCATGGGAAAATGCCCAGCCCAGCACCCCCATGGTCTCGTGCAGCCTCAACTAACTCTCTGGGTCTGAGACTTTACGATACAACCCAGTAAAGGAGTAGTGGCAGCTGAGATTACAACAAACTCGAGATCCAGAGCACCCCAAGTAAAGTCATGGTGACCTGGGGAAGAACCAAGAGAAGGCACAAACTTCTGAAATCATGGGAAAGAGGAATAACAATGGACAATGGAGCAATGAATGCCCACAACCCCATAATATCAGAACCTGATAGCACAGAAATTCAGAGATCTCCAGAAGATCAAATCAGGAATATAACTGTAACTGTAGAAATAATACAGGACTTTTGAAAAGAATTTAGAGAGAGTCTAAAAGAAATAAAGGATGCAATCATTGAAGTAAAGGCATCAATTCAAACTATAAACAATTGATTAGACCACATGGAGAATAGAATATCGCTACTTAAAGATGATCACTCCAAAAACAAATGCATAATTTATAACTTAGAAAAAAAATCAGACAGCAGGAATCTGACATTGAAGAAATATGGGCCCATTTTAAGAGAGCTAACCTAAGAATAATCGGAATAGAGGAGGGAAAAGAAGGTGAAACCAAAGGGATCAATAATATCTTCAAAGAAATAATAGCAGAAAATTTTTCAAACATAGAGCAAGAGGTCGATGCAAAGGTCAAGGAAACTTACAGAACTACCTTTAGACAGGATCAGAGAAAAGGTTCCCCACGCCACATAATTGCCAAAATGTGGAAGCCAAGCAGAAAATCTTAAAGGTGATTAAAAAAAAAAAGGCCAAGTGACATTCAGGGCAAACCAATTAGAATCACTCCAGACTTCCCAAACCAAGTCATGAAAGCCAGAAGGGCTTGGACTAACATATTCCAAACTCTGAAAGAAACAACTTCCAGCCAAAAATTTCCTACCCAGCAAAACTATCTATCAAATTAGATGGGGAAATAAGAAGCTTCCATGACAAACAGAAACTGAAGGAATTTGTGTCTTCAAAACCAGCGCTAGAGAAAATACTCAAAGAGATTAACTATAAAGAAGAAATAGGTAATACACACCAGAACCAGAGAAAAAAGATTTTCCATCCAGCAGACAACTAAGCAAAGAAAAATAAACAGTATTTCAAACAGAAATAAAATTTTAGCATGTTAGGAATTAAAAGTTATCTCTCAAGGCCAGGAGTGGTGGTGCACGCTTGCAATCCCTGTGCTTGGGAGGCGGAAACAGGAGGATCACACAGGTTCCAAACAAAAATATATTTAAAAAAAAAAAAAGGTCTGGGAGTGTAGCCCGGTGGTAGAACGGCTTCCAGGAACCCCAGTATCACCAAAAAAAAAAAAATGTAAATGGCCTCAATTCCCCAATAAAAAGACATAAAGTGGCAAAATGGATCAAAAACAGACTCCATCCGTCTGCTGCTTACAAGAAACACACTTTACAAGTAAAGATAGTAACAAACTCAAGGTAAAGGGTTGGAGCAAGGTAATTCATGTTAAGTAGCCATACTAACAAATGTGACGTAGTATTTCACTATAGTTTTTATTTGTATTTCCTTAATGATTAGTTATATTATGATAACGATGAGTGATATTCATGTCTTTATTGGTCATATAAAAATCTTTGGAGATTCATTATCTATTTTAGTCTTTTACCTATTTCTAAATTGTATTGTTTGCTTTTATTGTTGCTAATTTTTTAGGATTTATATTTGGAATATTAATATACTTCAGATATAGCATTTAGAAATATTTTAACCTGTTCTGTCAGTAACTTTTAATTCTGTTTACATTGTCTTTGGATGTACAATATTTTTCTATTTTTATGAAGTTTGTTTGTTTATTCTTTTGTTGCTTGTGCCTTTGGAATCATATCCAAGAAATCACTGCCAGCTTCAATGTTGTGAAGTTTTATGACCCTGGTTTTCTTCTAAAAGTTTATAGTCTTAAGATTTACATTTAGGTCTCTTATCTATTTTGAGTTAATATTTGTATAAGGTATTAGGTAAAGGCCCAATTTTATTCTTTTTCATGTAGTTATTATTTTTCAACAATATTTAGTGAAAAGATTATTATTCCCTTCACCAAATGTTCTTGGAAACCTTGTCAAAAATAACTTGACCAGAGGGACTTCCGGGAAGATGGCGACCGAGAAAAGCGGGGCTTAAGAGTCCCGCTAGCAACCAATCTCCATTACCACAAAAAGAGTGCCTTTCATAGCCAGAAAACACCATCACCAGAAAAACAAAAAAACCACCAGGCTCCAGAGAGAAAGCGAACTGAGAACAGAGCTCAGGGCCACAGAGGAGACACACGCGCCCGAGGACGCGGCAGCAGCGCCATACTGCCGGCGGCAGCGGCGAACTCAGCGGACGGCTACAGCAAGCCGAGGTGAGCCGATGCGGAACAGCCAGGCGGGATCTTTCGGCGCAGACAGCATTTAAAGCCCCCAGTGGCTGAGCTCAGCACACGCTGCAGGGATTCAGCGTGGAAATCAAAACCAGAGAAGAAAAAATATGCCAGCCTCATGGCCGAGGGCGTGGCAGAGGCGCCATATTGCCACCGGCGGTGGCAGCAGCAGTGAATTCACCGAGTCCAGTACAGCTACATCTACGTACTCAAGAACAGTGAGTCAAATTGCGGGCCACAGAGGAGAAATCCCAGTATTGTGCCTCCTGGGACTTGACCCAGTGAGGGAGTGGTGGTGGCAGAGATATCACACCATAGGAGAGCGTGCAACCTGGCACCCCCCATAGTTTAAAGCAGCCTCTATCGACTCCCTGGGTCGGAGACTCTGTGATACAACCCAGTAAAGGAGTAGTAGGGTCTGAGATAATACAGACTCGAGATCCAGAGCACCTTAAGTGAAGCCATAGTGACCCAAGGGAAGAACCCAGAGAAGGCACAAACCTCCGAAATCATGGGAAAGAGGAATAACACTGAAGTAATGAATGTGCACAACCCCACAACATCAGAACCTGATAAAACAGAAAATCAGAGATTTCTAGAAGATCAAATCAGGAAAATAACTGTAGAAATAATAGAGGTGCTTCGAAAAGAACTCAGAGAGAGCCAAAAAGAGATAAAGGATGCAATTAATGAAGTAAAGGCCTCAATTCAAAGCACAAACAACCGATTAGACCACATGGAGAACAGAATCTCGCTCTTAGAAGATGAGCAATCCAAAAATGAATGCATAGTTTCTAATCTAGAAAAAGATATCCAACAGCAGGAATCTGACATTGAAGAAATATGGGCCCATCTTAAGAGAGCTAACCTAAGAATAATTGGAATAGAGGAGGGAAAAGAAAGTAATACCAAAGGGATCAACAATCTCTTCAAGGAAGTAATAGCAGAAAATTTTCCAAATATAGAGCAAGAGGTTGATACACAGATCCAGGAAACTTATAGAACTCCCTTTAGACAGGATCCGAGAAGAGGATCCCCACGCCATATAATTGTCAAAATGACCAATGTGGAAGCCAAGCAGAGAATCTTAAAGGCAACAAAAACAAAGGGCCAAGTGACATTCAGAGGCAAACCAATTAGAATCACTCCAGACTTCCCAAACCAAGTGATGAGAGCCAGAAGGGCTTGGAGTAACATATTCCAAACTCTGAAAGAAAACAACTTCCAGCCAAAAATTTCCTATCCAGCAAAACTTTCTATCAAATTAGATGGAGAAATAAGAAGCTTCCATGACAAACAGAAACTGAAGGAATTTATGTCTTCAAAACCAGCGCTAGAGAAAATACTCAAAGAGATTAACTACAAAGAAGAAATAGGTAACACTCACCAGAACCAGAGAAACAAGAGTTTCCATCCAACAGACAACTAAGATTGGTTATCTGTGGAGATTCATTATTTATGTTAGTCTTTTACCTATCTCTAAATTGTATTGTTTGCCTTTATTGTTGTTAATTTTTAGGATTTCTAGTTGGAATATTAATATACCTTCAGATATAGCATTTGGAAATATTTTATCCAATTCTATTAGTAACTTTTAACTCTGTTTACATTGTCTTTGGATATACAATATTTTCTTTTATTTTTTAGGGAGTTTGTATATTCTTCTGTTGCCTGTGCCATTGAAATCATATCCAAGAAATCACTGCCAATTTCAATGTTGTGAGGTGTTATGACCCAGATTTTCTCCTAAAAGTTTATAGTCTTAAGATTTATATTTAGGTCTTTTATCTAGTTTGAGTTAATACTTGTATGTGGGATTAGGTAAGGGTCCAATTTTATTCTTTTCCATGTAATTATTATTTTTCAACAATATTTAGTTAAAAGATTATTATTTCCACCACCAAATCTTCGTGGAAACCTTGTCAAAAATAACTTGACAATATAGGGAAGAAGTTAGCTCTAGGCTTGTATTTAACTCCAATGGTCTATATATCTGCCTTTAGAACAGTACTACACTGTTTCAATTATTGTAGCTTTATATGGTTTGAAATCAGAAAATATACATCTTCTAGCTTTGTTTTTGCTTCGAGATTGTTTTGGGTATCTAGAGTCCATATTCCATATCAGGATAGATTTTTTTCTGAAAAATAAATATATGATAGTTTCACCTAAAAAAAAGAAAAAAATATTCTCTGGTAAGAAAGAAAGCAAAAAGAAATATTGAAATGTTATCTTTAAGTCATCAAAAGCTTGGTATCAGACAAATGAAACTGTTATGTGAGATTATCATTTTTAATTTTGGATAAATTGCTATAATACTAGATGTCAACCACTAAGCCAAGCATGGGAGGGAGGGATGGGGAGAGAATGGGATGGGGATCGGGTGGGGGCTGACTGGGCGATGTGTGCATGTATGTCTACAAAAGTCTGTATCCCACTATGATGTATGAATACAGTGCACCAATAAAATAAAATTAAAAAAAAATAAAAAAAATAAAAATAAAAAAAATAAAAATAAATAAAATAAAATAGGGCAGGGGGTGTAGCTTGGAGGTAGAATGCCCCTAGGTTCCATCCCCAGTACCACAATAAATTAAAAAAAAAAAAAAAAAAAATAACTTGACCATATATGGAAGAAAAAAACACAAACATATCAAAGGTAATCAGGAAACCAAGCATGGGAAGGAAGGAGGGGAAGGGAAGGGTTAGGGATTGGGTAGGGGCTGATTGGGTGATGTGTGCATGTATATCTCCACAAGTTTTTTATCCCATTAAGATGTATGACTACAATGCACCAATAAAAATTTACTTAACAACAAAAAAGAAATTAAAAATGCCCTTAAGCACAGGGGTAATGACTTTCTGATTATATATTAGTTTCTTAGGGCGACTGTAACAAATCGCCACTGTCACCCTAAACAACAACAGAGAGAGAGAGATTCTGTGGAGATAATGAGTTCAATTTAAAAAAAAGAGGCCATGTGTAATAAACATGCCATAGTAAACTACAGGTATATTCAGAAGGCAGAGGGTTGTAAAGGGAAAGTGAGGAGGGTTACATAAATTGTTTTGGAACAGTCATCTTTGGTTACAAGGATCGATAACAAGGGTGGTATCAGCCCAGGTTGGCTAGATAGTTGCTGAGCAGATGACCTCACAGACATTTCTTGCATGAGATGTGGTGGTTTTTGTGCAAGGTCATGGTCTGGCAGAATCTCTTGTGCTAATTGTTGGTGACAGACATTGCTACTGAGCTGGGCATTATGTAACACACTTGTAATCCCAGTACTTGGGAGGCTGAGACAGAAGGATCACAGGTTTGAGATCAGCCGCAGCAACTTAGGGAGGCCAAATTCAAAATAAAACATAAAATAGGGCTAGGGGTGTAGCTCAGACATTGGTGCCTATCATTCCCCCCAAGACTTGTCTGCTTTGCTTAGTTATTTTTGTTAGGAGTTGACACAAATGACTGCATATCTATTCTGACAACTTTCAGACCACAAACTTGGTCATTAAAATGATTTTTAAAAATGTAGTTTCTCTCATTTCAGAGGTTAGACATCTCTGAGCCAGGTGTCAGGATGGTTGGCGCCCTCTGAGGTTCCAATGCTTCCTCCTGGCTTCTGTAGGTTGCTGGCAACTCCTGACGTTTTTTGGCTTGTAGACATGTTGCTCCAGTCTCTTTCCATCTTTACAACACGTTCTTCTCTGGGTTTCTGCGTCCTACCTCTGTCTCTTACAATCTCATTTTTAATGGATTTGGGGCCTATGGAATGTAATATGGTATCATTTCAATCCTTACTTTAGTTATATCTACGAAGACCCTTCTTTCAAAATAAGGTCGTGTTCTGAAGTTCCAGGTGAATATAGTGTGTGTGTGTGTGTGTGTGTGTGTGTGTGTGTGTGTGTGTGGTACTGGGGGTGGAACCCAGGGGCTTTCTACCTCCGGGCTACACTCTCAGACCTATTTTATGTTTTATTTGGAAACAGGGTCTCACTAAGTAGCTGAGCCTGGCTTTGAACCTGCACCATCTTACTGTCTCAGCCTCCCAAGTACTGGGATTACAAGTGTGCGCCACCATGCCCAGCTGGATATGAATTTTCTTGTGGAAAGATGAAGGGGGGGGGGCACTATTCAATCCTCTGCACTGACCCAGCTGCCTCCCTGACCTAAGATAACCACTTAAGGATGATTCTGTTAACTTGGAAGTCCTAGGCAGAAGCAGAAGCTCGTGATGTGAAGCAGTCTGCCCAAGATCTCACAACACTCCACTTGTAAAGAATTTGAGCCCAGACACTTTGGATTCATTTTATTACCACTCTCCTCTCCTCAGCCAGAAGGGGTTCATTTTAATCCCCAAAGAGACAATTTTAGTAGTTTTTGACTACTTGACAGGGTGAATCAAATTAACATAGTTTACCTTTTTCCTTCCTTCCTTCCTTCCTTCCTTCCTTCCTTCCTTCCTTCCTTCCTTCCTTCCTTTCTTCCTTCCTTTGTAATGGTACCGGAAATTGAACCGAGGAACATTCTACCATTGAGTTAAACCATTGTCCCTTTTTATTTTTAATTTCATCACAGGATCTCACTAGGTTACTGCATGCTGGCCTCAAACTTTCAATCCTCTTGTCTCAGCCTTTCAAGAACTAGGATCCCAGACATGTGCCACTAATCCCCCCCTTACTCTCAGGGAGCACTGACCAGCTAGAGATTTGTAAAGAGCTTTTCTTTATCACTTTATATAAAGATAGAAATATATATATATATATTATATATATACATATTTCCTCAACTAGTTTATACATCTGATACATATATCAGTCCCATATATATATAATATATATATGTAATATATATATACATATATATTACATATAATATATATACAAGCCCAGGAGCTTATACACCTCTGAGCTATACCCCCAGCCCTATTTTATTTTTTATTTTGAAACAGGGTATCACTAAGTTGCAGAGGGCCTAAGTTGCTGAGGCTGGCCATGAACTTGGGATCCTCTGTCTCAGCCTCCCAAGTACTGCAATTACATGCATGCACCACCAACACCCAGCTTTACATTTGATTCTAACTCTGGAATATCTATAGAGTAGACTTAGTAGAGGCTACACAAATTTTGCTAGAAAATAGGATATTTATAACACACAAAAATAAGTATTGATGTCTTAAGTAAATGGAAAGCATCTGCAAGTACATAAGAAATCCATCTCAACAGGTGAATGAAAATAATTTAAATTGATTTTTACATGAGACCATCAGTTAATAAAGAAAATACATGTTAATAGGAATACTAATTGATATAATTATTGAGTATTTGCTATGGGCCAAGCATTGTGTTAAAACTTTACAAAGCTGGCTGTAGTGGCACACGCTTGCAATCCCAGTACTTGGGAGGCTGAGACAGGAAGATCGCAGGTTCACAGCCAGCATCAGCTACTTAGTGAGGCCCTCCGCAACTTAGTAAGACTGTTTCAAAATAAAGAATAAAAAATAATGCTGGGGGTGTAGCTCGGAGATATAATGCCCCTGAGTTTAGTCTCCAGTAACACACACACACACACACACACACACACACACACACACACACACACATACACACACACACACACACACACACACACCTTTACATGAACTATCTCATTTAATCCTTATAATAATTTAATGAGGCCTTATTATTTCAACATTCTAGAGGCAAGGAAAGATGTTTGAAAAATTTAAGGATTCTGTTCAACTTACTCATCAACTGGTTAGATTTCTAATCCTGGTCTTACCCCAAAGACTGGCCCCGTACAGTCAAGCAGCCACTGTGAATTCAATAACAGGGGCACTCCTGGAGTTTCTTTATTAGAGCAGTATCTTTTTACATATAGAAGATGCCATTGCATATATTTATGATGTCTGTCACTCATTGTATCTCTGACAAGAATATAGGGACCCCTTGAAGCTATCTCAGAATCCTTAGGCCCATAGATCATTTGGTGAAGTCCTAATCTAAATTCAGCAACCCTTGGTCATGACAATGAGCACAGAGCCAGCCTTAAGTTCCTTCAGTATGTAGGTACACTACTGGCCCAGTTACACAAAGGACACTTGGCCCCTGTTCTTTAAGAACTAGAACTCAGACACCTACCAAAGTCTGTACTGGAGAGTTCTGACTCGAACTACCACAGTCCCCTTAGGCTGGCATGGCTGAGTTTCCACGGTTGTAGAGATTTTAAACTGAAATACCCATTTTTCCTCGCATTCTAATTCAGATGATCTGTGTTTACCCTATGGGAAATGTAGTGATCTAAGTCATGATTTCTTCATATATCTTTGGTGTCACCGAGCTGACATTAGATCTGGACAAGGGGTGCACGTGGAAAGGGAAAGCGACTCTGAATGAGCTGCAAGTGGCAACCTCATTCTAATCCTCGCTGAGGAAGGTGGCAACACAGGGACCACATCTGTCCTCCCCACTCCGTCCCCACTGAACGTTGCTATCCACCTAATTGCAGAAATGTTTTAAAAGTTTGACATCATATTGTTTTGTTTGTTTGTTTGTTTGTTTGTTGTACTGGGGATAGAACCCAGGGGCATTCTACCTCTGAGCTACATCACCCCATTTTATTTTTATTTTGAAACAAGGTCTCGCTAGATTGATGAAAGTCTCACTACTTGATGAGACTGTCCTTAAACCTATAATTCTCCTGTCTCACCCTCCCAAGAAGTGGGATTAAAAGCATGCACCACCACACCCAGCTCACCATATTGTTTTGTAAAAGGAAAATTCTTTTTGCGTTCTTAACATTGCAAATTTAATTAATTTATTTATTTATTTATTTATTCATAGTACAGGGGATGGAACCCAGGGTCCTTCTACCTCTGGGCTACACTCCCAGACCTGTTTTATATTTTATTTGGAAACAGGGTCTCACTAAGTTGCTGAGAGCTTCACTAAGTAGCTGACTCTGGCTTTGAACCCGTGCGATCCTCCTGTCTCAGCCTCCCAAGCGCTGGGATTACAAGCGTGAGCCACCATACCCGGCTAATATTGCAAATTTTAAAACTCATAGAAATTTACTTATTGCTTTAGAAAAGAAAAATCAACAATAGTAAAGAACTTCAGTATCCCACTTTTAAGGATGGATAGATCACTCAGACAGAAAGTAAACAAGAAAATACAAGACTTGAACAGCACTAAGACCAAATGGACCTAATGATGTCTGTAGAACTTTCCACCTGACAGCAGCGAAAACTGTACAATCTAGCACAGAAGGGACATTTTCCAGGATGAACCATATGTTAGGCCACTGCTGTGGTTTGGATTAGAATGCCTCCCCAACCCTCCAGGGAATCAGGCAGCCTTATTGGAGGTGGGACGTGGTTGCTCAGAAGGGGTCCCTGGGGCTGCGGCCCTGGGGAGTTGTACATTGTCTGTCTCTCTTGCTCCTGGGACTTGAGAGCAGAGCCTTCTTGCTCCCTCTCCCCTCCTCTAAGCTGTGTGTGGTTCTGCTCATTGAGTCAGGGCAGTGAGAATGCTGGCTCAGACATCACAAAACGAGGGTTAACAAATTCAGGGAGACTGAGATTATATCTTGTATTCTTTCTTCCTTCCTTCTTTCTTTCCTTTCTTCTTTTCTTTTCTTTTCTTGCTTGCTTGCTTTTTTGTGGTACTGGGGATGGAACACAGGGGCATTCTACCTCCAACTACACTAGCCCTATTTTTTATTTTGAAACAAGTTCTCACTAAGTTGCAGATGGTTTCACTTAGTAGCTGAGGCTGTCCGTGAACCGTGATCATCCGGTCTCAGCCTCCCAAATATTGAGATTACAGGCTTTTTTCTTTATTTCCTTTTTTCCCTTCCTTCCTTCCTTCTTCCCTTCTTTCCTTCCTTTCTTTATTTTTTTTCATATTTTATTTTATTTTATTTGTGGTGCTGGGGATTGAACCCAGGGGCATTTTATGCCTGAGCTTCATCTCCAGGTCTATTTTATTTTATCATTATTTATTATTTATTTATTTTTGTGATACTGGGGATGGACTCCAGAGGCAATCTACCTCCAAGCTATACCCCCATCCCTATTTTTATTCTGAAATAGAGACGCACTAATTTGCAAAGGGCCTCACTAAGTAGCTGACGCTGTCCACGAACTGTGATCCTCCTGTCTCAGCCTACCAAATGCTGGGATTACAAGCGTGTGCCACCACACCTGGCTCCTATGATTTATTTTATTTTTTTATCTTAAAACAGTCTTGCTAGGTTGCTGACAGTTTCACTAAATTGTTGAGTCTGGTTTTGAACCTGCAATCCTCCTATCTCAGTCTTCCAAGGACGGGGATTACAGTGTGCACCAACCTGCCTGGCCTTGTAGTTCTGAGACAGAGTTTGTTAAATAGCCCAGGCTGGCCTTGAATTTGTAAACTCCTGTCTCAGTTTCTTGAATAGCTGAGATAATATCTTATGCCATGGTGCCTGGCTTCAATATCTACCATTTCCACATCATTCAAATTATTTGTGATTATATTAATCTACATTTTCTCCCTTCCTCAACATAGCAGATCTTTGAAGGTAAAATCTAGGAAGTGGTTAGGGTTAAACGAAGGGGAAATTAAACTGAAGTGTTGACGATGGGGTGAGGGGTGCAAGTCATAATGCTCCCTCAGAAACCTGGGCCCTTTCCTTGGTGAGCAGCTCAGTTCAGGCAAGTTCTGTTTCACCGAACCTCCTAATCCCTCTTTCACTCTTCCTGACATTGTCTGTGAAAAGATTTCTCCATCCACCCAGAGATTCATGAGTAATGTCATGTTCATTATCCTGGAGAGAGAATGGTTCTTAACTGGGATTGAGATAGGTATCTTGTTCCCTTGACCTGACAAGGTCTCATTATGTTGCCCAGACTGGCTTCACACTCCTGGGCCCAGTGATCCTCCTGTCTCAGCTACCCTACTGCTGGAATTAGAGGTGCCTGTCAGCATGTTGGGTGGGCACAGTTATCAGTATAACTGATAAAAGAAGTGCCTTTTTCTTTGGCAACATTTTTCCTCCACTGTCTTGCGGAGGAGAATTCTTTGATTTCACTTCTCTCCTAGACTTAAACCTTATCTTTCTTTCATTCTCAAAGCTCTCCCAATCCTTAGACCCCCCCAGAGTGATTTCTGAGACACTCAAAAGGCTTTTATCCTGATTTGAAAATGTAGGAGTCATTAACTTATTTTGGAATTCTTCAGAGACCTAGATAAGTGGTTTAGAAATTAATACTAGCCAGGTGTGGTGGTACATGCTTGTAATCCCAGTACTTGGGAGGCTGAGACTCCACAACTTAGCGAGGCCCTGTTTCCAAATAAAAAATAAAATAGGGCTGGAGGTGTAGCTCACAGGTAGAATGCCTCTGGGCTCAATTTCTAGTACCACACATACATACACAAAAAGAACTTAATGCCAGCTGGGTGTGGTGGCACATGCTTGTAATCCCAGCGTTTGGGAGGGTGAGACAGGAGGATCGCACAGGTTCAAAGCCAGCCTCAGCTACTTAGTGAGGCTATCAGTAACTTAGTGAGACCCTGTTTCCAAATAAAGTATAATATAGGTCTGGGATATAGCCTGGGGGTAGAAAAGCCCCTGGGTTCCACCCGTAGTACCACAAAAAAAAAAAAAAAAGAACTTAATGCCAAGTAGCAGGTTATGGCAGGGCAGGCCTGTCATCCTGGTACTTGGGAGGCCGAGATGGGAGGATGGAAGGTTCGAGGCCAGCCTAGGCAATTTATCGTGACCCTACCCTGTATGAAAATTAACTGAATGGATTTAAAAAATCTTGGGGGTGTAGCTGAGAGGTAGAATGCCCCTGGGTACAACACCCAGTACCAAAAAGAAGAAAGAAGAAGAAAAAGAAAAGAAGAAAGAAATGCCGGGTTGATGGCTGTCTGTCTTAGCAGAAATGAATTGTCCATCAGTAGAAGTCAGAAGATTCAGGTCACCATGCGCAGCTCTCTAAAGCAAATCTTCAACAGAGTGCCAGTCCACTGGATGTGGTTCACAAGGTGACCCTAAGGAAAACTGGGGCTCTGCTGTGGCCATGTGATGGTCTCTAGAACACTAGCTGGTCCCTGGTGGGGGTGCTACCAGGCCCGCTGACCTCCATGGCTGGAGAGAATGAAGGCTGGGCTATAACTGACAGGTCCCTGTGTGCTCTAGGAAATTTCTCTAGTGGGACCAGTAACTGTCAGAAGACAACAGAGCAAATGTCCACTTTGCTATAGCAAGAAATACGAGTACAGGCTGTTTTTTCTTTTTTTTTTTTCTAGAGGTGTTTACAAATTAAATCCTTTCTCCCTCACCCTCTGTGCTGGGGGTTGAACTCAGCGGAGCTCTACCATTGAGCTATATCCCCAGCTATTTTTTTTTTTATTTTGTGACAGGGCTTTATTAAGTTGCCCAGGCTGGCCTCAAACTTGGGATCCTCCTGCCTCAGGCCCAGGAGCAGCTGGGATCATAGGTGTGCACCACCACGACCAGCCGCCAACTGCACTGCATCCTCTAAGTCAAGGATTCGCTTATCTCTCCAAATCTCCACCCTCGCTTTGCAGACTTGTTCTTCCCACAACACTACAAGTCAGTTTTCAAGCTACGCGGCACCTGCTACTTGTGTCTAATCTCCTGCCTACCATCTTATCTCTAGTAATTCAGGTTTTTCTTCCTAAACATCCTGACTGATATTTTAGATTTGAAGACTGAAATGACTAGCACGCTCAAATACATGGCAGCTCATAAATCATTTTATAGCCATCATCTCTTCCAAAGCCCTTTCTCTACATAAGCGATCACAAGAGTTCTTCACACAGTCTAACTGACAGCCTTGAGTGGCCGGGAGGAGCGTGGGCTCAGCGGGAGGCAGAGTGGTCAGGTGGAGTTGGTCAAGTTATCATCCCCTCCTTACCTGTGTGCTAAGAGCCATAGGACATTCAAGCTGCGGGAGACCTTGCACACCTTGTCCTCCCTCCTTCCTTCTGTACTGGGGATGGAACCCAGAGGTATTCTACCTCTGAGCTACAACTCCAGCCCTTTTTACTTATTTTTATTTTGAAACAGGCTCTCGCTAAGTTGCTGAGGGTCTTACTAAACTGCAGAGGCTGGCCTCAAACCTGTGATCTTCCTGTCTCAGCCTCCCAGGGACTGGGGTTATAGGCGTATCTGACCATCCCTACTTAATTTCTTAATTTCTTAAGGTAGAAACTGAGGCCTAAAAAGATGAAGGAAATTTGCTCAAGTTTGATAGTTAATTTTATGTGTCAACATCTGGGCCATGGGATACCCATGCAATAATTAAACTTTTTTTTGTGTGTGTGTGTGGTACCGGGGTTAGAACCCAGGGGCTTTTCTACCTCCAGACTTATACTCCCAGACTATACTCCCAGACCTATTTCATACTTTATTTGAAAACAGGGTCTCACTAAGTAGCCGCTTAGAACCCGTGTGATCCTCCTGTCTCAGCCTCCCAAGCACTAGGATTAAAGCATGCGCTTCCATGCCTGGCAATAATTGAACATTTCTAATGTATATCTGTGAGGGTATTTCTGGAGGAGATTGGCATTTGAATCTGTAAACTGAGTGAAACAGATGGCCCACCCCAGCACGACAGTGGAACAGAACCAAGAGCGTGGTGGCGCATGCCTGTAATCCCAGTATTTGGGGGGCTGAGACAGGAGGGCCACAAGTTCGAGGACAACTTCAACTACTTAGTGAGATTCTCAGCAACCCTGTTTCAAAATGAAAATTCAAAAAGGGCTGAGAGTATAGCTCAGAGGTACAGTCTCTGGGTTCAGTCTCCAGTAACACACACACACACACACACACACACACACACACACACACACCAAACAACAACAACAAAACCAGAATAGAATGAGAAGGTGGAGTCAGTGGTTTCTCCTATTCTCCGTAGTCCTGGTCCTCAGCCCTTCAGACTCCAGCTGGAGTCCCACCCTCTGCTCCTGGGGCCTCAAACTATACCATACCTCTTCCTGGGTTTCCTGCTTGCAGAAGGCAGGTTGTGGAACTTTGTTTCCATAATCATGTAGCCAATACTTTAGGTTTTATTGGTTCTCTTACCTTGGAGCCAACCAACTAATAGACCAAGATTACCAGTGGATTGATGACAGAGTGATGACAGAGCCTGCACCTTCTGACATCAGGCCAAGGGCTCGACACTGCACCTTGGGAGGCCGAGACAGGAAGACCGTGGTTCACTGCCAGTCTCAGCTACTTAGTGAGGTCCTTTGCAACTCAGTGAGACCCTGTTTCAAAATAAAGAATTTAAAAATAGGGCTGGGAGTGTAGCTCTGAGGTAGAATGCCCCTGAGTTCCATCCCCAGTACTGGAAAAAAAAACACAGGTGGCACGGTACTAGAGCAATGAGAACTCTCTTTCATTATCAGCACATTCTCTTTAGGTTTCATGTATATCCCAAATAAATGTTCATACTTCTGGATAATTTTGTGGGTTGAAGAGAATGTTGTCAGAATACATCTGAAATAAGGCAAGCACAAGACAGATGGAAGCCCATCCTCTAGCTGACTCCCTTTCTCAGAAAGGTCCGAGTCCCGGGAGCCAGGACAGAGCCCTTCTCGTGACCTCGATTGCTCCCTGTCATTCCCTGTCAGAGGGAGAGCTGTGACAGCGCTCAGGGTTCCAGACAGAAACGTCATTGCATGGAAGGCGCATGCTCACAGTGCCCTGAAAGCCCCGAGGTGCAACTGAACTTTGAGCACCTATCACATTCCCTTATATTTCTTAAAATAAATTTCACAGTGAATGTAAGTTTCCAACACGTTATTGTGGAATACACATGCACTGTAAAATTGTTACCATAACGGGGCAATTTGCATCTATCATCTTATATAGCCATCTTCTTTTGTGATAAAAGCAGCTCAAATCTTCTTCTTCTTCTTCTTCTTCTTCTTCTTCTTCTTCTTCTTCTTCTTCTTCTTCTTCTTCTTCTTCTTCTTCTTCTTCTCCTTCTCCCCCTCCCCCTCTTCCTACTCCTCCTCTTCCTCCCCCTCCTCCTCCTCTTCCTCCTCCTCCTCCTCTTCCTTCTCCTCCTCTTTATTATTATTATTTTGTTATGCTTGAGATAGAACCCAGCGGGTATGCTACCTCTGGGCTATACCCCCAGCCCTATTTTATTTTTTATTTGTAAACAGGGTCTCCCCAAGTTGGTGAGGCTCTCACTAAGTTGCTAAGGCTGGGTACCAACCTGTGATCCTCCAGTCTCAGTTTCCCAAGCACTGGGATTATAGGTATGTACCACCACGTCCAGCTTCAAATCTACAAAAATGCCTAATACAGTTTCCCTTTTTTTTTTTTTTGTACTAGGAATTGAACCCAGGGGTATTCTACCTGTGAGCCTTATTTGTTCGTTTGTTTGTGTGGTTTTGGAGATTGAACTCAGGGATATTCTACCTCCAAGCTACATCCCCAGCCCTATTTTATTTTTTTAATTTGAAATAGGGTCTCTTCAGGTTAATGAGGCTGGTTTTGAACCATTGACCTTCCTGTCGCAGCCTCTCAAAGTACTGGGATTACAAGTGTGTACTGCCAGGCCCAGCTTTATTTTTTATTTTGAAACAGGTCTTGCTAAGTTTCTGGGAGTCTTGCTAAATTACTGGAGCTGGCTTCAAACCTGCAATTATACCATTATACCATCTTATCTCTTTCTCCTAAGTATTAGAATTACAGGGCTGTGCTACCACACCCATTTTACTGAGTTTTTAAATCAATTTTTCTTTTTTTTTTTTTTTTGTGGTACTGGGTATTAAACCCAGGGACATTCCACCTCTGAGCTATGCTCCTGACCTTATTTTTATTCTTCATTTTGAAACAGGGTCTCCTTAAGTTGCAGAGGGCCTCGTTAAATACCTAAGGTTGGCTATGAACCTACAATCCTCCTGTCTCAGGCTTCCAAGTACTGGGATTACAAGTGTGTGCCACCATGCCTGGCAGCTAAATTTTGTTAATTTTAATCCTTGTGTTGTATGTTAGATTTCTAAATTGTTTATCCTACTATCTGCTACTTCATATCCTTTGATCTACACCTCCCCATTTCTTCCCGCCTCACACAAAGCAAATACTGTTCATTTCCTCTGTCTGTGTATATAAGCTCTTTGTCTTTTTATATTACACATGTGAGATCATGAAATATTTTTTTCTTTCTGTGGCTTATTTTACTAATTAGCATAATGTCTTCCAGGTCCATCCATGTTGTAGGAATGGCAGATCCTTCTTCTTTTTTAAGGCAGAGTAATATCCTCTTATAAACTGTGATTCCAGCCGGGCGTGGTGGCACACGCTTGTAATCCCCGCGCTTGGGAGGCGGAGACGGGAGGATCCCGCAGGTTTGAAGTCAGCCTCGCTGGCTTAAGAGACCCTGTTTCCAAATAAAAAAAATATAAAATAGGTCGGGAAGTGTAGGCCGGAGGTAGAAGGGCTTCCAGGAACCTCAGTACCACTGATAAAATAAAATAAAAAATAAATAAACTGTGATTCCTTGGTATCCATGGGGGCTTGTAGATGTTCAAGTTCCTTGTGTAAAATGGCACAGTCCTTGCATATAAGCTACACTCATCCTCTTATATACTTTTCATTATCTCTAGATTACTTAAAATACCTAATAAAATATAATCACTATGTAAATAGTTATTATACTGTATTGTGTTGTTATACCGTATTGTAACTAGTAGTTGTATACTGACAAGAAAAATGTCTATACATGTTCAGTCCAGGTGCAATTAAAAAAGCTTTTCAATCTGAGGTTGCTTGAATTTGAGCCTGTGGAACTCACAGATGTCGATGAGGAGAGCTGGCTGTAGTTATGTAAGCGAGACAAGCATGTGGGTCCAAGTCTGAGTAAAGTTTTTGCCTGCTTGGGAATTTCAGTTGCCCTTGAGTTTTGGGAGTAGGAGGTAGAGTGATGGGAATTACGTTAGAAAGAGGATCAGACCTTTTTTTTTTTTTTTTTTTTTTTTTTTTTTTTTGGTGCTGGTGATTGAACCCAGGGGTATTCTATCCCTTATTTTGAAACAGGGTTTGTTTAGTTGCTGAGGCTGGCCTTAGACCTTAGACCTGTGGTCTTTCTATCTCATTCTCCAAGGTACTGGGACCTCAGGCATGCATCTCAAAAGTTGTTTCTTGCTAAATTCTTTAAAAATTTACTGTGCATCAGTTTGCTTTTTTTTGAACAATTTGGTGTCAGGAAAGTAGAATGTGAATAAGACCTCAAACACCCTCAGGAGCCACAAGCAGCCAATCATGGATGGGTTCAACCATCTCTTTTTCTTTCTTTTCTTCTTATTTGATCTTTGATTTCCTTTTGGTACTGGGATTGAGCTCAGGTTGTTCAGTTACTGATCTACACCCACAGCCCTGCTTATTATTATTTATTTATTTTTAGTGGTACTGGGGTTCCTGGAAACCCTTCTACCTCTGGGCTACACTCCCAGATCTATTTCATACTTTTTTTATTTGGAAACAGGGTCTCTTAAGCCAGCGCGGCTGGCTCCGAACCTGCGCGATCCTCTTGTCTCTGCCTCCCGAGCGCAGGGATTACAAGTGTGCGCCACCACGCCCGGCCCCAGCCCTTCTTATTTGGAAATAAAATCTTGCTAAATTGCTAAGGCTGGCCTCGAACCTGTGATCCTCCTATCTCAGCTCCCAAGTACTGGAATTACAGGCGTGTGCCACTGTCTCTGGCTCTCACTGGTTTCCTCTTACTTTTGGAGGTTGTGGCTAAATCCCTTTCTGATTTTGAATCCTACATTCAGCACCTTAAGCTCTCTTAGTTTATCCAAGTTATTTTATTTCCAACTAGATCCAGAGGTCAAAGTGGGTGTTTGAGAGGAACTGGACTGGGTTCAATTGGTGGCCTCAGGTTAAAAAAAATTCAAAACAATAATTGAGGACAAGGTGCTATATGTCAGAATCCTTCATCTGGAACACCTATTAAGTTTATGTTCAGAACTATGAACAATGGAAGCTGTGTCTTTCTAGAGGAATGGCTGCACCTCACTAGAAATGATTTTCAGCCACAGTGGCCACAATGCCGAGGTTTTGTTTTAGATGAAGTTATTCATCCATGACAGGTAGAACAGGGAAGGGAAGGAGAGAGATTGGATATCGGAATACCTCAGAAACAATGAAATACATTTTGCTTGGTATACAGAAACTTCTTAAACACAAAATGACTTTTAAAAATTAAAATAACCTCCTAAGGAATGGGCTGTGGTGGCATACACCTGTAATACTAGTGCTTGAGAGGCTGAGAAAGGAGGATCTCAAGTTTAAGGCCAGAGAGCAATAAATTTGCAAGTCCCAAATAAAAACTAAAAAGGCTGGGGGTGTAGTGCAATGTTAGCATGCCCCTGGGCTCAATCTCGGTACCCTCCAAAGTGCCCTCTACAGTGGGCTAATAACAATTATTCTGACTCTACTAATCTCTTTGACCTCTTGCCTTTTTCATCTGAATCTCTTTAATACCAACTTTCCTTAAAATTTTGATCCTCAAAGGAACCAGAGTATCTGCTTCAGTTGAATTGAACTTTTGGAGCTGGACATGGTGTACACGCTTCTAATCCCAGCGCTTGGGAGACTGAGTCAGGAGCATCACAAGTTCGTGGCCAGCCTCAGATACTTAGTGAGGCACTCAGCAACTTAGTGAGGCTATTTCAAAATTAAGAATAGCCGGGCATGGCGGAGCACACTTGTAATCCCCGCGCTTGGGAGGCTGAGACAGGAGGATCGCAGAAGTTCGAAGCCAGCCACAACTACTGAGTGAGGCTCTCAGCAACTTAGTGAGACCCTGTTTCCAAAAAATAGGGCTGGGGGTGTAGCCCAGAGGTAGAAAGTCCATGGGTTCTACCTCCCAGTACCACAATAAATAAAGAAAGAAAGAATAAAAACTAGGGGACGGGCGTGGTGGTGCACGCTTGTAATCGCAGCATTTGGGAGGCTGAGACAGAAGGATCACAGTTCGCAGCCAGCCTCAGCTACTTGGTGAGGCCCTCTGCAATTCGGTGGGACTCTGTTGCAAAATGAAGAATAAAAAATAGGGCTGGGAGTGTAGCTTGGAGGTAGAATGCCCCTGGGTTCCATCCCCAGTACTGCAAAAAAAAAAAAAAGAAAAAAAAGAATAAAAATTAGGATTGGGTGTGCAGTTCAGACATAGACTGCCCCTGGGTTCTATCCCAGTTCCGCACATGTGCACATGTGCACACACACAGTATTTAGCTTTTGCACTCGCACACAACTCCGAGCTTTATAAAACCAACTCTATAAGGCTGGAAAGGAAAAGGACTAATTGAAAAGAGACTACATTCTTCCTACATCAATAAGATCGACTCCTGATAATATGTAAATAGCTACCAAACTCCCCTTTGAACGCAATTTGCCATTGTTTCTCTATTCCTTTGAGATGGGTGTGTGTGTGTGTGTGTGTGTGTGTGTGTGTGTGTGTGTGACGGGGAATTTAATGCAGGGGTACTTTTTATTTCAAAACAAGTTCTCACTAAGTTGCTGTGGCTTGGCTTTGAATCTATGATCCTCCTCTTTCAACCTCCCAACTACTAGTACTACAGGCATACACCACTATCCCCAGCTAAGAGGTTTAAATTTTTTTTGTGTGTGTGGTACTGGGGATGGAACCCAGAGGCATTGTACCTCCGAGCCCCATTGTACCCCCAGCTCTATTTTTTTTAGTTTATTTATTTATTTATTTATTTATTGTGTGGTACCTGGGGGGAGGGGTGGAACCCAGGGGCTTTCTACTTCTGGGTTATACCCTCAGCCCTATTTCATAATTTATTTGGAAACAGGGTCTCACTAAGTTGCTGAAAGCCTCACTAAGTAGCTGAGGCTGGCTTCGAACCTGTGCGATCCTCCCGTCTCAGCCTCCCAAGCGCGCGGATTACAAGCGTGCGCCACCACGCCCGGCTCTCTCCTTTTCTCTTAATGAAAGAAATAAGCAGAGCGTGGTGGCATATTCTGTAATCACAGAACTAGAGAAGCTGAGGCAGGAAGACCAGAGGTTTGAGGAAACCTCGGCAACTCAGTGAGGCCTCAGAAACTTAGGGAGACCCTGTTACAAAGTAAAAAATAAAATGGGCCTGGGTGTGTAGCTCAGAGGTGGAATGCCCCGGGACCCAACCATCTCTCCTCGCTCTTTAATAAGAGGCACAAGACGCATAGGCTTAAGCTTGTGTCCAGGTATTAATGTGTAGTAAATTACTGTTTTGGTCAACATTCTCACTACGTAGATCCAAGCGGCTGACACAGTAAACCTAGAGAGAGGAAGATATATTAGCACATGATTCTGGAGAGCTCAGTCTAGTGCTAGGCTGAACCAGGGCTGCCAGTCCTCGAAGCATCTTGACAGGGAGCAGGGAGAGAGGTGAACGGTGGACAGATGGTGGCAGCACGGGAGAGAGAAGGTGGAGTCTTCAGCAGCCTGCCCCGGGAACATGGGGGCCATGCCCCAAGGGCCCCAGTAACCAAGCCTTGCCTTCAACAGGCAACCTTGTCTACCACAGGAGGCCTGGGAGACTTTATTTTATTTTATTTATTATGGTACTGAGGATGGAACCCAGAAGCATTCGACCTCCAACCTACACCCCCAGTCCTATTTTTTATTCTTTATTTTGAAACAGGGTCTCACTGAGTTGCAAAGGGCCTCACTAACAAGCTGAGGCTGTCCTCGAACCGCGATCCTCCTGTCTCAGCCTCCCAAATGCTGGGATTACAAACGTGCGCTATCACACCTGGCTTATTAGGAGACATATTAAATCCAAACTATAACACCTATATTATTTGAAAATGATCTAGATATTTAATGAATATCTGTCATATAATATAATATCTACAGTTTTCTCCCCATTCTGTAGCACATTGTAGGTATGATGAAGATATAAATTAATATGACTCTGGTGTTTAGAGATGGGGCCTTTAAAAGGTGATTGGGATTACATAAGTCACCAAGCTGGAGTCCCTTCACCGCTCGTGGCTATATAAAAAGGAAGTGAATCTGGGTATGGTGATGCATGCCTGTAATCCCAGTTCTGGGAGGCTTGAGACAGGAGGATCACAGATTTGAGGCCAGCCTAAGACACTTAGGTCCTCAGCAACCTAGTGAGACCCTGTTTGAAAAGAAAATGTAAGAAAAGGGCTGGGTGAGTTCAATCCCCAGTAACACACACACACACACACACACACACACACACACACACACACACACACACACCCTACAGCTCTATTTTTTCTGCTTAAGACTGATTCGGCCAGCCTCAGCTACTTAGTAAGGCCCTCTGCAACTTAGACTCTGGTTTTTTTTTTTTTTTTTTGGTGGTACTGGGGTTCCTGGAAGCCCTTCTACCTCCGGGATACATTCCCAGACCCATTTTATACTTTTTTTTTTTTTTTTTAAGAAACAGGGTCTCTTAAGTCAGCGGTGCTGGCTTCAAACCAGCGCGATCCTCCTGTCTCTGCCTCCCAAGTGTGGGGATTACAAGCGTGCGCCACCACGCCCGGCTGTGAGACCCTGTTTTAAAATAAAGAATAAAAAATAGGGCAGGGGGTATAGCTTGGAGGTGAAATGCCTCTGAATTCTATCTCCAGACCCAAAGAAAAGAGAGAGAGAGAGAGAGAGAGAGAGAGAGAGAGAGAGAGAGAGAGAGAGAGAGAGAGATAGATAGATTTGGCTATTTAAGTTCCATGCAAAATTGGATTTTTTTCTATTTTGCAAATAATTCACTGGTACTTTGACAGGCATTACATTGGATATGCCGCTCACTTTGGGTAGGATGGACATTTTCACCGTATTAGCTCTTCCGCCCAGGAGCATGCGATCTTGGCTTTCTGGTTCTGTGTGTGTGCATGTGTGGGGCCTCTCTGGCTCCTTCCAGCAGGTTTTGCAATTTTCATCTTAGAGATCATCTGGCAGTCCTCACTTGAATACATCGTCCAACGCTGTGCTGGCCTATGAGGCTCTGCTGAGAGGTCTGCTGTTAGTGCAGCGGGGCCGCCTGGCCCGTGGCCGGCACTGGCTTTACTCTTGCTGCCTTCAGAATTCTTTTTGTCCCGTACTTTTGACAGTTTGCCTATAATATGCTCCGAGAAGATTTTGTTGTTGTTGTTGTTGTGAACTCTACTGGGGCTGCTTTGAGCTTCCTGCCTCTGAACGGCCATGTCCTTCCCAGTATTTGGAAAGCTTTTGAGCGATGATTGGGTATGTTTGCTGTACCTCTCCCCTTCTTCTGAGGCAACATAATGCACCTAGAAGTCTCAAAGCCTTCCTTTGTCATTTTTATTCATTTTTTTCCTGATTGCATTCTTTCAAAGGACCTGTGTTCAAGATCAGAAACTTTCTGCTGTTGAGGCAGTCAGCTATAACTTTTTTTTTTTTAAATT